>NW_027507696.1:2501216-3093221 GCF_037356315.1 Lithobates pipiens | reverse complement strand
TCATTGGAACCCTCCCCCCCTCCGGCGCCACAATTGGCACCTTTCAGGGGGAGGGGGGTGCAGGTACCTGTACAGTACAGGTATCTGCACCCACTTCCGGCGTAGATTCTGCAGAAGGTACGCCCCTTTCCACAGAATCTACGCCCCTTTCTGAAGGTCCCCCGCTGTCTGCTGGGAAACACACGGATCCCAGAGACAGCGGGGACCATCCTTATTGCGCAGCGCGACTCGCGCATGTGCAGTAGGGAACCGGGAAATGAAGCCGAAAGGCTCCACTTCCTGATTCCCATAGCCAAGATGGCGGCGGCAGCACCCGAGAGCCGATCGAGAGATCAGCTTCGGGTGCCGACATCGCGGGCGCGCTGGGCGGGTAAGTGTCATTATTTTAAAAGTCAGCAGCTGCAGTATTTGTAGCTGCTGGCTTTTTAAAAAAAAAAACGGCGGACTCCCGCTTTAAATACAATTGTGAAACTATGGGGCAGCCAACAGGCCAACGCCTGTTTTAACTATGTGGCAAATAAAACAAAAACAGTACAATTCTTGCTAAATGTTTTTTTTTTTTGGTTTTTTTAATGCTATCAATCACTGCCAATTTCTTCCCTCCCAAGGGAAAAATGCCTCATTGATCATCGGCTTGATTTACTAAAGGCAAATAGACTGTGCACTTTGCAAGAGCAGTTGCTGCAGAGCTTAGTAAGTGAGAGGAAGCTCTGCTGACTTTCACCATCCAATCGTGTGCAAGCAATAATTATTTTTTTTATATTTTCCTTGTACATGATCGGGTATTTTTTTGCAAAGTGAATGTTTACCTCATTTACTAAACTCTGGAGCAACTGCACTTTACAATGTGCAAAGTCTATTTGCCTTAAGTAAATCTTCCCCATAGTGTTATCTCTCACACGCTAGCAAGATCTCAGTAGTCCTTGTCGCTTTTAAAATCGAATTCTGCTGGAATGGAGGGAATGTAATCCATCCTGTAATACCTTTCAGCTTTGTTTGCAAAGTGGCCATTTAGGTGCTTAATGTTATTTAAAGTATATCTAAAAAGTCAGAACGTTTTTTTTTTTAAAACACACCCTGTAAGGCAAAGGCATAATGAGCTAGGATGCATAGCATACTAGCTCATTATGAATAACTTACCTGAGAACGAAGCCCCTGAAGCGGTCCTCCATCTTCCTCTTCGCCGCTGCCATGCATCTCGTAGTGACTTCCGGGTCTCGCTGCTCCGGCGCTGTGATTCGCCGGAGCCGCGATGACGTCACTCCCGCCGCATGCGCACGGGAGCCGACACTCACGGCATATCGCAGTGATCTGCGGCCTGCCCCAGTGCGCCTGCGCGCCGCTGTCTAAGGCGCATGCGCCGTAGACAGCGGTGGCTGTCTTCGGGTAAATATCTCCTAAACCGTGTAGGTTTAGGACAGTGATGGCGCACCTTGGCACCCCAGATGTTTTGGAACTACATTTCCCATGATGCTCATGCACTCTGCAGTGTTGTTGAGCATCATGGGAAATGTAGTTCCAAAACATCTGGGGTGCCAAGGTTCACCATCACTGGTTTAGTAGATATTTCTTGGACCTACAGGTAAGCCTTAATCTAGGCTTACCTGTAGGTCAAAGTTGGTTGTAAGGGTTTACAACCACTTTAAAACCACTGTCAGTTTTTTTTCAAATCTGTGTCTGTAAATGGAGATTTGCCTTCACTTCCTGTCCTGTAGATTCAACAGAAGGGATAGTATCCTTCCAATGTGAGAGATATCACCTCATAGCCCTTGTACACACGGATCGGACATTCCGACAACAAAATCTGTCAGATTTTTTTCAGACGGATTTTGTCCGAAACTGGTGTTGCATACACACGGTCGGACAAAGTTGTCGGAAAATCCGATCGTTTGGAACGTGATGACGTTATTTAGTTACGACAGGACTACGTTCAGGCTAGTAGCCAATAGCGTTGGTCTAGGAATTTGATCTGAGCATGCGTGGCACTTTGTTCCGATCGGAATTCTCTACAAACGATCGGACAAAGTCCGATCGGATCATGTTGTCGGAAAATTTTTATATCCAGCTCTCAAACTTTGTTGGTCGGATATTCCGACGGAAAAAATCCAATGAAGCCCACAGACGGTCGGATTATCAGACAACGCGGTCCGATCGGACATTTTCCGCCGGAATGTCCGACCGTGTGTACAAGGGCTTAGACTGGAACAAGGGTCCCCATTGGAGGATTTCCTATCTGTTCCTGTTCTGGAACATTGGATTTACTCTCACTTTGTCATACTACTCTCCAATGTCATTCGTGATCAGTAAAATGAAGGAAAATAAATCTCCCTAACAGGGGTACGGACAGCAATACAAATCTGACCGGGGGTTCCATCCCCTCACCAATCTATCCAAATCTAAAAATAAAATCTTTTTTTTTTTTTTCTTAAAAAATATGTATACAATATATTGGAATTGTTACTCTGTAATTTGATGTTATTTAAAAATCACTTTTTTTCCTCTCGACAGCTTATTATGTACTTGTTATGGCGCCTAATGCAAGTAGAGGCTGCTTATGGCTATTTTTTTTTTCCCCCTAAAGATTTACATTTGAACAAAAGTACATTTCTTTTCTTTCATTTGCCGCCGAGTACAACAATTTGATAGGACGCTCACATTATTATGCGCATGAGATTTTATTTCCTTTTCTTTACCTTACTGATGCTTTATGAATTAGTCTACACATTTATACATATAAAAAAGTAAGTTAGACGTTCTGTAGAGGACACCTATGCTTTGCATTCCACAAGAAACTCAACATACTATTTAAACTCCAGGCTAATAATGTCCTGTCTAGACTGTCTCTCTAGACACACGTCTCTTTGTAACTGCTGAGAAGAATGATCCGCTATTAACCGGGCTGCGGGAAGCCGAGAGGAATGACAAGGAGCTCTCTTTCTTTCCCTTTCTCTGTCTCTCTCTCTCTTCCTCGTTTCCTCCCCCCCCCTCTTTCTCCATTTCTTTTTCTTTCTATCTGTCATTCTCTTTGTCTTCACCCCCCCCCCCTCTATCCAGTCACCCATCTTTATCTCCCTCTCTCCCCCTCCATCTCATCACCCTCTCTATCCATCTCCCCCCTACATCTCATCATCCCTCCCCCCCCCCCCAACCTGCTCCATCTATTCCCCGCCATCTTATTCTCTCTCTCACCATCTTTATCTCCCTCTCTCCCCCCCTCCATCTTATCACCCTCTCTATCCATCTCCCCCCTACATCTTATCATCCCTCCCCCCCCAACCTGCTCCATCTATTCCCCGCCATCTTATTCTCCCTCTCACCATCTTTATCTCCCTCTCTCCCCCCCTCCATCTTATCACCCTCTCTATCCATCTCCCCCCTACATCTTATCATCCCTCCCCCCCCAACCTGCTCCATCTATTCCCCGCCATCTTATTCTCCCTCTCACCATCTTTATCTCCCTCTCTCCCCCCCTCCATCTTATCACCCTCTCTATCCATCTCCCCCCTACATCTTATCATCCCCTCCCCCCCCAACCTGCTCCATCTATTCCCCGCCATCTTATTCTCCCTCTCACCATCTTTATCTCCCTCTCTCCCCCCTCCATCTATCACCCTCTCTATCCATCTCCCCCCTACATCTCATCATCCTTCCCCCCCCCCCCAACCTGCTCCATCTATTCCCCGCCATCTTATTCTCCCTCTCACCATCTTTATCTCCCTCTCTCCCCCCCTCCATCTTATCACCCTCTCTATCCATCTCCCCCCTACATCTCATCATACCTCCCCCAACCTGCTCTATCTATTCCCCGCCATCTTATTCTCCCTCTCACCATCTTTATCTCCCTCTCTCCCCCCCTCCATCTTATCACCCTCTCTATCCATCTCCCCCCTACATCTCATCATCCCTCCCCCCCCCCAACCTGCTCCATCTATTCCCCGCCATCTTATTCTCCCTCTCACCATCTTTATCTCCCTCTCTCCCCCTCCATCTTATCACCCTCTCTATCCATCTCCCCCTACATCTCATCATCCCTCCCCCCCCCCAACCTGCTCCATCTATTCCCCGCCATCTTATTCTCCCTCTCACCATCTTTATCTCCCTCTCTCCCCCCCTCCATCTTATCACCCTCTCTATCCATCTCCCCCCTACATCTCATCATCCCTCCCCCCCCCAACCTGCTCCATCTATTCCCCGCCATCTTATTCTCCCTCTCACCATCTTTATCTCCCTCTCTCCCCCCTCCATCTTATCACCCTCTCTATCCATCTCCCCCCTACATCTCATCATCCCCCCCCCCCCAACCTGCTCCATCTATTCCCCGCCATCTTATTCTCCCTCTCACCATCTTTATCTCCCTCTCTCCCCCCCTCCATCTTATCACCCTCTCTATCCATCTCCCCCCTACATCTTATCATCCCTCCCCCCCCCCCAACCTGCTCCATCTATTCCCCGCCATCTTATTCTCCCTCTCACCATCTTTATCTCCCTCTCCCCCCCTCCATCTTATCACCCTCTCTATCCATCTCCCCCCTACATCTTATCATCCCTCCCCCCCCCAACCTGCTCCATCTATTCCCCGCCATCTTATTCTCCCTCTCACCATCTTTATCTCCCTCTCTCCCCCCCTCCATCTTATCACCCTCTCTATCCATCTCCCCCCTACATCTCATCATCCCCCCCCCCCCCCAACCTGCTCCATCTATTCCCCGCCATCTTATTCTCCCCTCTCACCATCTTTATCTCCCTCTCTCCCCCCTCCATCTTATCACCCTCTCTATCCATCTCCCCCCTACATCTCATCATCCCCCCCCCCCAACCTGCTCCATCTATTCCCCGCCATCTTATTCTCCCTCTCACCATCTTTATCTCCCTCTCTCCCCCCCTCCATCTTATCACCCTCTCTATCCATCTCCCCCCTACATCTTATCATCCCTCCCCCCCCCCCCCCACCTGCTCCATCTATTCCCTGCCATCTTATTCTCCCTCTCACCATCTTTATCTCCCTCTCTCCCCCCCTCCATCTTATCACCCTCTCTATCCATCTCCCCCTACATCTTATCATACCTCCCCCCCCCCAACCTGCTCCATCTATTCCCCGCCATCTTATTCTCCCTCTCACCATCTTTATCTCCCTCTCTCCCCCCTCCATCTTATCACCCTCTCTATCCATCTCCCTGCTACATCTCATCATCCCTCCCCCCCCCCAACCTGCTCCATCTATTCCCCGCCATCTTATTCTCCCTCTCACCATCTTTATCTCCCTCTCTCCCCCCCTCCATCTTATCACCCTCTCTATCCATCTTCCCCCTACATCTTATCATCCCCCCCCCCAACCTGCTCCATCTATTCCCTGCCATCTTATTCTCCCTCTCACCATCTTTATCTCCCTCTCTCCCCCCCCTCCATCTTATCACCCTCTCTATCCATCTCCCCGCTACATCTCATCATCCCTCCCCCCCCCCCCCCAACCTGCTCCATCTATTCCCTGCCATCTTATTCTCCCTCTCACCATCTTTATCTCCCCCCTTTCCATCATCCCAACCCCTCCCCCCTTATTTTTATTTCACTAATCCAATCTTTATCTCGCTTCCTCTCTCCATCTCCCCCTCCATCTTATCTCCCCATCTTTATTTACCTTTCTCTCCATAACCCTGCCTCTATCTTTATCTCCATCTCTCTTTTCCCCCCTCCATCTTATCACCATCCTCATCTCCCTTTCTCTCCATCTCATCCCTTGTCATGGTTATGCAATAGAGTTTGTCTGCTTACCCGTCTCCATGTGTTCATCTCTAGAGACCAGCCGACCCTCACCTGACTGCTTTTGTAATCCATCCTCTGGCATGGTTTTATCCCTATCCTCCTATTGCCCACTGTGGGTGCGAGCTGGGGGACCCTGGGGGTCACAACCTGGAGCCAGTTGCAGCCCAGTCCATCCTCACCACTAGAGGCGCTGGTGAACATTGTATCTCTATCTCTCCATCCTTATCTCCTCTCTCCATCGCCATCTTATCTCCCTCTTTCCCCATCTTCATATTTCTATATCTCCATAACCCTGTATCTATTTTTTTCCCACTCTCTTTCCTCTCCATCTTATCTCCATCCTTATCTCCATTTTTCTCCATCTTGCCCCTCTATCTTTATCTTTTCTTTCTTCTCCCCTTCATCTTATTTCCCTCACCCCATCATTATTTCCCCTTATCATCTTATCTCCCTCTCTCTCCAACCTCCTCGCCTCATCTTTAACTACCTCTCTTACTTCCCCCCGCCATTGTATCTCTATCTCTCCAGCCTTATTCCCTCTCCATCGCCATCTCGATCGCCATCTCCATCTCGATCGCCATCTCCATCTCGATCGCCATCTCCATCGCCATCGCCATCGCCATCGCCATCGCCATCGCCATCTCCATCGCCATCTCCATCTCCATCTCCATCTCCATGTTATCTCTCTCTCTCTCCCCCATCCCTTCTTTCTCTTTTCACTTTACCTCCTGATCTCTCTTTTCACTCTTTCTCTGTCTGCCTTGCTTTATTCTTGTGCCATGCTTTTCTGTCCTTCCCCCCATCCCTCATAATCCTTTCCCTTAGTTATATTCATTCTCTCTCTAATGCCTGTCAATTTAACTCAGGTATATTGACATGGTTTAAGAAAAAAAAGATACAGAAAATAAAAGTAGAACTGTCGTATAGTTAAAAAGGACCTGTCAAGATGGCTGATACCAGACACAATTACAGCTCTCATTCATGAGAACTGGTTTTAAAAGTTTTGAGATGCAGGTCCTCAACAATGGACAGCAGTCTTAATTATGACAGGTTCCCTTTATACATAGAATGGTAACCTAACAAGCTAAATGCAGATGCTGCAAAGTGCTACTGAAAATCTTTTTTTACTTAGTCCTCATGCACACGGACGTTTTTACAGCCGCTTTTCTGAGCGTTTTTTGAAGCTTAAAAACGCCTGTCCATGTTAGTCTATGGCTTCACGCCCACCTAGGCGTTTTTGAGCTGCAAATGGCATAGGCGTTTTTAAGCTGTAAAAAAAAAAAAAAAAAAAAAAAAAAAAAAAAACAAGACCAGTGCGTTCCGTGGCGCGGAGCTAGAGCTGTAAAAACGTGAATCGCGGAAAAACGCGCAAAAACGCCCATAAACGCGGAACATAATTTCTTTGTTTTCTGTGGCATTGTGGGAAATTTGGGAGTGCTATAGCCAAGAGATGTGTTTCTTTAACCGGTTCCCGACCGGTGCATGTCGATGTACGTCGGCAGAATGGCACGGGCAGGCATATTGGCATACAGGTATACTCAGGGCTGAGCGATACGCTAAACATCACCTCGTGTTTGTACGGTTCCAGGAAAACGGGTCTGTCTGTGTGCGTCCAGCCGGCGCAACGGACTTAAGGCTTTCTGATCTTTTATACACTGCAAGTGCAATTTTACTTTTTTTTTATCTCTGGTAATAAAGGGTTTTACACTATTTGGAGTTCTATCTCTATTTTATGGCTTTGATGTCTCCACCCTGAGTCCTCTTGGATCTATAAGAAAGACCCCTGGGAGTATTTACTTTACAACCCTTATTTGGAGTGGTGATGCAGGGAGAGCATTAAAGCGGGAGTCCACCGGGACTCCGCGTTTTTTTTTTTTTTTTAAAAGCCAGCAGCTACAAATACTGCAGCTGCTGACTTTTAAATAGTGACACTTACCTGTCCAGCGCGCCCGCAATGTCGGCACCCGAAGCCGATCGCTCGCTCGTCTATCGGGTCCTGCCGCCGCCATCTTGGGTATGGGAATCAGGAAATGGAGCCTTTCGGCTTCATTTCCCGGTTCCCTACTGCGCATGCACGAGCCGCGCGGCGCAATCCGGACGGTCCCCGCTGCCTCTGGGAGCTGTGTGTTTCCCAGCAGGCAGCGGGGCACTTGCTGAAGGGGGCGGGCGCTTGCGGAAAGGGGCGTAACGTACGCCCCTTTCCGCAGAGAGCTATCCCGGAAGTGGGTGCAGTTACCTGGATTATCCAGGTAACTGCACCCCCCTCCCCCCTGAAAGGTGCCGATTGTGGCGCCGGAGGGGGGGGGGGGATTCCGATGAGCGGAGGTCCATTTTAGGGTGGACCTCCGTTTTAAGGACCCCGCCAGGCTGGAAGACGTGCTTATATCTAAAGGCCTTCTGTGACCCTCTGTAGTGGGGGGTCATGCCCTTCTGGTAAGCGGAAAATTTAATTGTGTTTCGGTGGTGGCTCAAGCACTATTGCAATGGAGCCAGTAATGGATCTTTTCCGAATCTTTATGTTTCATTTGTGGAGGACTCTTGTTCACAGTTTTCTATAAAAAGTAGTCTACTGTGACTTATACACTTGGACTCACTGTTCATACACTTGGTGTGTGTTTTGTGCAGAGTTTTTTTCATATAGGTATATGTTATGTGATTCTATACTGCAAGGAATGAGTTTTGTATTTATAACCTATATATGTTTTTGCTATCTAATACACAAGGGTACACTATTTTATGTGTAGAGGATATTAACTGTTCACGATTTTTCAATTGTTGCACTATTTGATGTTTATATAACCTATTAGTTAGTTTACAGACTGTAACAGTTTTCCTATAAAGCATACATATAGGAAAATATAGCTTGCATAAGCAGTTTTATTCTGTACTGTCTAAATAAAGAAATTGTGTCACAATATGTCTAGGCCACATAACTCATGACTGTGACTCATGAAAGCAGATGACATAATTAATGATATGTAATGATATGTAATGTACACCTCTGTATTAACCACACCCATGTTCTATGCAATGATTGGCTGATAATGGTGCATATAAAATATAGACCCTCCCAGAATAAACCAGACAACCCCTGAACTTTAATCTTGACTCATCTCTTCTTGTGTCCAGCAAGATGTTGTCTTCTTAATACTGCAGTGTTAAGTAAAGGATTTCGTGAGTGTTGTAATTGCGTTAGTTATACCTAGCCCAGTGGCGTAACAAGAACCTTCAGGGCCCCGATGCAAGAAACCACGAAGGGCCCCCCTGAATCCCAGCCATGGCCCTTCCCTCCGAATCCGGCGGTGGAACTCCAGGGCGTGGTCACAGGTATGACCTTTGTGAGCCCTGTAGTTCCACCACTGGTATCAGTAGTTTTTTTTATTATTTTTTTTTATTTTTAGGTGCCCCATTGGGGGACTGTCCCTAGGCAGGATGGGGCCCCCGTCCCCAGAAGAGATGAGGTCCTTTTCTCCAGGGCAGATGAAGTTACTGCCCCCAGGTGAGAAGGGGTCCCTGTCCCCAAGGGACGTAGGGGTCCCTGTCCCCACGTGAGAAGGGGTCCCTGTCCCCAGGGGGAGATGGAGTGGGTATGTAATGGTGTGTGGGGGATGGAGTCCTCTCACTCACCATGACCAAGCTGTAGGCCGCGCACTCCATGTTGGCCTGGGCTCCATCCAGTGTGCTGGACGGGCGATCAGCATATCTCCCAGAAAGACCTTTCATCATCTGTGTATGACGGGGGAGGAGGGGGGCTGGCAGACAAGCCTGCAGTGTCCTCCGGGGGGCTCTCATAGGGCTGCACTGCATCTGTGTGCTTAAAGTTTGTTTACCCGCGAGAAGTATGCAGTACAGTGTGGGCCGGACTCGGGGGGGCGGGACTCTGGCTGGGGAGAACAGACATCGGACTGAGCGGCAATGCATGGAGCAGGAGAGGGGTACTCTGAGGAGCTGGCTGAGGACACAGGTCATGCGGGGAATGCACAACTAAAGAGCAGCCAGTGCGATAGTCGAGCATGGAGCTCTGCTAGTCACCCTCCAGCCACCCGTGTGCATGGTGCACTGGTACCCCTAGCTGCCTATGCTGCTGCGGCCATATGTAGAGGGGGCTGCATGGGCCCCCTGCATCACAGGGCCCGGTTGCGGTCGCGACTGCTGCACCCCCTATAGTTACGCCCCTGACCTAGCCGGTCTTTGTCAGGTATATAGAAATACCATTTCAATCACAACAGATGTAATAAGGCAAAGGTCAAGGCAGGCTGCCAAAAAACACGCAAAATAATTGCAAAATATTAGATGGACTTATATCTAGAATAAAATTGTGAATCGTAAGTCAGGATGCCAATATTCTGCAAGGACATTTTTGTTTAGGATTTATACTTGCTCCCTAGTGATGCCAGGCACACAAGGAAGGATTGTTGTAAAAACAGGAGGCATTAATTGGCACAGTTTGAAACACAGCACACCAGACTAAAGCTCAAGCATGCCAGCCATGTCGCTGGCCCCCTGGGAACCTAGAACCGCTGCTGGCCTGTGGCAGGTTGAGTGGCAGCTGGTGATTGTTTAGAATTGGCTACTGCAAATCAAATAATAAAGAATAAAGAGATTTTAATGGTGGGTTTCCAAACTTCAAAATACTATATGGGGAATCTTGAAAATGTTGTTGTAATCTGAGGCTCTCTTACCTCCCTTTCTGAGTTCTGTTGGTCGCAATGATGGTTGTGTTGCTTAGCTGAGTTTCGGCTGATGTGTTCAAGGTGCGGTCCATGCTGAACTCCAGGAAGGTGACATTTAGGTCAAACGGAGCAGTCTCATCATTGTCATCATAGTCGACATACAGATTTTCCAGGTTGGGTTCCACGGAATTTAGAGGTTCCCCTTGAGAGAAAATGACACTTCTGTTTAAGCTATGGAAAGGCTCTCTAGAGTCTGAGCTCTTGCCAGAGAACTTCTTCATAATGGCATTCCCAGACAAGAACTCCTTTGAGGTTAATCGGGGGGTGGCATCCTTATCTCTCTCGTCTGTCATAAAAGTTGTTTGATTTGTGTTTATATCTGCAAAGACAAAATGGGAAAGGCGTTATTAAAAGACATTTAAAACAAATCTTTCCTGGGGGCTGAAATTGTTGAATTGAAAAGGCTTGTTATGCAGATCATTGACTTTAAACAAGTACAGTATATGAAGAGTTGGAGTAAAGTTATAAGTAATGATAAGCGTTCTTCTTCTAAGTTAAGGACTTAAAGTATTGAAGCCAGAAAAGCAGCTAGGAAACGAGCATTTTCAGAGCCGGTGTCTTGTCATATAAGGTCCCCCATCTGATAGTGTCCGCTGTGTACTGCACATGCGCAGTACACAGCAACACAGATTCTGAAAATAGCCGAGGATGAACGGCGCCTGCGCACTGAGTCCAGGTTCTAGCCCCACCATCCAAGTGGACATAGAGTAGGAATAAAAAAGAGCCGAGCGCAGCGGGGCCGAGCCCAAAGCATGGCGAGCGAAGCTCGCCCGCGAGGGGCCGTCTAATTTTCCGAACCCTATGTCCGCTTGGATGGTGGGGCTTCCACTTCCACTCACGGCGCAGGCGCTGTTCAGCTTCGGAAAATTTACGAAGCTTCTTCTGCCATGCGCAGTACGGGGTGGACGCTATATGATGGCCGGACTGAATATGCCAGAACACCGGAAGTCAGAAATGGCAGCCACCATTTTTTATTTTTTTTAAATGTAATTTCAGTCTGACTAAAGTAGGCCTCTGTGATAATTTAAAGTGGTTGTAAACCCTTACAACCAACTTTGACCTACAGGTAAGCCTAGATTAAGGCTTACCTGTAGGTCCAAGAAATATCTCCTAAACCTATACGGTTTAGGGGATATTTGCCTGAAAGACAGGCACCGCTGTCTACGGCACAGCTGGCCTGATGGATTGTAAAGACAGGAAATCAACCACAGAATGTTTTGTGTCATCTGAATGAATGCAAAGCATTCTCTGATTGGACCCGATGGAGAATTTGATGTCACTGCCCAAAGTCTGCCCCTCGTCCAATCAGAGAACGCTTTGCATTCATTCAGAAAATGCAAAGCATTTTCCAAAATGGTGCCCGTACCAAGCGGCTGACCTCCTGCATTCACATTGCATCAGGCCAACGTCTCAGCATGGGTACCAGAAGCAAGGGGAGATCACAGAAGTAACCAAATCTACTTCAGTGATTTCCAGCTGGCGGGCGCACTGAGCGCGCCGTGGTCAACGGCGATATGCCGCGAGTGGCGGCTCCCGTGCGCATGCGCGCGAGTGACGTCATCGCGGCTTCGCCGAATGACAGCGGCGGAGCAGCGAGACCCACCAAGAAGATGGATGCGCCAGACTACAGGGGACAGCGGTCAATTGGCTGGCTCCTGTGTCAGGTAAGTGACACATAATGGACTACTATGCGATGCGATGCGATGCATAGTAGTCCATTCTGCTTTACCTTTGCAGGGAATGAAAGAGGAAGTAAACTCATCAGGGTTTACTTCCTCTTTAAAGCTGTGTTAACAACCTTGTTAGACTGCTAGATAAAAAATAAAAGAAAGGCTAAATATACTTGCCTTTTCTTGAAGAACACACAGCTCCAAGCTTCCTTCAGTTGGTCACATGACAAAAACTGAGGGACGGACTGACAACTCATGGGGCCCCTGGGCAATAGGAGAAGATTATGGGGCCCCCGGAGAATAGGAGATTATGGGGCCCCCAGGCAATAGATTATGGGGCCACACAGTATACACACACATATAGTATACACACACAGACACACAATAAACACACACAGAATACACACACTGAAAAGGTACTGGAGAGGTGGGGCAGCTATAATCTTGGGATTTTTTTTTAAAAAACACTGATTTTTACATACTGTCCCTGATTTTATTGAGGCTGGCAACCCTGATGGGGCCCCTTAGTGGCATGGGGCCCTCGGGCAGTGCCCGAGTGCCCAAATGGTCAGTCCGCCCCGTCAAAACTTTAGACATTTGGTCACAAGATCACTGATCACTGTGTTAAGGGTGGGGAATGGCCAATCTGAACTCCACTCCAGGCTTTGTTAAGGTTAACTTATTGTGTTTTTTTTTCTGTTAATAGTGTTTCATTTTATGCTTTATTATACATTAGAGTAGGGGTCTCAAACTGGCAGCCCTCCAGCTGTTGCAGAACTACAGTTTGCTATGGGGCATTGCAAGGCTGACAGTTACAAGCATGACTCTCATAGGCAGAGGCATGATGGGACTTGTATTTCTGCAACAGCTGGAGGGCCGCCAGTTAGAGACCCCCTGCATTACAGTATTTAAATATATGGGAACCACAATAGTTGCGCATTACATTTGCAGGCTGTGCTTCCCATTAATAGACCAGCAAGGTAAAACTGTGCTGTACAGATTCCCAAGTTCAATGACGGCCTACTTGTGCTGGTTTGAAAACGGTACATTTGCTAGTTGGTTTATCCTTTAATCTCAGCAGGAAGGACCTTGATTGTACATTTTAGAGGCACAGACAGCCGCTGTTGAGATAACTGACAAAAAAACTGGCACATTGCAATAATCAGTGACTTTTGCTGTAGTATTTAAATTCTCTAAAGCTACCTTTTATAGCTTTGCATTTTGTCCTTCGGTCACAATCCATCGTTTCCCCTCCTTCATACACTTCATTTGTCTGTTGTCCTCCGGCAGAATTGAATCCTTCCAATGAGGTCTGCCATCCTAAACCAGGTGCCTCTCCTTTTGGTTGCCCTCTTTGGAGGTTAGCAATATAGCTAGTGTTTCCAGATGTCAGGTCCTCTCCCAGCTCTTTGCTCTCTTCACTTTCCGATTCGGGGAATGGGTAATACACAGGCTGAGTGATTCGCGAATGCGGCCTTCGTAGGAGAGTGTACTGGAAAGTGATGGAAGGATTCTTGCCATTTTGGTTCCAGACCTACAAAAGTGAGACAAGTGTTTTGCTTCTTATCATGAACCTGCAGTTAGAAAATACCACATAAACCAGCATTAGTATGCGGTAGCCAGCACTATAATGTGCCCACGCATACTCTTGGCTTGTGATGATTCAGATCCATCATTCTCCAAAAGCCTCCAAACCCAGGCCACATCTAGAATGCAAATAACAACTTTGCAGCAAGTTTGAGGTCAGCCATGTCCCACCCTCCACCACATCCCACAATATATTGCAGCAGCTTCTGGGTCTGAATTTTTATCCAGGATAACTACTGACATCTTATTATGCTTGATTCTGTATTTTTTTGTTACAGCTTCACGTTAAAGCGGGGTTCCACCCTAAATTGAAACTTCCGCTGATCGGAAACCCTCCCCCCCTCCGGTGTCACAATTGGCACCTTTCAGGGGGGAGGGGGGTGCAGATACCTGTCAAAGACAGGTATTTACACCCACTTCCGGGCATAGACTCCCGTGGGAGTCTACGCCATTTCCTGCCCTGCCGCGCTGTCTGCTGGGACACACACGGGTCCCAGAGACAGCGCGGACAATTCCTATTGCGCTGCGCGACTCGCGCATGCGCAGTAGGGAAACGGGAAGCGAAGCCGATTCGCTTCACTTCCTGATTCCCTCACCTAGAATGGTGGCGGCAGCAGCCGAGAGCCGAGCGATCGATCGGCCTCGGCTGCCGGCATCGCTGGACCCCGGGACAGGTGAGTGTCCATTTATTAAAAGTCAGCAGCTGCAGTATTTGTAGCTGCTGGCTTTTAATAGTTTTTTCCGCAGTGCAGTCCCGCTTTAAAGAGGACTATCACATTTGTACTTAAAGAAGAATTCCAGGCATTTTATCTTTTTACATAAGTACATTGAGCCAGCTTGAACCATCATAACTAGGAATATACCACACCTGGCCACTGCCTCTGGAAGCTGGAAATCACTGAAGGAATCCGGCAAGAAGACCCCCAAGACGGAAGAAGACCCCCGGAGCTGTGCAATAAATTATTTTAAACCCTTGTGTGGTGTTTTTTTTTTTACATTTTTTTACCAGGTGAATGGGTGGGGGTACATTGTACCCTATACTCATTCTCATAGGGTGGGGGGCCGGTATCTGGGGGCCTCCTTATTAAAGGGGGCTCCCAGATTCCGATAAGCCCCCCGCCCGCAGACCCCGACAACCAACAGCCAGGGTTGTCGGGAAGAGGCCATTGTCCTCATCAACATGGGGACAAAGTGCTTTTGGGGTGGGGGGCCGCGCCCCCCTTCCCCAAAGCACCCCCCCATGTTGAGGGCACGCGGCCTGGTACGGCTCAGGAGGGGGGGGGGCGCTCGCTCGTCCCCACCCCCTTTCCTTACCGGCCGGGTAGCGTGCTCGGATAAGAGTCTGATATGGACCTGGGGGGGGGGGGGGACCCTCACGCGTTTTTTTCGGCGTAGGGCTTCCTCTTTAAGTCCATACCAGGTGACGGGGCCAGCGACGTGTCAATCTCGCCACCGAAGGCGGTGACATTGACTTCCTTCACCAGTCCCGGCTACCTGGAGACACGTTCAAAATGAACGGACTTTCCTCCGTGTGCAGGAAAGTCCGTTCATTTCAAAAGTCCAGCAGGCTAGCACATAGACGGCCCGGAGTCCGGCGGACAATTTTTGAGTCAAAACTACTTTCTAAGTCCGCCGGACTTTTGGGGAAAAAAAGTCCGCCGGAGCCCACACACGGGCGGATTGACCGGCAGACTCTGGTCCGCCAGACCAAGTCCACCGGATAGGTTGATCGCGTGTATGCGGCATTAGTATTTGTAGTACCGAACCAGATAAAATGGTATGTGAACAATTAAATAAATAAAAGTAAATAATCAGTGTCTTATAGTCTTTAAATGATATAAAAAAATATATATAGTTAATTTATATTAGTATTTATTTTTTTAATTGTTAACATAGCGTTTTATCTATGTTGATTCTATAAGTATTTATATTTGGTATATACGTAGTTGCATTGGTCCAAGTGGGCCAGTGTAACTATGTAAAAATATACCATGCCTAAAATGTATCTTTAACAACTCCAACCCAAACTTTTCTTTGTTTTGGACAAAGTAAGGACAATGTAGGACTTCAGTCTTTTTGTTTATTTTTGGTCTATGTTTCCATTATGGAGAGTTCATCTCTCCTTTTTGTCAGAACAAGTGATGGAAAAACTCTCTGGTCATTTGGACAGCAAGTGATAGGAAATCTCTCCAGTGGGGACACCGAAGTCTATTCAATGCTAAAAAAAAAAAAAATAAGCTTACCGTAATTTGGAGTTTGGCTTTAAGCCCTTGTACACACGGTCGGAGATTCCGACGGAATGCGTCCTATCGGACCGGTTTGTCGGATATTCCGACTGTGTGTGGTCTCCATCGGACTGTTTCCTTCGGAATATCCGACGGACCAACTTTTCCAACTTGCCGGTAAAATTTTGCGACAAAATGCTCCTATCGGACATACTCCGATCATGTGTAGTCTACTCCGACGGACAAAGTGCCACGCATGCTCAGATCAAATTCCTACACCAAAGCTATTGGCTACTAGCCTGAACGTAGTCCCATCGTAACGAAATAACGTCATCACGTTATGTACAATCGGATTTTCCGACAACTTTGTCCGACCGTGTGTATACAACATCACTTCCGGACCTCTTCCGGAATTAATCCGTCGGATTTGGTTGTTGGAATCTCCGACCGTGTGTACAAGGGCTAACAACTCCAACCCAAACTTTTCTTTGTAGGACAATGTAGGACTTCAGTCTTTTTGGTCTATTATGGAGAGTTCATCTCTCCTTTTTGTCAGAACAAGTGATGGAAAAACTCTCTGGTCATTTGGACAGCAAGTGATGGGAAATCTCTCCAGTGGGGACACCGGAGAAGTCTATCCAATGCTAAAAAAATAAATAAATAAGCTTACCATAATTTGGAGTTTGGCTTTAAGAGGTGTTTCCACCATTTGTAAATGTATCTAAATCCCTCTCAATAATTAACAGATAAAAATCTCCCTCCCTGCAGAATACATCTATACTCTTCCGCACCCTCCCTATAGTCAATCCCTCTTTTCTGGCCACTTGTGAGTGATCAGCAGAGCTGCATCAAAGTCTTTTCTGTTTTTTGTGCAGAGGGTTTACTGAGTCCAGAGCATCACCATGGCACATCTCACTTAAAAAAACAGAACTCGTCTGACTTACTAATGTGGTAAATTTTGTATCATTAGCAATACTTACAGATCAAGCGGACAGGAATAGAAATTGTGTCCCGTGTGTCTTTTAGCCCTTGTACACACGGGTCAGACATTCCAACAACAAAATCCGTCAAATTTTGGCCGACTGATTTTGTCCGAAACTGGTGTTGCATACACACGGTCGGACAAAGTTGTCGGAAAATCCAATTGTTCAGAACGTGATGACGTTATTTCGTTACGACGGGACTACGTTCAGGCTAGTAGCCAATAGCTTTGGTCTAGGAATTTGATCTGAGGAAGTGTGGCACTTTGTCCGATCGGAATTCTCTACAAACGATCGGACAAAGTCCGATCGGACCATGTTGTCGGAAAATTTTATAGCCCGGCTCTAAATCTTTGTCGGTCGGATATTCCGATCGGAAACAGTCCGACGGAGCCCACACACGGTCGGATTATCCGACAACGCGGTCCGATCGGACATTTTCCGTCGGAATGTCCGACCGTGTGTACAAGGGCTTAGACTGCATTTTCTTACACCCCTTTCACACCAGGGCGTTTTGCAGGCTCTATAGCGTTAGAAATAGCACCTGCAATCCGCCCTAAAGAAGCTGCACCATTGTGTGTAGTGTGAAAGCCCCGAGGGCTTTCACACTACAGCGGTGCGCTGGCAGGACATCAGAAAAAAGTCCTGCCAGCAGCTTCTTTGGAGTGGTGAAGGAGCGGTGTGTTTACCGCTCCTCCACCGCTGCTCCCCATTGAAATCAATGGGGCAGCGCTGTAATACCGCCGGTAAAACGCCGCTATTGCCGGCGGTTTTAACCCTTTCGGGGCCGCTAGCGGGGGGTAAAAGCGCCCCGCTAGCGCCCGAAATGCGCCGTAAATCCGGCGGTAAAACGCCGCTAAAAATAGCGGCGTTTTACCGCCGACGCTATGGGTGGTGTGGTGTGAAAGCGGTCTTACAGTGCCACGACTTAACTGCACACAAAGTGGCTGTGACTCTTCTGTACTGTTCGAGGATAGCATGATGCAAGCTGGAGTTTCCCTTAAACTAATTGTTCTGTCATATATAATTCGCCAATATTCTTGGCTTGAATCATATTTTAAAAATATACTTTTTTTAAAAAAATTTACTGCTGTGTGACCCACTGGGACAGTCATTCTGAATACAGAAAGATGAGAGAGGAAGCTTTTCCTCTGCCTGGAATATTAATCAGGTATATAGATCATAGATCAGCAAAGGACAAAGAAAAGTCAGGACAAGGAGTATAGGCTGAGCAGCTTATATTGGTCCTACTCTCTTTCAAGACCAGGCCAAGTGTGCCCCCCCCAACCAAAAAAAGTTTGCTTTGGAAATACCTATTTGTAGTCAGTAAAGTATATTCCAGTTTTTTTTTGTATTCTATGGCTTGGCTCTAATTGTTTATTTAAATTTCACAAGTGATCCGTCCTCTTCGCAGACAAAGCAGTCCCTTGGTATTCAAGCATTTGAAGTTGCTGACTTTGCTGCACTCAGTTGCAGATGGATGGAAAGTGGTGGGACTTACCATGATGTTCAGGCCCCGGTTGGTCGGTCCTTGAGCCACAATATATTCTATTCCTGTCTCGTACACATCCATGGGCCTACGGTACTTGAATACAGTTCCGGCAATGTTAAAATTTTTTGGGCTGTCAACCTTAAAGTTTCCATTGAAGTAGTAGTATCCGGAGTCATCTGCAACAGCTTGAGAACACAGACAGAGATCAGCTTGATACATAGATGCACTTTTTAGTGGTACTGTCATTTGGAAACAATGTTTTAATGGACCACTCCACCGAAAAAAGTGATATTTTTAGCTATAGGTGAAGTTTGGTATATCAAGTTATTCCTCTTATATGTCTTGAATACTACTTCTGTCCATCTGGGAATTTCGGGTATCCCCGCCTACCTTTGAATGTTCCAGTTCCTTCCATTACATTCTCTATGACGTAAAATAAAATTAAAAAAAATAAATTGTCAGGAAGCCTCCATAATGATCACAACAGAGGTGTAGAGTAAAGAACTCATCAACATAGATCCTGGGAGATAGAATAAAAAAAAAAAATTCAAGGGGCTCCATCGCTTCATCGAACACTATGGGGGAGGTGTCAGCTCCTTTCTCACAATTTACGCCTAATTACCTTCTAGTATCCTGGTTGTTCCGGGTGTGAATGGAGGCAAAGTTTTGTGCTAACAGTTCTCAATGTGTTACATTTGTGTGTTAAAATGTGGTCTGTAATGCCGCGTACACACGAGCGAATTGTCCGGCGTACTTAGTCCGGCAAACAATCCGGCGGATAGTCCGGCGGACTTTCTACCGAACGGACTTGGCCACACACGGACACACAGAAAGTCCGGCGTTTGCTAGCGCGATGACGTACGACGGGACTAGAAAAAGGAAGTTCAATAGCCAGTAGCCTGTAGCTTCCTTTTGGTACTTGCTTCTGAGCATGCGTCATTCTTAGTCCGCTGTACTAGCATACTGACGAACGGATTGTCCGCTGAAAGCCAAGTCCGATGGAAAGATTGGAGTGCAAAACTACTTTCTAAGTCCGCCGGACTTTACGCTGGAAAAGTCAGCTGAAGCCCACACACTATCGGATTGTCCGGTGAAATGGGTTTCGGTGGACTAAGTACGCCGGACAATTCGATCGTGTGTACGTGGCATTAGACAACTAGCTGTATACTGTGATACAAGAGACAACATGAAGATATACATCACCCACCCAGGACATCTGCAGATTTCTTCCTCTCCACTATCTGAATGTCTCTTGCACCAAGTGGGATGTGGGTGACCAGGGCATACCCTGTAGATGAGAACATGTCAGAGGATGAAGCAAACTAGTGTGAGCTCCACGGTGCCAGGAAGCTGTGCCAGAAATGTAAAGCAATAGATGAAGATGAAACAGAAGGCTTGTGGCTTACAATGAAATCAGATGCTTACGATTGTTAACCTTTTCCTTGAACTGGCACTGAATTGGATAACACAGAATGCAAAAAGGGACAGAGGTAAACTGAAAGTGGCTGTAAACCCTTACAAACCACTTTGACCTACAGGTAAGCTTAGATTAAGGCTTATCTGTAGATCCAAGAAATATCTCCCAAACCTACACGGTTTAGGACATATTTACCTGAAGACAGCCACCGCTGTCTACGACGCATGCGCCGTAGACAGCGTCGCACTGGGCCGTAGACAGCGGCGCACTGGGCAAGCTGCAGATCGCGGCGCTATGCCGCAAGTGTCAGCTCCCGTGCGCATGCACTAATGAACTAACGTCATCACCTTACGAACGATCGGATTTTCCGATAACTTTGTCCGACCGTGTGTATGCAACACCAGTTTTGGACAAAATCCGTCGGAAAAAATACGAATTTTGTTGTTGGAATGTCCGACCGTGTGTACAAGAGCTTAGACTGGTAGAGGGAATGTTAGTGCATAGACTAAAAGAGCTTATCAAAGTGAAAGTCCAGGAATGCCTGGATCACAAGACTGGTGGAACACCATAAAAAAATCCTTTGCCCTTGTACACACGGTCGGACATTCTGACAATCAAATCTGTTTGATTTTGTCCGAAACTGGTGTTGCATACACACGGTCGGATAAAGTAGTCGGAAAATCCAATCGTTCAGAACGCGATGGCGTAATTTCGTTACGACGGGACTACGTTCAGGCTAGTAGCTAATAGCTTTGCTCTAGGAATTTGATCTGAGCATGCGTGGCACTTTGTCCGATCGAAATTCTCTACACACAATCAGACAAAGTCCGATCGGATCGTGTTGTCGGAAAATTTTATAGCCCAGCTCTAAAACTTGGTCCGTTGGATACCCCGACGGAAAACAGTCCGATGGAGCCCACACACGGTCGGATTATCCGACAACACGGTCTGATCGGCCATTTTCCATCGGAATATCCGACCGTGTGTACAAGAGCTAAGACAGGTAAATCAGGTCCTATAAATGTGTTTATTTATCTGCCTGCGTAGAATTCGACTGTGATTACTTCTAAACTGACAAGTTCAGGAAATCCGGGGGTTTCAGAGAGGACAATGGAAGATAATGACTCAAGTTCTACACCCATGTAGACAAATACCTTCTACCCCTACCCCTTTTGTCTTTCTCTCTTTCTATTTCTGCTTGTCTTGTTTATTCTTAAAGTGGTTGTATAGTCCTTTTTGGGACTTTTACCTACAGGAAAGCCTATAATAAGGGTTACCTGTAGGTAAAAAAAATATCTCATAAACCTGTACGGTTTAGGAGATATCCCCCTCGCAATGCGCCGCTGACTGCAGCGACGCATGCGCACAGGGGAATCCCGGCTGAAAGCCCGGTGTTGTGCCATATAGTGTCCGGCCATCATATAGCGCCCGCCCCGTACTGCGCATGCGCAGTACGGAGCAGACGAAGCTTCGGAAAATCTCCGAAGCTGAACGGCGCCTGCGCCGTGAGTGGAGGTGGTAGCCCCACCATCCAAGCGGACATAGGGTTGTGAATATTAGAGGGCCCCCTCGCAGGCGAGCTTCACTCGCCGCGCTTCGGGCTCGGCCTCGCTGCGCTCGGCTCTTTTATATTCCTACTCTGTGTCCACTTGGATGGTGGGGATAGAACCTGGACTCACGGCGCAGGCGCCGTTCATCCTCGGCTATTTTCGGAATCTGTGTTGCTGTGTACTGCGCATGCGCAGTACACAGCGGACACTATCGGATGGGGGACTATATATGATAGGACACCGGCAGACACCGGACCCTACCGGGAAGAAATCTCCCGCGCGCATGCGTGGGAGTGATGATATCGCGGCTCTGGCCACTCACAGCGCCGGAGCCGCGATACCCGGAAGAAAAGCAGAGGGAACATGTCAGCTCCCTCAGCGGGGATCAGACCAGATGTCGGGGCCTCGTTCTAAGGTAAGTATTTCATAATGAGATAGTATGTGGTGCATACTAGCTCATTATGCCTTTTCCTTTGCAGGTAGAAAAAACAAACACATCAGCGGGTTTACAACCGCTTTAATCTAATAATATCTATTTACGTTTTATTGTTACACTTTCACTCCCAAGCTGATTGTTGTTCTCATATTTTGAAACTAATTAAAATGCCATCAAAAAGTTACCAAAAAAAAAAACTAAGCTCAGTAGGAAGAGTAGTTGCACTTTACCATAGCAAACAAACTTTAGAATACTATGATAAAAGTATAAAAACGTGTGATTGGCTATGGCTATGCTATAAGCAAGAGCGTCCATTTTGCTCAGAGAGAAGAGGCTTATTCTACAGGGTGGAGGTTTCTAAGCATTTACCAAGATGGGAGCTTCCTTTCCTGTAGTTCCCGGTGATGTGAACGCAGCTACTTCCATCTCCCTGACAAACGCCACACTTATCCAGGGTGTGGGTGGAGAACAAGACCCCGTCACATCCTATTGGCTGGGAAGGAAGAGAGAAAAGCAGTCAGGAATAGACAGGGGGGGGGGGGGGGAGAGAGGTAAGTGTCCAAAGGTGCAGAGAACATCTTCTCACGTCTACAGTAATGTCTCCACAAACCTCACATTTTCCAGAAACACAAACCCCTCGGTAGTCACTGTACTTGCAGGATGTCCCATCCCTGGCCTGGACCATCAGCTGTCTCTGCCCGTCACTGGTGGTGCACTGCAGATCACAAGGTTTGCTGGAGATGTGCACATAGTCATCTAGGAGGCACCAAAAACACATGTGAGCTATAGAAGACGCTGGTACATTTAGGTTTTCTGATTACACGTTCACGCTTATTCGATAAGGCAACGTTTGGCCATCCTGGAGATTACCCCACTGATACCGACATAAATGGGAGCATTCAGCTGCCCCACATTTGTCTCAGGCAAAGCTTCTCCCCTGAGACTTATCCTGTTGAGAACTATGGCAGAGAAATCCTGCCATTGGAGTGCCGCGTACACACGATCACACTATCCGGCGGACTTAGTCTGGCGGACAAACCGCCGTAAAGTCCGCCGGACTTTCCGAACGAGCGGACCCGCCCACACACGGGACTTTTGCAGCAGGACTATCCGCCGTACTTTTGAAATGAACGGACTCACCCACACACGCGGAGGAAAGTCCGTTCATTTTGAGCGCGGCTCCAGGTAGCCGGGACTAGCGAAGGAAGCGTTGCTGGCCCAGTCACCTGCTATGGACTTAAAGCGGTAGTAAACCCGCAAATTTTTTTTTTTTTTTTTTTAAACCTGCAAAGCAAAAGGCATAATGAGCTAGTATGCACCGCATACTAGCTCATTATGAAATACTTACCTTAGAACGAGGCCCCGACATCTGGCCCGATCCACCCTGAGGGAGCTGACATGCTCCCTCGGCGTCTCTTCCGGATATCGCGGCTCCGGCGCTGTGAGTGGCCGGAGCCGCGATATCGTCACTCCCGCGCATGCGCGCGGGAGATTTCAGTCCGGCCGGACGAGCGCTGTCGGATTTTCACGGCGAGAACCCCCTTGTGCGCATGCGCCGCTGCAGTCAGCGGCGCATACCGAGGGGAATATCTCCTAAACCGTACAGGTTTAGGAGAGATTTTTTTTACCTACAGGTAAGCCTTATTATAGGCTTTCCTGTAGGTAAAAGTTAAAAAATTGACCATACAACCACTTTAAAGGAGAAGCCCTACGCTGAAAAAACGGCGCGCGGCCCCCCTTCCCCAAAGCACCCCCCATATTGAGGGCACGCAGCCTGGTAGGGCTCAGGAGGGGGGGGGGCGCTCGCTCGTCCCCACCCCCTTTCCTGACCATCCGGTTAGCGTGCTCGGATAAGGGTCTGATATGGACCTAGGGGGGACCCCCACGTCGGTTTTTTTGGCGTAGGGCTTCCCCTTTCAGTCCATACCAGGTGACGGGGCCAGTGACGCTTCCTTTGCTAGTCCCAGCTACCTGGAGCCGCGCTCAAAATGAACAGACTTTTCTCCGTGCGCGGGAAAGTCCGCTTATTTCAAAAGTACGGCGGACTAACGCACACACACCGCCGTATTGTCCGCCGGACTCGCAAATTTTGGTGCAAAACTACTTTCTAAGTCCGCCGGACTTTTGGGTAAAAAAAAAGTCAGCCGGAACCCACACACACGGACTCAAGTCCGCCAGACTTTTCCACCGGATTGTGTGAAGACTCAGCCCACCGGACTCCACTTATAACCAAATGATCACTTTTTGGGCAGAATTGCCTTTTAATTTTAGACATTTAGTTTTACCATAATTTTAAGCTAATATCTACAGATTTATGAAGATTTAAAAGAAGCATGTCTTGAGGGCCCCTCCTCACAGTGTGAACAGGGGAAGCAAAATTTAGTGTTTTCATCCTGCCAATCCCTTGTGTAATGCTACTTACCAGGGTACAGTGGTTTCCACTGGTAAGTTTTGCCATTGTATATGTGGGAATTGAAGGATGTGCACTGCTCCTCCCGAAAACTGCGGCTGTTGGATGGACATTCCTGAAACAAAAAAATATTCATAACCTTTTATTCATAGCTTTGTTAGATTAATTTAAACTGATCTTGTGTCAATATAGCATGCGTTGTCTCCCAGCTTCTGAGTGTGCATAACAGTAGTTGCATACATTCCTCCTACAACACTAAAGGATCTGTTATGCTGTCATCCATACTTAGGGCCTGGAGATGGCATATGTTAGCATGATTGTCAAGCTAGTAAGAGATTAGCAGCTGTAAGATCCCAAGAAGGTTCTATGCCTAGACTGTGAGCTCCAAAAGTCATCCCCAGATATATTGGACGGAACTAATTATGGTGACAACTAAATAAGTTCTCTTTGGGTTGAAAATATTCCCTTTGCGATTTAGAGGATAAATTCACCTTTTGTAACATGTTACATACAGACTGACCCCCCTGCTCCTCCCTGATCTGACAGCTGGCGGGGATCTTCTAGCGGTCACAATTTGAAAAAAAAAATGTGACCGAGTGGGACTCTGCCCGGCAGCGTCACTCATTCACAGCGTCCTGTTAAAGTGGATGTAAACCCATACAAACTACTTTGACCTACAGGTAAGCCTAGATTAAGGCTTACCTGTAGGTCCAAGAAATATCTCCTAAACCTACACGGTTTAGGAGATATTTACAAAAAGACAGCAGCGCGCAGGCGCACTGAGCAGGCCGCAGATCGTGTCAGCTCCCGTGTGCATGCGCGGGAGTGATGTCCTCGCGGCTCCGGCGAATCACAGCGGCGGAGCAGCGAGACCCAGAAGTCGCTCTGGGATACATGGCAGCGGCGAACATGAAGACGGAGGACCGCTTCGGGGGGCTTCGTTCTCAGGTAAGTTATTCATAATGAGCTAGTATGTTATGCATACTAGCTCATTATGCCTTTGCCTTGCAGGTTGCATTTTTTATTTTATTTTTTAAGTGCCTTTACTTCGTCTTTAATGGAAAATTGACAAGGTCCTGCAGCCTTTGCGGCTGTCGGCTTGTAGTTTTCAATGAACTACCATGGCACTGTGGTGCGCAGAGCTAGCTTATTCATTCAACCTGTCAGATTGTATCTGCTTACCCGTATGAGATGTACGGGCACACCCATACACTGGCAGATCTGCTGGAGAACTGCATGGCACCAGCGGTCTGCTGATCGCTGGTGCAATGCTTTACAGGCTCCCACAAAATAAATAAATACACTTTTTTTAGATGGGTTTACTTTCTCTTTGATTCCCTGCAAAGGTAAAGCATAATGGACTACTATGCATCGCATCGCATCGTAGTCCATAGTAGTCCATTATGTGTCACTTACCTGACACAGGAGCCAGCAAAGTCACAGCTGTCCCCTGTAGTTCCGAGCATCCATCTTCTTGGTGGGTCTCCGTGGGTCTCGCTGCTCCGGCGGGAGCAGCGATGATGTCACTCCCACGCATGCGCACGGGAGCCGACACTCGCGGCATATCGCCACGATCTTCGGCTTACCCAGTGCGCCTGCGCGCCGCTGTCTACGGCGCATGCGCCGTAGACAGCGGTGACGGTCTTTTTGGAAATATCTCCTAAACCATATAGGTTTAGGAGATATTTCTTGGACCTACAGGTAAGCCTTAATCTAGGCTTACCTGTAGGTCAAAGTGGTTTGTAAGGGTTTACAACCACTTTAAGGTAGTAGTCTCTGTCCATCCGCTGAGCTTGTTGTGACCCCCTTACCTGCACCTTACAAAGGTGGAAGCGCTTGGAGGTGCCGGTACAGTTTTTACTTCCAAGACCACTCAGCAGTTTTCTCCTGAAATGATAAAATAGCGGTAATTTGTTGCGAGATCCTTCCCGAAAAACCAGCTGATCCATATGCTGTCTCTGTCCCAATGCCAGGACTCAAAATAACATTCTTAAAAGAAGACAGACATTTTTCCAGCTTCCTATGTAGTTCTACAAGGACAGTGTAACTGTAGATAGACTCGGATAAGATCTCATATAGCCTAAAAAGGGCAACAACCCAAAACAACAAAAACTGCAATGAAAAAAAATAAAAAATAAAAAAAGGGAAATCAAATGTTTTAAAATAATACTCTGTCTAAAATATTCTATAAGTTTTGGATGGAGAATGAGATGATTTTATTGCATATTTCCTTTTACAGGAAGTCCCACCAAAGTGAAGGGAAATCTCCTCTTAGACAACTGTCACCAGAACACGTCTCCCTATTGTAGGATTTCCCTTGACTTCATAAACAGTGCCAAATTTTGAATTTCCCATCACTTTCAGTCCTAGTGTTATGGTTACCGGTACAGACAGAGAAAATACGTTTCCCCGGCAGGGAGACGGAGAGCATTAAAAACCCGACACGGATTCTGGAACTTCCTCACTCCATCCGAACAAACTAAAAAAATGTTTTGATGATTTCTAGATAGATAAATAAACAAGCTTCAGGGGCTTATCTACACCATAATGCATAATGCAGGTATTCCTCACTTATCGACCAGCTTCCGTTCCAACGACAAGGTCGTTAAACGGATTGGTTGTTGAACGAGAAGTCCCAAGCAATCAATGTTTTAACCACTTTCAGCCTCCGGACCATTTTGCTGGCCAAAGACCGGACCACTTCGTTGCGATTCGGCACTGCGTCGCTTTAACTGACAATTGCGCGGTCGTGCGACGTGGCTCCCAAACAAAATTAAAGCGAGGGTCCACCCTAAAGTGGACCTTCCCCTCATTGGAACCCTCCCCCCCTCCGGCGCCACAATTGGCACCTTTCAGGGAGGAGGGGGGTGCAGGTACCTGTACAGTACAGGTATCTGCACCCACTTCCGGCGTAGATTCTGCAGAAGGTATGCCCCTTTCCGCAGAATCTACGCCCCTTTCCGAAAGTCCCCCGCTGCCTACTGGGAAACACACGGATCCCAGAGACAGCGGGGACCATCCTTATTGCGCAGCGCGACTCGCGCATGCGCAGTAGGGAACCGGGAAGTGAAGCCGAAAGGCACCACTTCCTGATTCCCATACCCAAGATGGCGGCAGCAGCACCCGAGAGACAATCGAGAGATCGGCTTCGGGTGCCGACATCGCGGGCGCGCTGGGCGGGTAAGTGTCACTATTTTAAAAGTCAGCAGCTGCAGTATTTGTAGCTGCTGGCTTTTAAAAAAAAAACAAAAAAAAAACGGTGGACTCCCCCTTTAACGTCCTTTTTTTCCCCAAAAATAGAGCCTTCTTTTGGTGGTATTTGATCACCTCTGCGGTTTTTATTTTTTGCGCTATAAACAAAAATAGAGTGACAATTTTGAAAAAAACGCATTATTTTTTACTTTTTGTTATAATAAATATCCCCCAAAAATATATAAAAAAAAACATTTTTTTCCCTCAGTTTAGGCCGATACGTATTCTTCTACATATTTTTGGTAAAAAAAAAATCGCAATAAGCGATTATTGATTGGTTTGCGCAAAAGTTATAGCGTTTACAAAATAGGGGATAGTTTTATGGCATTTTAATTATTTTTTTTTTTACTAGTAATGGCGGCGATCAACGATTTTTATTGTGACTGCAACATTATGGGGGACACATCGGACATTTTTGACACATTTTTGGGACCATTGTCATTTATACAGCAATCAGTGCTATACAAATGCAGTGATTCCTGTGTAAATGACACTGGCAGTTAAGGGGTTAACCAGGGGGTGGCAGTGTAGGGGTTAAGTGTCCCTAGGGGCGTGTTACTAACTGTTGGGGGGCTGGGCTTTCATTTAGTGAACACTGATCTCTGCTCCAATCACATGGAGCAAAGATCAGCGTCACTTGTTGCTAGGCAGAACGGGGAGATGCTGTTTACAACGGCATCTCTCCGTTTAGCCGCCCCGTGAGGCGATCGCGAGTATGCCAGCGGTGATCGAGTCCACGGGACTCACGGGGGTCCCGACCAGTAGACTTGTGCACAATGGAAAATTTTGTTTAGTTTCGGTTCGTTGTCATTCGTAAAATACATAATTTCGTTCTGTTATATTCGTTATGTTACGTTAATACGTTTTCGGATGATTCGCTATTATTCGTAGAGTGTCGAATTCATTCGTTCGTATTCGTTGAAATTCGCGATTTATGTATGTATAGACATTGGTGATAATGATTCGTCGTTTGGAAAGTCGTTTGTTTATTGAATCTTTTAACACACACAATGACAACGTCTCTTCTCCTCGGCTCAAATACAACACAACACCCTTCTCACTCACTTCTCAGGAATGCACTTTGCCAGTAATCCAACCTCCGGCACAAAATTAATTAGCTGATGGGACTTTAGATCATTAGATCTTTAAAGAATTACTGAATCATGTCGAATTCATTCGTTATATTTCTTTCGAATATGCCTGTCCGTGCCATTCTGCCAACGTACATCGGCGTGCGCCGGTCGGGAACCGGTTAACTACTGTACTGTATTGTGATAAAAAGGTCTAAACACAAAACTTCAGCTCAATAATAGTAGAGTACTGGATAGGGGATTTTAAAAGGTACATATTTCAGCTATACACTGCAACGTGTTATTGCAAAAGTACAAAAAAAGTCTCTTTATTTATACACAACACTCCAATAAAATGGATACAGACATGTATTCAGAGTCATAGGTATATACACAGAATCCCTATTAGCGACACCTTTAAATGCTGCAATTACATACTTAAAATACTGCGTCCAAAAAACGTCTACATGTTTCGCCAAAAGCGGCTTCATCAGGAAAAATGGACGAAGTTGTTCAAAAGTTATTTTTAGATAAATTCTGATATAGATTCTCAACCTTTGGTGTATAGAAAATAAAGAAAATACAAATCAATAAAATACACATAAACATAAACAGCATTAGAACAATTATTATTATTCACCATTTATATAGCGCCAACAGTTTACGCAGCGCTTTACAATGTATAGGGGGGACAACACAATTACAGTACAATACAAAAGATACAGGAGGGCCCTGCTCGTAGAACTTACATTCTAAAGGGAGGGGGTGGTGGTACAAAAGGTAACTTTTGTTACCCCATTTTGGATGACGATGGGAGATTACATCCGATATGGACGTCCCCGGTGGGGTTTCATGTGGCCACTTCGGATTGATCTAATGCTGTTTATGTTTATGTGTATTTTATTGACTTGTATTTTCTTTCTTTTCTATACACCAAAGGTTGAGAATCTATATCAGAATTTATCTAAAAATTACTTTCGAACAACTTTGTCCATTTTTCCTGATGAAGCCGCTTTTGGCGAAACATGTAGAAGTTTTTTGGAGGCATTATTTTAAGTATGTAATTGCAGCATTTAACGGTGTCGCTAATAGGGATTCTGTGTATATACCTATGACTCTGATTACATGTCTGTATCCATTTTATTGGAGTGTTGTGTATAAATATACTTTTTTTGTACTTTTACAATAACACGTTGTGGTGTATATCTGAAATATGTACTTTTAAAATCCCCTATCCAGTACTCTACTATTTTTCAAACGAAATGGGATGTTGGTACCTTTTATGCATACAGATTTTTTGGAAATTGATCTCTAGCCACATTTTCACTATTTCAGCTCAATAAAGTTTTTTTTTTTAATTTGCATGAGTACAGAACACAAATTAAAATTCTGTACAATAAAATGATATATAGCACGTTGTTTGGGTGGGGAGAGCTGGTCGTAAGTCCGGGTGGTCATTAAACAGGTAAGTCATTAAACGAGGAATATCTGTATATACATATACAGTGGTGTGAAAAAGTGTTTGCCCCCTTCCTCATTTCCTGTTCCTTTGCATGTTTGTCACACTTAAGTGTTTCGGAACATCAAACCAATTTAAACAATAGTCAAGGACAACACAAGTAAACACAAAATGCAATTTGTAAATGAAGGTGTTTATTATTAAAGGTGAAAAAAAATCCAAACCATCATGGCCCTGTGTGAAAAAGTGATTGCCCCCTAAACCTAATAACTGGTTGGGCCACCCTTAGCAGCAACAACTGCAACCAAGCGTTTGCGATAACGTGCAATGAGGCTTTTACAGCGTCCTGGAGGAATTTTGGCCCACTCATCTTTGCAGAATTGTCCTAATTCAGTTACATTAGAGGGTTTTCGAGCATGAACGGCCTTTTTAAGGTCATACCACAACATCTCAATAGGATTCAGATCAGGACTTTGGCTAGGCCACTCCAAAGTCTTCATTTTGTTTTTCTTCAGCCATTCAGTGGTGGACTTGCTGGTGTGTTTAGGATCATTGTCCTGCTGCAGAACCCAAGTTTGTTTCAGCTTGAGTACACGAACAGATGGTCGGACATTCTCCTTCAGGATCTCTTGGTAGACAGCAGAATTCATAGTTCCTTTTATCACGGCAAGTCTTCCAGGTCCTGAAGCAGCAAAACAGCCCCAGACCATCACACTACCACCACCATATTTTACTGTTGGTATAATGTTCTTTTTATGAAATGCAGTGTTCCTTCTACGCCAGATATACTTGGACACACACCTTCCAAAGAGTTCCACTTTTGTCTCATCGGTCCACAGAATGTTGTCCCAAAAGTCTTGGGGATCATCAAGATGTGTTGTGGAGAAATTGAGACGAGCTTTGATGTTCTTTTTGCTCAGCAGTGGTTTTCTCCTTGGAACTCTGCCATGCAGGCCATTTTTGCCCAGTCTTTTCCTGATGGTGGAGGCATGAACGCTGAACTTAACTGAGGCAAGTGAGGCCTGCAGTTCCTTGGACGTTGTTGTGGGGTCTTTTGTGACCTCTTGGATGAGTCGTCGCTGCGCTCTTGGGGTAATTTTGGGCGGCCGGCCACTCCTGGGAAGGTTCACCACTGTTCCATGTCTTCGCCATTTGTGGATAATGGCTCTCACTGTGGTTCGCTGGATTCCCAAAGCTTTGGAAATGGCTTTATAACCCTTTCCAGACTGATAGATCTCAATTACTTTCTTTCTCAATTGTTCCTGAATTTCTTTGGGTCTCGGCATGATGTGTAGCTTTTAAGGATCTTCTGGTGGACCTTACTGTGTCAAGCAGCTCCTATTTAAGTGATGCCTTGATTGTGAACAGGTGTGGCAATAATCAAGCCTGGGTGTGGCTAGAGAAATTGAACTCAGGTGTGGACAACCACAGTTATAGTATGTTTTAACAAGGGGGGCTATCACTTTTTCACACAGGGCCATGATGGTTTGGATTTTTTTTCACCTTTAATAATAAACACCTTCATTTACAAATTGCATTTTGTGTTTACTTGTGTTGTCCTTGACTATTGTTTAAATTGGTTTGATGTTCCGAAACACTTAAGTGTGACAAACATGCAAAGGAACAGGAAATGAGGAAGGGGGCAAACACTTTTTCACACCACTGTAGATCTCTCTCACTTTCTCTGTATGTATGTATGTATGTATGTATATATAGATATATACACACACATTGTATATAATGGTGCATTGAACAAACTTGGTGCTATATAAATCCTGTATTGCAATAAGACCCCTTTCACACCACGCAGCCCATAGCGTCGGCGGTAAAACGCGGCTAAAAATAGCGGCGTTTTACCGTCGGATTTGTGGCGCAATTCGGGGGGTAAAAACGCCCCGCTAGCGGCTGAGAAAGGGTTAAAACCGCCAGCAATACGCCGCAATAGTGGCGTTTTTTCTGGCGGTATTACAGCGCTGACCCATTGATTTCAATGGGGAGCAGCGGTGGAGGAGCGGTGGAGGAGCGGTAAACACACCGCTCCTTCACCGCTCCTAAGAAGCTGCTGGCGGGACTTTTCCCTGACGTCCTGCCAGCGCACCGCTGCAGTGTAAAAGCCCTCGGGGCTTTCACACTACAGACAATGGTGCAGCTTTTTTAGGGCGGATTGCAGGCGCTATTTCTAATGCTATAGCGCCTGCAAAACGCCCTTGGTGTGAAAGGGGTCTAATAGAACACCAATGCACATACGCAGTGGAGTGCAGCAATGCTATTGCTCTGTGTGTTTGCTGCATTTTAAAGCGGGAGTCCGCAGGGACTCCGCGTTTTTTTTTTTTTTTTTTTTTTAAAGCCAGCAGCTACAAATAATGCAGCTGCTGACTTTTAAAATAGTGACACTTACCCGCCCAGCGCGCCCGCGATGTCAGCACCCGAAGCCGATCTCTCGATCGTCTCTCGGGTGCTGCCGCCGCCATCTTGGGTGTGGGAATCAGGAAGTGGAGCCTTTCGGCTTCATTTCCCGGTTCCCTACTGCGCATGCGCAAGTCGCGCTGCGCAATAAGGATGGTTCCCCGCTGCCTCTGGGATCCGTGTGTTTCCCAGCAGGCAGCGGGGGACTTTCGGAAAGGGGCGGGCACTTGCGGAAAGGGGCGTAATCTACGCCCCTTTCCGCAGAGAGCTATCCCGGAAGTGGGTGCAGAATACCTGTACTGTACAGGTACCTGCACCCCCCTCCCCCCTGAAAGGTGCCAATTGTGGCGCCGGAGGGGGGGGGGGGGTTCCGATGAGCAGAAGGTCCACTTTAGGGTGGACCTCCGCTTTAAAAAAAGTAGACCAAGCCCTATTTGAGGTACATTAACGGCCTATTTGAAATAAAAGGGCTGCCTTACACAATGCACAAAAATGTATGTGCTGAACCTGAAGGGCACTGCATTATGGTGTAAATGGGCCCTAAATCCATTTATGCAAATGTCATTTTAAATGCTGCTACATAATTGCCTGAAAAAATAATCCTTAAATAAATTTCACATTGCACAGATGCTATCCTAACATGTTTCAGGCACTGAGGGCTGGAGGAAGTAGAAATGACACATTGATGTCACTGATGACATGTGATTTACTTATGAAAAGGGAATCAAATGACAAGAAAACAGGGCTAAGAAGTGATGCAGGGCACTAATTCCTGTCCAAATACTAACTTTCTAATACAGTGCATGGGAAATTAAAAAAGGAAGTCAGCATAAGTGCCGCTTTTCCACTGATGATTACTCTGCAATGTCATTGTGAAGGTATAAAAAGTGGAAGTCGCTACTACATTGTTTTCAGTGAAAATCTCCACACGTGACTTGCTAACGCTTGAATAATATAATTGTTGCTGCTGGATACTTCTGCTTTGGACTACGTACAGTGGATAACAATGAGTATTCAGCTGCCCCACCTCTGTCGGAGGCAGTGCCTCTCCTGAGACTTCACTCCTCCGCCGCAGGTGCGGGTACATGCCGTCCACTTGGTCCACTCCCCCCACCAGAAGGTTGTCACATCAGCCCCTTCTTCCAAGCTGTTGGACGTCTGAGTTATGTCCTGTGTGTTGTTCACGTCCAAGTTTTGGGAAGAAAACACAATAATAACTTGAATCGCTGTGGTTAGATAATAGTTGTGCTTTATTTCCTGTATTTATTTTTTTATGCAGTGCACATGCTTAGAGTCATCTGTACCACCCTCCGTGCAAAGTCTATTATCTCTACCAAACCCTGGCACCACTTCATCACATGCCAATCAACCTCTACGCTATATTTTTTTAAATGATGGGAGGAAACCCAGCATGCGAACTCAGTGGCATAACTAGAACCTTGAGGGCCCCAATGCAAGAAACCATGAAGGGCCCCCCTGAACCCCAGCCAGGGGCCTTCCCTCTGAGTCCGGTGGTGGAACTCCAGGGCGTGGTCACAGGTAGGAACTTTGTGAGCCCTGTAGTTCCACCGCTGGTATCAGTATTTTATTTTTATTTTTAGGTGCCCCATTGGGGTCCCCCGTCCCCAGAAGAGATGAGGTCCTTTTCTCCAGGGCAGATGAAGTTACTGCCCCCAGGTGAGAAGGGGTCCCTGTCCCCAGGGGAGGTGGGGGTCCCTGTCCCCACGTGAGAAGGGGTCCCTGTCCCCACGTGAGAAGGGGTCCCTGTCCCCAGGGGGAGATGGATGGGGTATGTAATGGTGTGTGGGGGATGGGGTCCTCTCACTCACCATGACCAAGCTGCAGGTCGCGCACTCATCCATGTTGGCCTGGGCTCCATCCAGTGTGCTGGACGGGTGATCAGCATATCTCCCAGAAAGACCTTTCATCATCTGTGTATGACGGGGGAGGAGGGGGGCTGGTAGACAAGCCTGCAGTGTCCTCCGGGGGGCTCTCATAGGGCTGCACTGCATCTGTGTTCAAAAGTTTGTTTACCCGGGAGAAGTATGCAGTGCAGTGTGGGTGGGACTCTGGCTGGGGAGAACAGACATCGGACTGAGCGGCAATGCATGGAGCAGGAGAGAGGTACTCTGAGGAGCCGACTGAGGACACAGGTCATGCGGGGAATGCACAACTAAAGGGCAGCCAGGGTGATAGTCGAGCATGGAGCTCTGCTAGTCACCCTCCACCTCCAGTCACCCCTGTCCATGGTGCACTGGTAACCCTAGCTGCCTATGCTGCTGCCGGCCATATGTAGAGGGGGCAGCATGGGCCCCCTGTATCACAGGGCCCGGTTGCGGTCGCAACTGCTGCACCCCCTATAGTTACACCCCTGTGCAAACTCCATGTAAACGATTTGCATGGATGAATACTTATGGTATATTGCGCATATTTATTATATATTTTATATTTTTGTATGGCTTCAATAATTTGCGTAATATTTAAATCGTCTCTCATCACAAACATGCATATGAACGGAGCATCCCATGGTTATTTACTATGATTGGAGTGGAGTTCCGTTCATCATGCGCAAAACGTTATTGGCATCCCAGTCTTAGTCCGTAGGCTTCAATATTCTGTTGGCCCCGCCCTTTGCAGCTATAACAGTTTCACCTCTTCTGGGAAGGCCGTCCACAAGCTTTAGGAGGGTGTCTATGGGAATGTTTGACCATTCTTCCAGAAGCGTATTTGTGTGGTCAGGCACCAGTGGAGTAACTAGAACCTTCAGGGCCCCCGATGCAAGAAACCACGAAGGGACCCCCGGAACCCCAGCCAGGGCCCTTCCCTCCGAGTCCGGCGGTGGAACTCCAGGGCATGGTCACAGGTATGACCTTTGTGAGCCCCGTAGTTCCACCACTGGTATCAGTAGTTTTTTTTTTATTATTTTTTTATTTTATTTTTAGGTGCCCCCATTGGGGGACTATCCCTGTCTGGCTGGGGAGAACAGACATCGGACTGAGTGGCAATGCATGGAACAGGAGAGGGGTACTCTAAGGAGCCGGCTGAGGACACTGGTCATGCGGGGAATGCACAACTAAAGAGCAGCCAGTGCGATAGTCGAGCATGGAGCTCTGCTAGTCACCCTCCACCTCCAGCCACCCGTGTGCATGGTGCACTGGTACCCCTAGCTGCCTATGCTGCTGCCGGCCATATGTAGAGGGGGCTGCATGGGCCCTCTGCATCACAGGGCCCGGTTGTGGTCGCAACTGCTGCACCCCCTATAGTTACGCCCCTGTCAGGCACTGATTGGATGAGAAGGCCTGGCTTGCAGTCTCCGCTCTAATTCATCCCAAAGGTGTTCTATCAGGTTGAGGTCAGGTCTCTGTGCAGGCCAGTCAAGTTCCTCCACCCCAAACTCGCTCGCCCATGTCTTTATGGACCTTGCTTTGTACAGTGGTGAGCAGTCATCCCCAAACTGTTCCCACAAAGTTGAGAGCATAAAATTGTCCAAAATGTCTTGGTATTCTGACTTCTTAAGAGTTCTCTTCACTGATACTAAGGGGCCAAGCCAAACCCCTGAACAACAACCCCACACCATAATCCCCCCCCCCCTCCACCAAATGATTTGGACCAGTGCACAAAGCAAGGTCCATAAAGAAATGGATCTTGGTGTGCCTACGCCTTAAGAGTTCCTTCACTGGAACTAAGGGGCCAAGCCAAACCCCTGAACAACAACCCCCCACCATAATCCCCCCCCCTCCACCAAATGATTTGGACCAGTGCACAAAGCAAGGTCCATAAAGAAATGGATGAGCAAGGATCATGTTTTGGGGATATTGCTGGGGGTTAGATGCATATGGGGCTGACTTGGTAACATGTAACTTCTGGTTAGTTGGTTACGCCCTCAGACGAATTTGAATATGACGAAACGCGTCAGAAACGTAACCAACCGGAAGTGACGCGTGCGCCTCATCCCTGCGTTCCAAGAAGCCAGAGAAGCAGGAAGTGACTCGCTGATGTACACAGCGAACGCCTGACACTCTTCCGGCTACCAGGATCGGGATAAAGGCACAGTGCAATTGTTTTTAAACGCTGTTCTAACATTTAATTTCTGGTACGCTTAACATGTATTGGGGGGGCCATTTTTATCAATAAAGGTGTAAAGCAGAATTACGCTTTGGTTTTATGTTCTGTTCCTTTTATATGGTACACTGGAGCCCCAATCCAATAACAGAGACACCTAGTGGCTAAGGAGGAGTCCACATGTGATTGATGTTTCATTGTTTCTGACGTTTTGGTGAGTGTATCCCCCAAAAGGGGGACTCCTGAACCACGAGTGGTGAATATTTTGGTGGAAGCTGTCTCTCTATCAACCACAATAAGAACTTTTTAATCACTAGATTGTAAGCTCTAACGGGCAGGGCCCTCTGATCCCTCCTGTATTGATTTGTATTGTAAGTGTACTGTCTGCCCTCATATTGTAAAGCGCTGCGCAAACTGTTGGCGCCATATAAATCCTGAATAATAATAATAATAATAATAATAAGCACCATTTTTGGAAACTCAGAAAGAACGATTGTTTCACTTGGAGGAAAGTGACAAGCGCTGCTAGATATAAAAAGCGGACTCTTTTATTAAGGACTATTTTTTGTATTGCTTTCTTACATATACATTACATTTAAAGCAGCAGCTCTATTTAGATGTTTTAATTGAATTATTTTAATTATTTTAAGTGAACAAATTTATCCGTATATTCTAATCCACAAGCGCTGAGAAGTGTGCAAATAGGGCGTGTTTTATTTTTCTTCTTTTTTTGGCATACTTATTGGAAGTTTTTTTTTGAAACGATTTGCATGCTGGGTTTGAAACTCGCAGCCCTGGTGCAGAAAGGTCATGTTAAGAATTTTTTGAACTTTGCACATTTTTTCAGCTTTTCTTCAAAATTGCGTCATTGTTTTTTTTTTTTCTTAATACGCGGTGAAATAAAAGCAAGATTTTACAAATCTTTATAAAAAGGCCTTATTATGTTTTATAATTCTCCATCTAAGCAGTGGCTGTAATTTATGCTGTTCACTCCCTCATGTTACATGTTACCAAGTCAGCCCCATATGCATCTAACCCCCAGCAAGATCCCCAAAAAATGATCCTTGCTCATCCATTTCTTTATGGACCTTGCTTTGTGCACTGGTCCAAATCATTTGGTGGAGGAGGGGGGGATTATGGCGTGGGGTTGTTGTTCAGGGGTTGGGCTTGGCCCCTTAGTTCCAGTGAAGGGCACTCTTAGGCCGGGTTCACACCACAGCGATGCGGGAACGCCACGAATATGCGGCGTTTTCCAGCATCGCATGCCTCCCGCCGGCAGTTCACACTGCCCTATGCGAACGGCTGGGAGTGTCAATGATATGTTAATGACACCCCCAGATCCGTCCGCATATCGCAGTGCGATCTGCACACTCGCACAGGAATCGGATCGCATGGTGTGAACACCCATGCAATCCGATTCTGCTGCGGACCAAAAAAAGGGTCCCGTGCGAATTTGCTGCGGGAGCGATGCGAATTCAGCCATACTATCTGTATGGCTGAACTCGCATCGCTACGGAGATCGGATGTGATTTGCACTGCAGTGCGGTGCGAATCACATCCGGATCTCCCCCCGCAGCAGTGTGAACCCGGCCTTAAAGAGGAAGTAAAGGCTAAAAAAAAACAAAAAACAAAAAAACACACCCTGCAAGGCAAAGGCATAATGAGCTAGTATGCATAGCATACTAGCTCATTATGAATAACTTACCTGAGAACGAATCCCCCCCGAAGCAGTCCTCCGTCTTCATGTCCACCGCTGCCATGTATCCTGAAGTGACTTCCGGGTCTCGCTGCTCCCGCACTGTGATTCGACCGGAGCAGCATGCGCACGGGAGCCAACACTCGCAGCATATCGCCGCGATCTGTGGCCTGCCCAGTGCGCCTGCGCTCCACTGTCTACGGCGCTGTCTACGGTGGCTGTCTTCGGGTAAATATCTCCTAAACCGTATAGGTTTAGGAGGTATTTCTTGGACCTACAGGTAAGCCTTAATCTAGGCTTACCTGTAGGTCAACGTTGGTTGTAAGGGTTTACAACGACTTTAAGGCGTCAGCATACCAAGACATTTTGGACAATTTTATGCTCTCAACTTTGTGGGAACAGTTTGACTGCGCACCACTGCACAAAGCAAGGTCCATAAAGACATGGGCGAGCGAGGTTTGGGGCAGAGGAACGTGACTGGCCTGCACAGAGTCCTGACCTAAACCCGATAGAACACCTTTGGGATGAATTAGAGCAGAGACTGCGAGCCAGGCCTTCTCATCCAATCAGTGCCTGACCTCACAAATACGCTTCTGGAAGAATGGTCAAACATTCCCATAGACACCCTAAACCTTGTGGACGGCCTTCCCGGAAGAGGGGAAACTGTTATAACTGCAAAGGGTGGGCCAACAGAATATTGAAGCTTACGGACTAAGACTGGGATGCCAATAATGTTTATGTGTGTGTAAAGGTAGGTATCCCAATACTTTTGACAATATAGTACATTTTATATATATATATATATATATATATATATATATATATATATATACTGTATATATATATATACACATATACTGTATATATATATATACACACACACACACACACACACACACACACACACAGTAATAGCTTATGTCCCACCCATTGAAGAGCTGCATGCACCTTCTGTACTTTCTATGTGGTCAATACATCAATGCTGCACTAATTGATAGTGGAGACAAGTACTTACCTGCGTTATAGAGAAAGTGACATTTCCCAATATAATAAGCAGCGGTATCAAGCCCTGGTTCAGGTTTTTCCAGATAATAAATAGGAATAGCCGTCTGTTTACCGGGGTAATGCTCATTTCTAGAAGACAGAGACAAAAAGCAATTGTTCTTTCAGTCAGGCTGCATGTTTTTTAAATATTTCAGTTTTGTTAATAAATCATTACACTTCATCTTCTTGCTATTTAATGATACAATTTCATTTCAATTTGAAGCCTAAATAATGATCAACCCATAGAGAGCGCACATCAGTTTGTAACCTGATTTCATAGAATCTCCATCCCCCTTCTGTAATTAGCTTCCTGTCTCTCCAATAAGTCTCTATGAACCTCACCGCCATGTCTGATTGTACAATTAAAGAGGAAGTAAACCCTGATGAGTTTACTTCCTCTTTGATTCCCTGCAAAGGTAAAGCATAATGGACTACTATGCATCGCATTGCATCGCATCGCATCGCATCACATAGTAGTCCATTATGTGTCACTTACCTGACACAGGAGCCAGTGATGTCACCGCTGTCCCCTGTAGTCCGGAGCATCCATCTTCTCGGTGGGTCTCGCTGCTCCGGCGCTGTCATTCGTCAGAGCCGCGATGACGTCACTCCCGCGCATGCGCACGGGAGCCGCCACTCGCGGCATATCGCCGTCAACTGCGGCGCGCTCAGTGCATGCGCCATAGACAGCGGTGCCTGTCTTTCGGCAAATATCTCCTAAACCGTGTAGGTTTAGGAGATATTTCTTGGACCTACAGGTAAGCCTTAATCTAGGCTTACCTGTAGGTCAAAGTTGGTTGTAAAGGTTTTTTTTTTTTTTTTTAAATAACAAACATGTCATACTTGTCACCTCTGTGCAAGGGTTTTGCACAGAGCAGCCCCGATCCTCCACTTGTGGGGAATTCTATGGGGGACACTCGTGCCGGCGCGCTCCCAAGTCCTGCTGCTGCGACCATTGACACAGACAGCAGGACTCGGCCCTGCCCCCCCACTCACTGGATTTGATTGACATCGGCTCCCGCTGCTATCAATCTAACCAATGAGGACCCGAGACAGTGGCTGGAGCTGCTGTGCTTGACCCCGTTGCTGGAACGATTGGGTTCAAGTACGTAATAATGTAGCGCCCCACCTTGGTAGGAAAAAAAATTATTCATATAACACATATTTTGGTAAATATAAGGGACATTTTACAGATACTATACAGTCTGATTGTAACATGTATGGTGAGCTTTACACATCATATATTTTTCAAAGAGTAAGATTGGAAGGATAGGAAGATTGCCTTGTATAAAAGATGGAAACCTACACATGTGACTGTGGGAATAATATAACAGGCAAGGTCCCTGCAAGAGCTCTGCTTTGTATCTGTGCAAAAACAAAAAACTGTAAGACAAAGGCATAATGAGCTAGTATGCATCATTACTAGCTCATTATGAAATACTTACCTTAGAATGAAGCCCTCCACACTGCTGACATCTTCCCCGGTGTTTCTTCTGGGTTCGCAGGCTCCGGCGCTGTGAGTGGACAGAGCCATGATGACATCACTCCCGCGCATGCGCATGGTAGCCGCCGTTTATGGCATGGCTCTGAAGGTCCAGCGCGGTAAGCCGGACCTTCAGTGTGCATGAGCCGATGATGTCATTGTACGCACTCTGAATATCTCCTAAACTGTGCAAGTTTAGGAGATATTCGCAGCCCCTACAGGTAAGCCTTACTACAGGCTTACATGTAGGTACAAGTAAAAAAAAAAAAAAAAAAAAGAGTTTACTTCCTCTTTAACAGGAAATGAATAATAGTTTTGCTAGAGGCAGGGCTTTGCATTGTGATATCAGAGCTGCCCTTCTGATGACTGGTGATCTGATGACAGGTGAAGTAATATTTAAGTAGCTTAGGGAGAGGTGGGGGTAAGCACAAATTTATGGAATGACCAAAGCAGAAACAGGGAGATTCCTGTACTGAAGGTCCTTAGGTACAGCTTCCTCTCCAGAAAGGACAACAGTGAGCAGTACAGCACTGGCATTATTGTGAAGCAGGGGAGAACAACTGCTCTTTAAAAGAGAAGTTTTTTTTAAATCATACTTACCTAGGTGGATGCAGCATCGGTCCGATGATCACTTGGTTCTCAGTGCTCCGCGAGTAGAGAGCTGGTGACTGTCAGTCACCGTCTCTCTATTCTGCCCCCCCTATGCTCACTGGATCGCTGGGCTGTAAAGGGGGAGGGAGCAGCTGACTCAGGCTCTCGGCAGCTCGCTGAGAGGCTGAGCCAGGTGCCAGTCCAGGATTGTGGGCATATCCTGACTTTATTACTACGATCTTGCCCCAGCCTGGACCGATCTTCTGGCAGATAGTGTCCTGCCATCATATAGTGTCCGCCCCGTACTGCGCGAGCAGAAGAAACTTCTGAAAATCTCCGAAGATGAACGGCGCCTGCGCCGCGAGTCGAGGGGGTAGCCCCACCATCCAAGCCGACATAGGGTTGGGAAAATTAGAGGGCCCCTCGCGGGCTCGCTTCACACGCCATGCTTCGGGCTCGGCCTCGCTGCTCTCGGCTCTTTTATATTCCGACTCTATGTCCACTTGGATGGTGGGGATAGAACCTGGACTCACGGCGCAGGCGCCGTTCATCCTCGGGTATTTTCGGAATCTGTGTGTGCTGTGTACTGCGCATGCGCAGTACACAGTGGACACAATCCAAAGGGAGACTCTATATGATAGGACACCGGCTCTGTGACATCAGCCAACTCTCTTGATCTGGTTGAGAACTAAGAACCCGGGACACCCAGGATCCCAGCACTGGCCAGCCATTAAACATCTGTAGAGCAACTCAGCCTGGTCTAACCTTCACTTCTCAAAATCTTCCTCCACACCTGTACTAGGGTGAGATGGTAGACCCCACTGTGACCCAGGACCGCTTCCAGGAGTCCTTCCTATATACATTAGAGGAAAGAGCAGGGCCATCTTTAATATTGATTGGACCCTGGGCAAAAATTTTCTTAGGGCCCCCCCTCCCCCCCATGCAATTTCGCTCTCTCCACCTTCTCTGAGACATAAAATAAATAGCAGCTAGACTTAAAATCAGTTTACTGTACCAGATCAGGCAGAGATTGCGATTGGTTGCCAGAGGTTACAACATATCATTACTGCTTACTGACTGGTTGCTAGAGGTTACAGCACTCCTTAAGGCTCACTGATTAGTTGCTAGAGGTTACAGCACATTTCTGTTTGTTGATTGGCTGCTATAGATTGCTGTACAGTAATACTGCTCACTGGTTGCTATAGGTTACAGCACATCTTCTCCTCACTGCAGGGGGGCATGATATACCTATGAATGCTGCCTTTATTTACATATTAATGCAGTTGGCCCCAGCTATTTACATATGCATGTCATTGCTATTTACATATTAATGCCAGTATTTACATGTAAACACAGGGTCTGCAGGTGAGTCATCTGTACACAACAATAGGGCAGAGCTGGGCAGCATTAGTAGCACCACAGGACTAAAACTTCAAGGGACAAGGGAATGTAAACTGGAATAGTTGGCAAGTATGAGGCAGCTGCTTTGGGCCCCACAACAATGACAGGGCCCAGGGCAGCTGCCCCTTTTGCCCTGCCTTAAAGACGGCCTTGGGAAAGAGTAGTTCACACAAGGAAGTGTCTTTTCATCAGTGTACTAAGTTATAAATGCAAGGTACGAGTCAGCCTCCCACGAGGGACATTTACACACAGCTTTAAAGGATAAGGTCACCTTTGACACATACTTGTATTTAGGGTTCCTACTCCTGACCCCTCTCCCCTGAACCCAACCCCCCCCCCCCCCCCCCACCCCTGTGACAGCAGATTCCTGTAAATGAATAAACTACAAGTACCGCAGCAGACAGACTTGTAGTTTGAATGAGCTGTGGACGTGCTTGTCAGCCCACTCATAGTTCATTCACTGCCTACAGCTCTGAAAATGGCAGCCTGTACAGAGGTACGGGCAACAGAGCTGTAGGCAGTGTGTGCGGGAGCCTGACATTACACATGCAATCTGCTGATTGCGGTGCAATACTTTGCAAGCTTTTGTTTTCAAAAACAATAAATGCACATTTTTTTACCTGAAAAATATTATTTTTTATGTAAAGCTGAACTTAAAGGGGTTGTAAAGGTTTGTTTTTTATTTTCTAAACAGGTTCCTTTAAGCTAGTGCATTGTTGGTTCACTTACCTTTTCCTTCGATTTCCCTTCTAAATGTTTTTTTTCTTTATCTGAATTCCTCACTTCCTGTTTCTCCTCAGTAGACTTCACACCATCATCCGAGCGGTGTTTAGTCAGCCAGAACAGCTTACTGAAGAGGAACAGGAAGTGAGAAATTCAGACAAAGAAAACAAAGAAAAAATACATTTAGAAGGAAAATCGAACGAAAAGGTAAGTGAACCAACAATGCACTAGCTTAAAGGAACCTATTTAGAAAATAAAAAACGCACCTTTACAACCCCTTTAAGACTGCTAACAGCCATAGTAGTATTCAGTGAGATAATAGATGAGAGGAGAGGCCCGTACCTACAGGAGAGGGGTCACTGAGTCCAGCATCCCCAAACAAGGGGATGTGGGTAGTCCCATGCAAAGTCCACTTGCACCATCCAGTTCCCTACCAAGCAGGAAGCACCCCAGTAAAAGTCTTGTGACTACATCCTAAGCCCCGATGGTCCAACACCACAGGGAATATGGGAGACCGTTTCTCTTAGTAATGGCTACTTCTGTACCAGCTTCCCAACAAGTAACATATATATCACTACTTTCCCATGGTGCTCCTCTCCTATCAGTGGCAGGGCTGGTACTGAACCCCAATGGTTCCTAAAGTCACAGCTCACACACCACCTACGAAGGCATCTAGTGGACATTCAGCGGAACTACCATGAGCCATATTCATGTCCTACCTACAACATCACAAAATCTCACTCCAATCTTTAAAGACTAGCAGTCAGAGGCAGCAGTGCCTTAGATGATCTCATACTACAGATATACATCTATTAGGCTCAAGAAACACGAGTGCCTAAGCACCGGAAGTGCACAACTATCTTTCATGAAGAATGAAGAATTCTAGCCACAAAAGAAGGGCCCCATATTTTCAGTAGCTAAGGATTATGGTTCGGGAACTTTATCTATCAGTCACAACAGTCATGGCTGTCATAGCCTGTAGACAAATTGAGAAATGAGTTCTAACACCTATAGAAATGTCACTGAGAGGCCTCCAGATGCCAGGTTGGATCACTATATGCAGCAGTAAAAGAGGCCGTGCCACACACACTCAGACCTGGTCCTTGTAAGGCCCCTTTTCACACATGCGGACAGTATGTCCGTATTTCATCCATCTGTTTCATCCATCTGGGGTAGGGGAATCCACAGCGAATGCTAAAAAGTTTTACCTTAATGCAGGGTAATCAACGGGGTGAAAAAAAATTCAACTTAGGAATCACTTTAAGTACATCTAGAAATTCAGTAGTTGACCTACAAAAATGGTTGTATCTTAGGAGCCAGTATTCCCAGGTTTGATTGGGGAAGAAGGAAAGGTCCTCTAAAGCCTGGTACACACCAGGGGCAGCCCATCGAGTTAAGGGTGCACGGCCGCCGCCCCCCATTCATCGCCGCCTCCTCCTATCCACGTGCCCAGCCCCTTTCAGGACACCGGGCACATGGATTTCAATGCGTGGTGGGTGTTTTTTTTTAAGCACAGATTAGAGCCAGAGGCTCTAATAGGCTTCAAAATAAGGTGGGCTTGGGGCACAGAGAATGTGCTCACAGCCCACCCAGGTGTGTTACAACAGAAAATTCCTTTTTGCTATTGTAACACTGATCCTCCTCCCGGTCAATCAAGAAGTGGGTTTTGAACACCCGTCACCCGATTCGCTGAAAGGACAGGCAATCCTATTGGACGCTTAGGAGGAGGGAAGGAGCCGCACGCTGGAAGCCGTGGGACATGGAGCCGCTGCCCGCCTAGATGGAGTAAGTACTAGACCAACCGGGCGGTGAGGGTGGTTGTTTGTCACTATTTCTTTTTTCCGTTCAACTCAAAGAACAAAACAAACGGCAGCTCCGGCCGGAGTCGCTATACTAACTAAAAAAAGTTAGTATAGCGATCTCCCCCCAGAAACCACCCCCCCCCCCGCAGAGCTATTGTGTTCTGACAGGATACGGCATCTCCGGCAGAACATTCCGATCAGCGCTGTGACGGAACCATCCAACACTCCGCTTGAGTGCTTCCATCGGTATACTGCTTCCTCCAGTCTAAAAAATGTATATCAGTTATTATATCTACATATTGTAACCAAGGACTAGGCAGGACTAGTTTAGCTTCAAAACTGGAACTCTTTATTGAACAAGAATACAGGCTTTTTATACACTACACACTCAGGTGAGACTGATCACATTATCATATGCAAACAAATCTGTATGCAGAAACATAATTAACACTATAAACATTAAGTTAATTAAATAATTAGCCACCTGGACACTCAGAGGTCTCATTCCAGGTCAGACTTGTACAATACACATTATCGCAAGTGTAAACACATCCCCACAGTAATAGGTGAGTTAATTAGCACAATTAACAATGCAAACAGTGATCTTCCCCCTCAGACTAGTAGACAACAGAAGTCTATAGACATCAGGAGACCCAGGGCTTTCCAAATCTTATTAACCAGCTTTCTTTTCACATACATATGTCCACTGAGTCCCAAACTGGCAAAGATCATGGCCTCCTTAATAATGTGCTTTTGCATTACATCACAGGACATCTTCCTAACTGCTTGTAGCTCCCTCAAATGCCAGGGCCCATAGTCGGTAGGCTAGCATTCAGTCCCCTCCAAAAACCTCTGTCCCGGGTGAGCCTGTCACAAGCTCTCTCTGCCATTAACTGAGAACACTGATTGGCTGCTGGTTTTCCATCATGAATGTCCAACAGAACACTAAATGGCCAGCTGGCCAGCCCACATATGCATGGGCCGAATGTTGGCAAACATTAGGCCCACGTGTACCCAGCTTAAGAGAGGGGAGCTGAGCTGCTGGAAGAACCAACTTGAAGAACAATACTTCAGCTATTAATTCAGCTATGAATTTTGAGGATGAATTGCTCCACAGTGCCTACAGACACATAGGTCAGGGAAGGCTGGTTTCAACCTTATTCCCTGCTTGTTAAAAATATGTAAACACTTGAATGTCCTTAGGCTGACCACATGTTCATATTAATCTAAGCCAGGGGTCTCCAAACTTTCCAAACAAAGGGCCAGTTTACTGTCCTTCAGACTTTATGGGGGGGGGGGGGGCAGACTGTGGCCAGTTGGAGTAGAAAATGCCCGAACATCAGTGGGAGTAAGCAATGCCTCATCATTGGTTTTAGTGGGAGGAATAGTGTCTCATTAATGATGTCAGTGGGAGGAATAGACGGTCAGAGACTGCAGATATGATACAAGAGATGGTCAGAGACTGCCGACATGATACAAGAGACGGTCAGAGACTGCAGACATGATACAAGAGATGGTCAGAGACTGCCGACATGATACAAGAGACGGTCAGAGACTGCAGACATGATACAAGAGATGGTCAGAGACTGCCGACGTGATACAAGAGACGGTCAGAGACTGCAGATATGATACAAGAGATGGTCAGAGACTGCCGACATGATACAAGAGACGGTCAGAGACTGCAGACATGATACAAGAGATGGTCAGAGACTGCCGACATGATACAAGAGACGGTCAGAGACTGCAGATATGATACAAGAGATGGTCAGCAACTGCAAACAAGATACTAGAGATGGTCAGAGACTGCAGACATGATCAGAAACTGAAGACATGATACAAGAGATGGTCAGAGGCTGCAGACATGATACAGGAGATAATCATAGACTGCGGACATGTTCAGAAGCTGCGGAAATGGTCAGAGGCTGCAGACATGGTGAGAGGCTGGGGACATGATCAGAGGGTGTGGAAATGGTCAGAGGCTGCGGACATGGTCAGCATCTTCTCTAACATGATCAGCATCCTTTTTCTAATACATTTGCAGGTTATCATTACTTACATCCCTGTGACCGTCCCCTCCGCCTGAGCCCAGCCAAGCCGAGGTGAGTCAAGACTGCCCACTCCCCTGCCCGAGCACATTACAGCCAAGTCCAGCATAGTTGAGACTGCACCACCCAGCCCCAAGCCCAGCCAAGCGAAGACCACCCCCAACGTCCGAGCACAGCCAAGCGGAGACCGCCCCCAACGCCCAAGCAAAGTCGATCAGAGACTGCCCCAAACACCAGAGCACAGCCGATCTGAGAATGCCCCAACGCCCGAGCACAGCCGAGCAGAGACCGCCCCCGCCCAAGCACAGCCAAGCTCAGCCAAGCAGAGACTTCCCCTGCCCCCTTTTTCTGCCACCCCCCGCAAAGTGGTGCCCTAGGCCTGGGTCTTGTCCACCTAGGCCAAGACACAGCACTGTTGATATCAGTAAAAAGAATAGTAAAAGGAATAGTTCCCCGTCATTAGCGTCAGTGAGTATTAGTGGAAGGAATAGTGCCCCATCATTGGTGTTAGCTAGAGAAAAAGTGTCCCAAGGGTCGGATAAGGACAAGCAAAGGGCTGCATCCAGCCCTCGGGCCACAGTTTGGAGACCATTGATCTAAACATATCTGATGCTAGCTCTGCTTTAAAATGAGTTCTGGAATTCTTCCCGTGAGAATGTTCAGGGTTAAATATCAAGGTAAAATAAATAAAAATAAAAAGTCTTCCAGAGAAAAAAATATTGACGCAACAAACTTATAACAGACATTTTCATAAAACAACTGGACCAATAATGGTGACCTGAAGCTTCTTGTAATCTTTGTCCTGGGTAAAAACAAAACAAACAAAAAATAAATAAATAAAAAAAAAAAAAAAAAACTATGTCCTGGGTGCAGATGTGCAGAAATCTGCTGCTTTGACTCTCTGTGGAGCTGCAATTCTACCTCCTGGCCGCAGCGTGTTTGAGTAGGACATGTATGGCGGTCACATCCCTCCCCGCACTGCAGGACAGATGCTGTTTGGTAAGGAGGTGGCGTCCTGGGACAAGAACACTTCCACTTGTTGCCTTTCCAAACAAGTGTGCGGATGAGATCTTCATTAGGCGGCATGGAGCCTCCACCCTTTAATCGCCTCAAAAAGTCAAGAAAGAAAGAATACAACAACCCTTCTAAAAAAAAATTGTTAAGTGAAACACCAGACAGAACATTTTGGATAGAGTGAGAAGTTTTAATTTCTGCACACTCCCTGACTCAGTGATATGACAGGATGTAAGGGAGAATCTCTCTTGGGGGCACATACAGCAATAAAATGTCTTTAAGTCTATAAAGCCTTTTTTTGTGCAACTCTGAGATTAATGCCATGTACACACGATCAGACTATCCGGCGGACTTAGTCTGGCGGACAAACCGCCGGAAAGTCCGCCAAATTTCCGAACGAGCGGACCTGCCCACACACCGGACTTTTCCGGCAGACTATCCGCCGGACTTTTGAAATGAACGGACTTGCCCACACACCGAGGAAAGTCCGTTCATTTTGAGCGCGGCTCCAGGTAGCCGGGACTAGCGAAGGAAGTCAATGTCGCCGAGATTGACACATCGCTGGCCCCGTCACCTGGTATGGACTTAAAGGGGAAGCCCTACGCCGAAAAAAGGGCGTGGGGGCCCCCCCCCCCCCAAGGTCCATATAAGACCCTTATCCGAGCACGCAGCTCAGCCGGTCAAGAAAGGGGGTGGGGACGTCTTGGAGAAGACCCCCCAAGATGGAAGAAGACCCCCGGAGCTGTGCAATAAATTATTTTAAACCCTTGTGTGTTGTGTTTTATTTAAAAAAAAATTTCACAGGTGAATGGGTAGGGGTACATTGTACCCCATACTCATTCACATAGGGTGGGGGGCCGGGATCTGGGGGCCCCTTATTAAAGGGGGCTCCAATAATGTACCCCATATTCATTCACATAGGGGGGCCCAGGATCCCACAACCACCAGCCAGGGCAGGGCAAAAGCACCTGTCCCCCCATGTTACCAGCCTGGTATGGTCCAGGAGGGGAGGGGCACTCGCTTGTACCCTCCCTTTGATGACCTGCTGGGCTGCATGCTCAGATAAGGGTCTGGTATGGATTTTTTGGGGGGGGGGGGGGGGGGCACAGATAAAAAAAAAAAAAGGAAGAAATTTGGCGTGGGGGGGGGGGGGGGGTTGGTTATCCGAGGTCAGGATGGTCCCCACCAAATCCATACTAGATCTGAAGGGCCTGGTATGTACCTGGTGGGGGCCCATGTCATTTTTTTCACAATTATTTTTTCTGCCTGCAATTTTTTGACTCATCAGTTGTTAAGGATGCAGCGGTCGGCTTCTTGGCCTTCTCCTTAGCAACCAGAAATGTGCACTGTGTTTAAAGAGAAGCAAAAGAAAATGTAAATCAAAATGCATGGAAAATGCATGCAAAAAACATAAAAAAACAAGGGTTTAAAAATGCAAAACACACTGCAAGGCATACCTGAAAAAACGCATCAAGCATACAGGTAAACCTAGATAAATAAGTGGGTAAACCATAGGGAATATCCTGCCAAACCCTTAGGCTGGGTTCACGTATGTGCAGCTCCGGTTTGCAGTCCAATGCCTTTCTGTTCACCTATTCAGGTGTGAATCAGGTCCTAATTTTTGCCTGAATTTGCACCAGAATCTGACCCAAAAACACACAAGACCCTTTTTAAAAACACACCGCGGCTGCCCCAGACATGTGTGATTTGGCTCCATTTAGAGCTGGTCACATTCAAATGTCATGCAAATTGGATGTGGTTTAAAACGCATCCAATTCATATTATATATATATATTTATTTATTTATTTATTTATTTATATGTGTACCCAGCTTTATAGCAGGGGATGGCTAAAATGTGACAGGAGTTCTGGGAAAATCAGTGAGCCAATCACACAAACAGAAAATAATATTTCTATAGGGAACGCCTCGTTTGCCATGGCGGCCTACGTGCGATTTTTTTTTTTTTTTTTGGCGGTTGCAGAAAGTCACAACCTTTGCATACTGAAACGGATTGGTCATTTTAATAACATCAAGTTATGTAGTAATTTTTTTTTTTTTTTTTGCGAAAGTGGAGTTTTCCTTTAAGCATTAACAAAGGCTCTCTTGTAGCCCCCTCCAAAATGTCCAAACATTACAAGCTGTGCAGATTCGGGGGTTTGTTTTACCTCCATGTCCTTCCCCCGTAGCCGCTTTTCCCTGAAGGATTGTTGGAGGAGTATACTAATTCATTGATGAAGCTGAGCCTAGAAGTTTTGGCCGGCCGCAGAAAGGACAGGTGTCTTAGTGTCTCCCCCACACTTGCTTTTCATTAAGTCTTCCAGACATAGCTGGGAAGGAGCCAAGAAACACTGCTTAGCGCGACGTCTGACATGAACTTTGCAGGAGAGGAGAGCGAGGAGGGCAAATCAGACGGAGTTTAAAGGGAGCTGGCTGGAAACCGCGGCGGGAGGAACGCGAGATGCACAAATGAACCGGCAGCGATGGGACCTATAAAATGGATGGCTATTTAACGTTGTTGACAATACATTGTCGCAGGGCTGTTGAAGTGGCGATCTCTCAGATGAGCTGGAGAATGTTCTGGAAGAGCCTCTGGTCGACTAATACAAACCTGTCCAAATTTTTTTGTTCCTCTTGCAATGGACTGGATAATGTAGATCGTGCTGGATGTCTGTACATGCGTGATGTCATTACTAGGAACGTCTAGGGTGGTCTTAGACGGAGGAAGTTGTTGCTGAACCGCCAGTGTTGTCCAGAAAACACAGACAGCGCAATCAATTTAACTTTTTATGATGAATATTCTATAATCCACATCCTATTTTAACGGAACTGCAGCCACTTCTCATATGACCTTGTCAGGACCGTTTTTAAGGCAGGGCAAAAGGGGCAGCTGCCCTGGGCCCCATCATTGTAGTGGGGCCCAAAGCAGCTGCCTCATACTTGCCAACTATCCCAGTTTAAATTCCCTTATCCCTTGAAGTTTTAGTCCCGTGCTGTGTCCCGATATCTCAGTGTGAACTCAGTGAGCTGCCCAGCTCTGCCCTATTGCCATGTACAGATGACTCACCAATCAGTGAGCTGCCCAGCTCTGCCCTATTGCCATGTACAGATGACTCACCTGCAGACCCTCTGTTTACATGTAAATAACCTGCATTGATATGTAAATAGTGGCGGCAGTAATATGTAAATAGTCATGGGCTGCGGCATTGATATGTAAATAGAGGCGGTATTCATATGTATATCATGTCCCTCTGAGGTCACATCCACCATTACTTCTGCTGAATGCCGCCCACTGGGGAGGCAAAGGGGCATGCTTGAAAGTCCTGCCTATAACTGCGGTCATTAAGCTTAACATCAGCCTGTTCTGCAAAAGTAAGCAAATTGGAGGTGGAACCCTTTTTCTAAATAATACGGTGCCACAGCACCCTGAATTTTGGTGCTTGTGAATACGCAGGCAGGCAGTGAGGAGATGATGTGCTGTAACCTTTAGGCCCCTTTCACACAGGCGGCTGTTCTGCCGCTGTTAAAAACATGTTTTGTTATTTTGAAATTCAGAGAATCCTGGCACAGCGTTCACTTGCAGTTGTACATTGCGTTTAGCTGCGTTTAGCTGCGTCTGCGTTTAGCTGCGTTTGGAAAATTCTTGCCATTTCTGATGTGCTTCCTATTGTTTTTCTTTCCTTGTTGCCGCTGCTATCTGCAGGAGAAATAGTACACTGCGATTACCTGCGGTTATGTGCTTATAGCTGCGCTACATCGCACCTGGACGCATACAATTCTATTTTTTCTATTCGCACCGAACCGCATGTAACGAAATCGCGGCTAAACGCTGTGTGTGAATGGGGCCATAGGAAAGCATTGTGTGCTTTTAGCTGCGGTAGAAAACTAGAAAATCCGCAGCTAAAAGCACCATTCTATCCGTCCGTGTGAAAGGGGCCTTAGCAACCAACCAGTGAGCAGTAATGCTGTGCACTAACCTCTTGCAACCAATCAGTGAGCAGTAATAATGTACAGTAGCCTCTAACAACCAATTAGTGAGTGGTATAGGTGTTCAGTAACCTCTAGCAATCAATCAGTGAGCAGTATTGATGTACACTGCACACCTGTTCTGACAGTGGAGAGCCTCTCATCTGGCTGATGATCACTTGCCCAGCTACCCAGCGCTACCTAGCACCCCTGCACTAATGCCCCCCCTTATTTCTGGCAAAACTCTTGCCGCAAAAATTACCTATGTACACAGGCCCAGGTCAGGTCTTGGGTGACTGGGCAATGAGATTACAGGGACAAATGCAATCATACGGGATCCCAACCACTCAGCAGGCAGAACCAGTTATTAATGCCTTAAAAAGGGAAGCAAAAAAGGTTAATCCTGCACCTCCCAGTGGAAGACCAGGATTTCTCTGACAAGATGGTTAACGTGATTGTAAAGCTTAGTTTAAAAACAAAACAAACAAACATGTCATACTTACCTGCTCTGTGCAAGGGTTTTGCACAGAGCGGCCCTGACCCTTCTTTTCTGGGGTCCCTCTGCGGCTCCTCCTCTTCTCGAGTGGCCCCACGAAGAGCCACATTTCGTGGAGGCACTTGTGCAATCGTGCTCCTGAGTCCTGCTGCGTCCATTGATACAAACAGCAGGACTCAGCCTCACCCTCCAACTGCTATCAATCTATTCAATATGGACCTGAGACAGCAGCTGTAGCTGCTGTGTTTGTCCCTGTCGCTGGAATGATTGGCATCAGGTAAGGGGGGGGGGGGTTCTGGGAAGGTGCTGCAGCACAAAAGCTTTTTCACCTTAATGCATTAAGGTGAAAAAACGTGAGGGTCTGCTACCCCTTAAACCGCTTAAAAGTGGTGTATAGCCATATAGCCAAATGGTAACAATAGAGGACCTTAGGGCCCATTCTGCCCCAGCAGAGAGTGGCAAAATCCATTTTGCAGAAAATGACAGAAGGGATTTCTTGGTTCCAGACAAAGGTACTTGCAATGTGGTGCAGAAAGAAATACTCCTCTGAGGAGCAAGGACACCCCATGCTGGGTCTGTCAAGTTGTGCCATCTTTATAGAAACTGCCCACCATAAAGTGAAAGCTGTTAAATTAGAATAACCCACTGCCAGGAGTCAAGCAGTGGGGTGACAAAGTAAATGACTTCCATCCCAAGAAGTGAAGATACTGTATGGATGAAGGAGCTGAAGAAATAAAAAAACCCTGACTTGACTTGTAGAGTATGCCCAATTGAACTTCATCCATGTACTGGAATAATACAACCTGGCAGAAACATAGAGAGAGGATCCAGTGGTTGCCCCATCTCCCCCATGACTGGCAATACAGTTACAGTGTTGGCCCAGTCCTAGAGAAAGATCAAACCTACTGCTAGAAACCAACAAACTGCTGAGTGGGTGCTCCTGTCCTGTTCTGAGGAATGCCATACTGTACCGCAGAATAATGTTCCCCATGACTCATTAGTGACTGGCGGGTCATAATTTCCAGGGCTCGGTCTGTGACAGATAGAGTTCATGTTAAAACGGGACACTGGGGTTTCCACAAAAGGTTCATCTGGTTCAAGAGACAAGCCGTGTGGGTCGGTTCCAGTCGACTGAACAAATCTTATGATACATTGTGGTCTGTTCAGTGTCCCAGGGTGTAGTACGGGTCTATATTTATAATTGATTTACAAAGAACTTGGTATTATGAGTTATTAACTATGATAGTTTTAAAGTGGTTGTAAACCCTTACAACACACTTTGACCTACAGGTAAGCCTAGATTAAGGCTTACCTGTAGGTCCAAGAAATATCTCCTAAACCTATACGGTTTAGGAGATATTTGCCCGAAGACGGCATGCGCCGTAGACAGCGGCGCGCAGGCGCACTGAGCGCGGCATTTCCAAGAACGGAGCTGCCGTGCGTTTCGGCTCCCGTGCGCATGCGCGGGAGTGACGTCATCGCGGCTTCGCCGAATGACAGCGGCGGAGCTGCGAGACCCCACCGACAACATGGATGCGCCGGACTACAGGGGACAGCGGTGACATCGCTGGCTCCTGTGTCAGGTAAGTGACACATAATGGGCTACTATGCGATGCGATGCGATGCGATGCATAGTAGTCCATTATGCTTTGCCTTTGCAGGGAATGAAAGAGGAAGTAAACTCATCAGGGTTTACTTCCTCTTTAAGGTGATTACTTCTATATATATGTAAGTATGTATATTTCTGCATACATTGATTTCACTGAGCTCACAGATAGTCACTCACAGATGGTCACATTGTCTTGGGACCATTGTGGCTCGTCTTTTGTGGGTGCCAGATAAAACCAGCTTTTTCGCGCTTCTTTCAAGCCTATAAAAGATCAGACAATGCACAAGGCCAGTGAACTTCACCCAGGACGGATTGTGCCTAGGACTTGCGTAGATTTTCGATCTCCAGAAAACTGGCTGAAGATTTCAGAAGTTGAGGGGTTCCCTGGATTGAACGCTGAACTTATCTTTGTATTGTATCATCTGTAACTCAACGTTAATCTCCTTTTTATTACATTCTGTGTCTGTGTTTTAATCCTTGCATTTACTGACCACATATCTGAAAGGGTAAATATTTGAATGAACCTATGGTTAAATATAACACACAATTTAACCCCTTATTACACAGGGCCCGAATTCCACCTCTGTCTTTGCAGTCATTTATTCACACTGGAAACACTGACCATTTACTTTCTTACACTTGACATGTCAGAAAACAGATAACATCATGTTCTAGTCTTGGTGAAACATTTACCAAGTTTGTGGCTGCAGTATTAACCCGCAACCAGTCTGCCAAGACCCCCAACCAGATGGTGTGGAAGCAGGGGCGTAACTATAGGGGGTGCAGCAGTCGCGACCGCAACTGGGCCCTGTGATGCAGGGGGCCCATGCAGCCCCCTCTACATATGGCCGGCAGCAGCATAGGCAGCTAGGGGTACCAATGCACCATGCACACGTGTGGCTGGAGGTGGAGGGTGACTAGCAGAGCTCCATGCTCAACTATCGCACTGGCTGCTCTTTAGTTGTGCATTTCTCGCATGACCTGTGTCCTCGGCCAGCTCCTCAGAGTACCCCTCTCCTGCTCCATGCATTGCCGCTCAGTCCGATGTCTGTTCTCCCCAGCCAGAGTTCCGCCCCCCCCCCCCCCCCCCCGAGTCCGACCCACACTGCACTGCATACTTCTCCTGGGTAAACAAACTTTAAGCACACAGATGCAGTGCAGCCCTATGAGAGCCCCCCGGAGGACACTGCAGCCTTGTCTGCCAGCACCCCTCCTCCCCCGTCATACACAAATGATGAAAGGTCTTTCTGGGAGATATGCTGATCACCCGTCCAGCACACTAGATGGAGACCAGGCCAACATGGATGAGTGTGCGGCCCACAGCTTGGTCATGGTGAGTGAGAGGACCCCATCCCCCACACACTATTACATACCCCCCTCCATCTCCCCCTGGGGACAGGGACTCCATCTCCCCCTGGGGACAGGGACTCCTTCTCACATGGGGACAGGGACCCCCACCTCCCCTGGGGACAGGGACCCCTTCTCACCTGGGGGCAGTAACTTCATCTGCCCTGGAGAAAAGGACCTTATCTCTTCTGGGAACGGGGACCCCATCCTACCTAGGGACAGTCCCCCAATGGGGCACCTAAAAATGTAAAAATAAAAAATAAAAAACAATACTGATACCAGTGGTGGAACTACAGGGCTCACAAAGGTCATACCTGTGACCACGCCCTGGAGTTCCACCGCCGGACTCGGAGGGAAGGGCCCTGGCTGGGGTCCAGGGGGGCCCTTTATGGTTTCTTGCATCGGGGCCCTGAAGGTTCTAGTTACGCCACTGTGTGGAAGCACTTCTACCTTATGGCTGTCTGCAGAAGATACATTAGGACCAGGGATACTATTTCAAAAGCAAGTTTTTCTAAGGATGGTACCACAATGGCAGATGCAAGCGCAGGCCCCTTTAAGTCTTTTCCTACAACTCCTTGGTTTGCTGGGCATGCTTAGGGACAATATATTTCTCCGATTCTCTCCCTCAGCAACAAAGAGAGGTGACACCTGATGAAACAGAGGTAGCTGGGCAAGTGATCTGCAGCCAGGTAGGTGGCCCTCTACTGTCAGAACCAGCAAGCAGGAAGCTAGGCCAGGGGCTAATAGCACACACCTTCTCCAAAAGACGCAACTACTGTGGGGAAGCCCTACCTAATTGCTACCAGTGTACTGCAGTTCCAGTGTTCACTGACAGGAACACCGTTTATGAAGTCAACTGTAAGAAGCAGTTTGTGTTCTGTGCTGTTTTACCGAAGTGGTGATTCTCGGCTAGATTCTCTGTTGTAGAATCTTATAGAGACAATAATAATATGCAGTTATATGTTACCCTGATTGAGCCACAGAGACATTGCTGTGAAGAATCCATGTTTGTGCAGCTTTCATAATCTGTTTTGTATTATTCTGTAGTGTATGTATCAGTGGCGGCTGGTGCCAAACATTTTGGGGGGTGGCAAACAAACCACCCCCAGGTCCGCACTCACCCTTCCAGCGCTCACGGCGTCACGACTTCCACCCGGCTAACCCAGTGTTCTTTAGATCCACCTCCTGTCCTGACTGACCGAGATGAGAAGCCGGAAACCAATGGTGAACAGGCATGTACTGGCCATCGGGACTACCGGGAGTTTCCCGGTGGGCCTATGGCTCAGTGGGCCACTCTGCGGTAAGGGGGTTGGTGATGGGACACTCTGATGTAAGGGGACTGCTGATGGGACACTCTGATGTAAGGGGGCTGCTGATGGAACAGTCTGATGTAAGGGGCTGCTGAGGGGACACTCTGATGTAAGGGGGTGCTGAGGGGACACTCTGATGTAAGGGGGTGCTGATGGGACACTCTGATGTAAGGGGGTGCTGATGGGACACTCTGATGTAAGGGGGTGCTGATGGGACACTCTGATGTAAGGGGGTGCTGATGGGACACTCTGATGTAAGGGGGTGCTGATGGGACACTCTGATGTAAGGGGGTGCTGATGGGGACACTCTGATGTAAGGGGATGCTGATGGGACACTCTGATGTAAGGGGGTGCTGATGGGACACTCTGATGTAAGGGGGTGCTGATGGGACACTCTGATGTAAGGGGGTGCTGATGGGACACTCTGATGTAAGGGGGTGCTGATGGGACACTCTGATGTAAGGGGGTGCTGATGGGACACTCTGATGTAAGGGGGTGCTGATGGGGACACTCTGATGTAAGGGGATGCTGATGGGACACTCTGATGTAAGGGGGTGCTGATGGGACACTCTGATGTAAGGGGTGCTGATGGGACACTTCGTTGTAAGGGGGCTGGTGATGGGACACTCTGATGTAAGGGGGCTGGTGATGGGACACTCTGATGTAAGGGGGCTGGTGATGGGACACTCAAAATGTAAGTGAGCCGGTCTGGATGAAGTCCAGGGCCAAATTTCTGTCCCAGTCCAGCCCTGATGGTTAATACTGATTCGCTAGTATCACAAGTGGTAGGATTTGGGGCGCAGTGCTCTGCGCCCAGAGGATAACCTTTTACAATCCAATTAGAGCCTCAGGTTCTAATCATGTACTTGTAAAAAAAAATGACAGACCTTATAGAAAGCCATTAGTCCAGTGACCCACATGTAAACTAGGGGGTCGTTGCCCCTGCGCCCCCTATGGACCGGCCGCCACTGGTATGCATGTTCTTTGCCTTCTGACCCTGTTTTGCATAATTGATTCTAACTTTGCATCTGTTTAGTAAACTGTAAGTTACAGTTATTCTCTGTCTGATCATTCGGCCTATTACCTATCCTGTTACACTGCAACCTTCAGCATGAAGCTATACATGGCTCTAAAGCAAGTGAATTGGCAGGAGGAGAGACAAAAGATGCTGTAAACCATACCAGAGAGAGCTTAGCAATGGCAACTTCTCGGCTCAAGTTTTCATTATACACTTTACCCTAAATTGGCTCTGCAAAGTGTGAATGAAGGTGATCCTGTAGGCTTTTTGTGGACTGATGTGAAAGGTTCTGTGTGCTTTTTTTTGGTGTATTAGGATCTATACTGAAAGGGGTCTTTACTGTAAAAGCTGTAATGTTGTGGCTCCAGTCAACTCATACATTTGCTTTAAATGAGTAATCGCTTTGTTTCTAAATGCGCAAAAACCAAAAGGGACTAGGAATATTTATAAGTAACAGTGTAGAATAATGAGACAGGGAGTATCGATTGCCTTTGGGCGATCAGGAAGGCTTTTTTCGATGTGAAAGCAAACTTAGGAACACTACAATTTTCTGCCATTCTTTTGATCTTTTTAAAAGTTTCGGATTTAAGATGCAAGGTGTTTTTTTTCATTTTTATTTATTTCATTTCATCTTCTGGTTGAACCTGATCTGCCATATTTCAATCTCAGTATTAATAACAGGTGAAAACAAGGGAAGAAATTTAACAAAATTGATTTTATATGGAAGCTGAACTGTTGTAATAACATTTTTATATATATATGAAAAGGGGCCAAATACCAATTATGACTTTTTCAGGCCCCCCAGGTGGCAGATGCAGCCAATGTTTCGACAGACTGACACACGCAGTTCCTAAGAGCCAGGACCGCATATTATGTCAGCGGCGAAGGTTCGTGTGATTTAATGGCTGCAAACAATGCTGTAATCGTCTCTCCGTAGAATGACTCACGCTTATTTCTGGCTGGAGAATAACATTGAAACTACTATCCAGCGCAGGCACTGGGATGCTACAAGCCTCATTGGGTGCAGGGCCGTCTTTAAAGCGGAGGTCCACCCTAAAATGGACCTTCCGCTCATCGGAATCCTCCCCCCCTCGGGCGCCACAATTGGCACCTTTCAGGGGGGAGGGGGGTGCAGTTACCTGGATAATCCAGGTAACTGCACCCACTTCCGGGATAGCTCTCTGCGGAAAGGGGCGTAGATTACGCCCCTTTCCGCAAGTGCCCCGCTGCCTGCTGGGAAAACACACAGATCCCAGAGGCAGCGGGGACCGTCCTTATTGCGCAGCGCGGCTCGCGCATGCGCAGTAGGGAACCGGGAAATGAAGCCGAAAGGCTCCATTTCCTGATTCCCATACCCAAGATGGCGGCGGCAGCACCCGAGAAACGATCTACAGATCGGCTTCGGGTGCCGACATCGCGGGCGCGCTGGACAGGTAAGTGTCACTATTTTAAAAGTCAGCAGCTGCAGTATTTGTAGCTGCTGGCTTTTTAAAAAAAAAAAAAAAAAACGCGGAGTCCCGGCGGACTCCCGCTTTAAGGCAGGGCAAAAGGGGGCAGCTGCCCTGGGCCCTGTCATTGTTGTGGGGCCCAAAGCAGCTGCCTCATACTTGCCAACTATCCAGGTTTACATTCCCTCGTCCCTTGAAGTTTTATTCCTGTGCTGTGTCCTGATATCTCAGTGTGAAGTGCTGCTACTAATGCTGCCCAGGTCTGCCCTATTGTTGTGTACAGATGACTCACCTGCAGACCTGGTGTTTACATGTAAATAACTGCCATTCATATGTAAATTGTGGTGACAATACTGAGTAAATAGCTGCGGCTGGCGGCATTGATATGTAAATAAAGGCATTATTTCTATGTATATCATGCTCCCCTGCTGTGAGGAGGTGATGTGCTGTAACCTCTAGCAACGAATCAGTGAGCCGTAATGTGTGCTGTAACCTCTAGCAACCAGTCAGTAAGCAGTAGGGAGAGGGAAATTGCATGGGGGGGGGGCCCCAAGAAAATTTTTGCCCAGGATTCAATCTATATTAAAGACAGCCCTAATTGGGTGCATTTTTAGGATGTGCATTAGGGTCAGCAATACATATTACAACATATACAACCTAAGAATAGATTGGCTCACAGGATGTAATAATCTTCAAATTCAATGAATGTAACGTAAAATAACCCATTCTGTAAAGCACGTGGTGAGGCTCATGGCTATATCAGTGCTTCTTGTTATTTGACAAGATTTTGCCTTTAAATAGATAAATGTTCAAGAAATACAGCATTGGCGGCTCGTAATGCAGGGCACACGGGCGCTGCCCCCCCCCATCTATGCGTCCGGCCCCCCACTCTACATGCAGGGTGCCAGATGCATTGATTCCAATTGTTTTTTTTTTTTTGAAGCACATTGATTAGAGCCAGAGGCTCTAATTGGCTTCAAAAAAAGGGTAGGCTCAGGGCGCAGTCCACCCAGTTGTGTGACAATAGCGAATGAATAGTGAATGAAGAACGAACAAACTCTGGACAGCCGCACTCTGAATCGAATAAAAAGTAAAAAGTATGCCTTTATTTCTTCAAATGAAAAAACTCCACATCACACGAATCACCACAGCAATGGGAAAAAATATAGAACAAAATTGCTGACGCGTTTCACGCTAAAACCAGCGCTTACTCATAGCTTGAATGAATAGTCGCTATTGTCTTCCTGATTCGCCTCCCGGCCAATCAGGAAGCAGGTCCTGAGACACGTTTCATGATTGGCCAAAAGGAGAAGCTATCCTACTGGCCTAGGAGGAGAAGGGAGGAGACACACGGCGGAAGCCACCATGATACTGAGGAGGGCATGCAGGGGAAACCGCTGCCCGTCGCACTGGGAGAGAAGCACTGTCCTCGTCATAGATGGGGTAAGTGTGGGGCTGCTGACCGACCGACCGGAAATGTGGGGGGTGCGGGTGACATGAGTGCACTGTTTAGTACTCAGGATTCTCCTCCAGCCAGCAGGAAGAGAGGTAAAGCCAATCAAGCCCATACAAGTCTATGCAGAGCGCTGAGAATCCTGGGAGTTGTAGTTTGACACTGCAGGCATATAATGGGATAAATCCTTACACTACAGATCCCAATAGGCATTGTGCAGTGGAAGGCGTGGAGAAATTATTTTTTATGAAACCTGAGTGGGAAAGTTCTTCCTCTTGGCACCAAGGGAGTTAGGAGCACCTCTGGCTGAATTTTTTGCCTGCCAGAGGGACACCATACTTGTGGAGATCCGAGTCTGAGACTTTGAGTGAGGACACCCGGGGGGGGCAGCACAGCACCACCCACATCACAGCACCTGCACCTCTGCCATAGAGAGACTGGAACATCCACTCACCCTCTGCTTCCCATCGCTGATCACCACAGGCCTTTGTGGAGAGACCGAGGGGGCCCCCTCTTCTACAGCGAGATGCCACCACAGCATCTCAGGGACTGGTGAGAGGGCTATTCGCCTATTGCTGATGCTGCTAGCAGGGACTGAGCCACTAAGAGCAGGACACCAAGTGTACTCAATCCATACTGCACTCTATACCGCACTTTTTCCAAACCTACACTGCACCTATACCAACGCTTGCCAAATTATAACAAACATTTACTGCATCTGAACCATATCCACCATGTGTTGTGACTATACTAGGGCTGCAACTAACTATTATTTTCATAATCGATTAGTTGGCCGATTATTATTTCGATTAATCGGTTACTAACCTTTAAAAATTAAAATTAAAAAATTTTTTTGCTGTGATTTGCATTTTCTACATTTTTATGGGCCAATTTGTTGTTGGGCAGATTAAAAAACACAAATTGCCGCAAAGACGCATTATTGTCCCATAGAAAACAATGTAAATGAACTGTAGTGCATTTCTGCAAAAAGCACCAAAAAACACAGAAGTGTGACCCAGGCCTGAGATGTTTAGTAACATAATGGGGTTAAAAAAAAAAACTAAAATTAGTACAAAAAGAGCAAATAATCACTACTGTAAGGGGTTCGTTTTTTTTACTATGGGACAGTGAGAGTAATATTTACAGTAGCAATTTGCTCTTTTTGTACTATAAGGCTGGGTTCACACTGCTGCGGGGGGAGATCCGGATGTGATTCGCACCGCAAATCATATCCGATCTCCGTAGCGATGCGAGTTCAGCCATACAGATAGTATGGCTAAATTCGCATCGCTCCCGCAGCAAACTCGCACGGGACCCTTTTTTTGGTCCGCAACAGAATCGGATCGCATGGGGGTTCACACCATGCGATCCGATTCCTGTGCGAGTCGGCAGATCGCACTGCGATATGCGGACGGATCTGGGGGTGTCATTAACATTTCATTGACACTCCCAGCCGTCCGCATAGGGCAGTGTGAACTGCCGGCGGGAGGTGTGCGATGCGGGAAAACGCCGCGGATTCGCGGAGTTCCCGCATCGCAGCGGTGTGAACCCGGCCTAAAGGGCTAATTTTCGTTTTTTTTAACCCCATTATATTAGTGGCCGATTAATCGATTATGAAAATAGTAATCGATTAATTTCATAATCGATTAGTTGTCGATTAATCGATTAGTTGTTTCGGCCCTAGACTATACCATACCCATACTACATGAAGATTATCTGGGACTATTGTTAAAGTAGAATTTCACCCAAAAGGGGAAGTTCCACTCATTCTTTTTGGGAGGGGGGAGTGAATGACAGGTACCCACAGTAATTACCCCCCTCCCCCCGCAGCGTTTTGGAACATGTCACAGTTCCCAGAAAGCTGCAGGATGAATCAGATGGTGCAACGTTGCTTGCGCATGCATGGTGAGCAGCCCCGCTAGGAAGCCATAAGCAGTCACAGGCAGCTGCCCACACTTTGTATGCCGGCGCTGGCGGTCAAAGTCCAGTGAAGAAACCAGCTGGGAGAGGCCACCGCTGGATCCTGGGACAGGCGAGTGTCTATTTAGTTTACAGTTTTTGTAGCTGTTGGCTTTAAATTTTTCAAAAAATGACTGAAGCACTTCTTTAAGTGCACCAAAAGTATTAAAAGGCCCAAACTATAGCAGAAAAACTTCTCAAAGGACTGCCCGTTCGGTAATATTTATTCTGCAAGTCCCCCTTGTTTCCCTGCTCCCCACCTCCGCTGCAATCCCCTTTTTCATTGGGCAGCGCATATCCAGTCAGTATTGGACCAGCATCACCACCATAAACGCGATCTGCCAATATAGTTCCAGCACTTGGTGGATTAACCACCTCCTGCCCACCGTATTGACAAATAATGGGTGGGTGGTGGCTCTCTTGTTCTGGGGTGACGTCATATGACATTGTCCCACTCTTGCCGAGCGCCGATCACTGTGCCCTGCGTCCCTGGGACACGGCGCATCACTGATCTCGCTAAAGAGCCGATGACGAGACTCTTTACTCCTTTGATCAGCTGTGTCCAATCAGAGCTGATCATATGTAAACAAGGAAATGCAAGTTATCGGCATTCCTTTCCTCACACTGACAGCGTGTGAGGAGAGGAGAGCTGATCAGTGGCATTTCCAAAGATAATCAGGGCACTGAATATCAGAGCAGCCCCAACAGCGCCCAGCAGTGATGGCAATCAGTGCCCAGCAGTGATGCCAATCAGTGCCGCCTATCCATGCCCATCAGTGCCACCTATCAGTGCTGCCTATCAGTGCTCATCAGTGCCGCCTATCAGTGCACATCAGTACTGTATATTAGTGCCTTATCATCAGTGCCCTTCAGTGCCATCTCATCAGTGCCCATCAGTGCAGCCTCATCAGCGCACATCAGCGAAGGAGAAAAATTACTTATTTACAAAATTTTATAACAGAAACGAAGAAATACTTTTTTTTTCCCAAAAAAACCTTTCGGTCTTTTTTCGTTTTTTTATCAAAAAATAAAAAACCCAGTGTGAATAAATACCACCAAAATAAGGCTCTATGGCCTCTTTCACATGAACGATCCGTTCAGGTCTGCCTGTCAGCTTTTTAGGCGGACCTGAACGGACGCTCCATAGACCTCTATGGAGCTTCGGATTTTAGCGGTGACACGTCGCGGTGGACACAGCGGTGGACTCTACGGTCCGTTCTCATCCGATCCCCCATAGGGGAGAGCGGCACTCTGGCAGGTCTGTTCCTGTACAGACGGACCTGTTATCTTCCTGCTCAGCGGGGGATCGGCGGAGCGATCCCCCCCCGCTGAGCAGAGCGGGCTCCGTACATGGACATGTGAAAGAACCCTTTCTGTCTCCAAAAAATTATAAACATTTTGTTTGGGTATAGGATTGCATTCATTGGCATTCATTGGCATTCAAAGTGCGACAGCGCTGAAAGCTGAAAATTGGTCTGGGCAGGGAGGGGGTAAAAGTGCCCAGTAGGCAAGTAGTTAACCACCTCAGCCCTGGAAGGATTTGCCCCCTTAATGGCCAGGCCATTTTTTGTGATACTGCACTGTGTCGATTTAACTGACAATTGTGTGACGTTGTGCCCAAATAAAACTGACGTTCTTCTTTTTTCCCCACAAAGAGCTTTCTTTTGGTGGTATTTGATCACCCCTGCGGTTTTTATTATAAAAATAAAAATGCACTGATCAATATAAAAATGGCACTGGCAGGGAAGGGGTTAACACTAGGGGGGCGATCAAGGGGTTAAGTGTGTTCCCTGGGTGTGTTCTAACTGTAAGGGGGATGGGCTACCAAGGACAGGACAGATCACTGTTCCCGCTCACTGGAGACAGAAGATCTCTGACATGTCATCTGGCAGAATGGGGAATCGCCTTGTTTACATAGGTAAGCCAGTTCCCCCGTTCTGTCTGGTGGACATCGAGTCCACCGGACCCGCAGCACGCGGGGTGGACCCGCAGCGCGCGGGGGGGACCCGCAGCGCGCGGGGGGGACCCACAGCTGCTATCTCTTATGACGTACACCTACGGCGGTTTGCGCAGGAGAGCCGACCTGCCACAGTATAATGATGGCGGCTGGCCAGCAAGCGGTTAAACTTTACTACTGCTCACCACAGCACTTGAGGTGGCTTTGCTACTGTTTATTCACCCCCCCCCCAGAACACAAAAGCTCAGTGGGGAGAGCACTAGACGGGCCTCACATTGTTAGTACAGCGGCTCTGACTGGAGCTGTCAGTTGGGTTTTTTCCGCGCAACCCGCTGGGTTGCACAAAGAAAGCCTAATAGTGTGTACCCGGCTTTAATCCTTATGGTAAATTGTGTTATCAGCATTGTTAATCCATTTTATGATTGCCTAGTTACCAAGTATTGGGTGACAATATACTAAGTTTGTCTTTACTACCTGGTTTGGTGTCTGTTTTCTTTGATATGGGGTTGATTAAGGCTGCTTTCACACTGGGGCGGTATTCAGGCGTTACAGCGCTAAAAATAGCGCCTGTGTAACGCCTGAAAAAAACCGGCCCCTTTAACTCCAGTGTGAAAGCCGGAGGGCTTTCACACTGGAGCGATGCGCTGGCAGGACGGTGAAAAAAGTCCTGCTAGCCGCATCTTTGCAGCGGTGAAGGAGCGGTGTATTCACCGCTCCTATACCGCTCCTACCCATTGAAATCAATGGGACACCGCGGCAATACCGCCGGCAAAGCGCCGCTGCAGCGGCGCTTTGCGGGCGGGTTTAACCCCTTTTCGGCCGCTAGCGGGGGTTAAAACCACCCCGCTAGCGCCCGCACACCGCCGCTAAAACGACGGTAAAGCGCCGCTAAAAATAGCGGCGCTTTACCGCCGACGCTGCTCCCGCCCCAGTGTGAAAGCAGCCTTACTAAAGGCAAATCCACACTGTGCTACAAGTGCACTTGGAAGTGCATTTGCTGTAGATCTGAGGGGAAGATGTGAAATGAGGGGAAGCTCTGCTGATTGTATCATCCAATCATGTGCAAGCTAAAATGCTGTTTTTATTTTTATTTTTTTCCTTGCATGTCCCCCTCAGATCTACAGTGATTGCACTTCCAAGTGCACTCGTAGTGCAAAGTGGAGTTGCCTTTAGTAAATAACCCCCATAGTGCTACTACTGGGTACTAAGTATTGCTTTTAGTGATTTCCTGTGATATTGTGCGTTTGTACACATTGAGGTTTATTTACAAAAGGCAAATCCACTTTGCGCTACAAGTGCACTGAAAGTAAAGTCGCTGTAGATCGGAGGGGGACATGCAAGGAAAATAAAAAAAACAGCATTTTTTCTTGTACATGATTAGATGATAAAATCAGCAGAGCTTCCCCTGATTTCAGATCTTCCCCCTCAGATTTACAGCGAATGCACTTCCAATTGCACTTTCAAGTGCACTTGCAGTGCAGAGGGGATTTGCCTTTAGTAAATAACCCCCACTGTTTTAGAGGGTCTGAGGTTTTTGTAAAAGGTTGAGATGAACAGAGCGCCCATCCTAATTAGTGGCTCCTATGCAGGGCTGGTGCAAGGATTTTTGACACCCTAGGCCAGGGATATGCAATTAGCGGACCTCCAGATGTTTCAGAACTACAATTCCCATGAGGCATAGCAAGACTTTTAGAGCCACAAGCAGGACACCCAGAGGCAGAGGCATGATGGGACTTGTAGTTTAGCAACAGCTGGAGGTCCGCTAATTGCATATCCCTGCCTTAGGCGAAACCTAATTTTGCCGCCCCCATTGGCTCCGCCCCTTACTCCACCCCCTTTGCCCTGCCCATGTGACAGAAGGTGCCGCTATACAGGAAGCATCGGCTCTGCTTCCTCTAGTGCTGGATCCAGTGCTGTGCTGCACCTCTAATTACACTACCAGTCGGACTGAGTTAGTTACATGCTGCAGCTTGCAGAGCATGCAAACCCTGTGGGAAACCAGCAGCCTGGGCGCCTCTAGGCAGAAGTGCGCCCTAGGCGGCTGCCTAATTTGCCTATTGGTAGCACCGGCCCTGCTCTTACGGGAGTAGCGCTACACATACAGAGCATGAGCAGATACTAAAAATTTCAGCCAGCATACAAAATAGAAGTGGTATATGCGGCATCTATTCATACCAAATAAGAATAAATATTGGGAATTAATCCAGCATACAGCACAAAAAAAATTGGTATTGTAAAGCATTCAAACACACAGAATGGGAAACAATTCTGAAAGTTACACCCAACAAACAGAACAAAAGAAAGGATACAGTACAGTCTCCACATTTGTAGTATAAGTAGAATAGATATTAAAAATGACAGAACGCATACAGAACTAAAGAAGTGTCTATGTATATAGAATAAGAACTTATACTGAGAATTTGCATTTACTTACATGGGAGAGTCTGACAGGCTGTTAAAGTTGCCATGTAGCATTATAATTGATAAACTGCGACGCAAAGCATCGTGACGGCGGCAATATGTAATCGTCCAAATGGCACCATGTCCACTTGTAGGTGGGCGGTTGGGGGCAGTAAAACTGTGGGTCAACCACCCGTGTAAAAACAGTTATACTGAGAATTACACCCAGCAGACACAACTGTATTTACAGACTGAGAACACAAACCGACAATTAGACAGAACAAGAAAAGTGCTACTTTTGCAGTGTACCTACATACAGAAAAAGATCAGATACCGGGAATTACACCAAACATAAAGAACACGAGATTGTTACTGTGCAGAGTCCATACATCAAAAAGAAGAAAACCTACTGAGATCTACACCTAGCCTACAAAAAAAAGAGAAGTGGTACTGTGCAGTTCCACACATGAAGAGTAAAGAACAGAAAAAAGAGAAGTGGTGCTATGCACCATCCGCACACCAACGGTACGCCGTCCGCACACCGTCCTCCGCACACCACCATCCGCACACCATCCGTACACCATCCTCCGCACACCATCCTCCGCACACCATCCTCCGCACACCATCCTCCGCACACCATCCTCCGTACACCATCCGCACACCATCCGCACACCATCCGCACACCATCCGCACACCATCCTCCGCACACCATCCTCCGCACACCATCCTCCGTACACCATCCTCCGTACACCATCCTCCGTACACCATCCGCACACCAACCGTACACCATCCTCCGCACACCATCCTCCGCACACCATCCTCCGCACACCATCCTCCGCACACCATCCGCACACCATCCGCACACCATCCGCACACCATCCGCACACCATCCGCACACCATCCTCCGTACACCATCCGCACACCATCCGTACACCATCCTCCGCACACCATCCTCCGTACACCATCCTCCGTACACCATCCTCCGTACACCATCCTCCGTACACCATCCTCCGTACACCATCCTCCGTACACCATCCGCACACCATCCTCCGTACACCATCCGCACACCATCCTCCGCACACCATCCTCCGTACACCATCCTCCGCACACCATCCGCACACCATCCTCCGCACACCATCCGTACACCATCCTCCGCACACCATCCTCCGTACACCATCCTCCGTACACCATCCTCCGCACACCATCCTCCGCACACCATCCTCCGTACACCATCCTCCGCACACCATCCTCCGCACACCATCCTCCGCACACCATCCTCCGCACACCATCCGTACACCATCCTCTGCACACCATCCGTACACCATCCTCTGCACACCATCCATACACCATCCTCTGCACACCATCCATACACCATCCTCTGCACACCATCCATACACCATCCTCCGCACACCATCCATACACCATCCTCCGCACACCATCCTCCGCACACCATCCTCCGCACACCATCCGTACACCATCCGTACACCATCCGTACACCATCCGTACACCATCCGTACACCATCCATACACCATCCATACACCATCCTCTGCACACCATCCGTACACCATCCGTACACCATCCGCACACCATCCTCCGCACACCATCCGTACACCATCCGTACACCATCCGTACACCATCCTCTGCACACCATCCATACACCATCCTCTGCACACCATCCGTACACCATCCTCTGCACACCATCCGTACACCATCCGTACACCATCCGCACACCATCCGTACACCATCCGTACACCATCCGCACACCATCCGTACACCATCCGCACACCATCCGCAGACCACCTGTACACCAACCGCACACCATCCTCCGTACACCATCCTCCGTACACCATCCTCCGTACACCATCCTCCGTACACCATCCGTACACCATCCGTACACCATCCGCACACCATCCGCACACCATCCGCACACCATCCGCAGACCACCTGTACACCAACCGCACACCATCCTCTGTACACCATCCTCCGTACACCATCCTCCGTACACCATCCTCCGTACACCATCCTCCGTACACCATCCTCCGTACATAATCCATACACCATCCGTACATAATCCGCACACCATCCGCACACCATCCGTACACGCCTAATAAGGGTAGAGACTGAGAATTTCACCCAGTATATGAAGAAAGAAAAGTACAGCATCCATACATACAGAATAAAAAAAAGATATTGAGAATTACGCCTGGTATACAGGACAAGAGGTAACATGCAGTATTTGTGCACACATCATAAAACAGATACTGAATATTACACCCAAGATACAGAACAAGAGAAATGTTACTGGGCAGTATCCAAACATACAGAATAAGACCAGACACCAGAATTAAATTGTACACAATGAGAAAGGTGCTACTGTGCAGGATCCATACATACACAATATAGTAAGAATTACACCCATCACAGAGAACACCACAAGTGGTACTGATGATTGGCTTTTAATTGCTAAAACACTATCTAAGTGAAATGTTCATGGTCTCTAAGAAGCAATGGGGTTGATTTACTAAAAAAATCAGCTTGCAGGTGTATTCTAAGCCCTTGTACACACGGGTCGGACATTCCGACAACAAAATCCGTCTAATTTTGTCTGACGGATTTTGCCCGAAACTGGTGTTGCATACACGCGGTCGGACAAAGTTGTCGGAAAATCCGATCGTACGTAGCGTGATGACGTTATTTCGTTACGACGGGACTACGCTCAGGCTAGTAGCCAATAGCTTTGGTCTCGTAATTTGATCTGAGCATGCGTGGCACTTTGTCCGACAAAGTCCGATCGGATCATGTTGTCGGAAAATTTTATAGCCCAGCTCTAAAACTTTGTCGGTCAGATATTCCGACGGAAACAGTCAGATAGAGCCCACACACGGTCGGATTATCCAACAACACGGTCCGATTGGACATTTTCCGTGTGTGACAAGGGCTAAAAGCTTAACTGAACAAGCTGAAGCTAGAAGCTGATTGGCTACCATGAACAGCTTCACCAGATTTTGCACTCTCCAGTTTTAGTAAATCAACTCCCACTGCATCTGTGGCTAAGTTGAAAAGTCCACTTAAGCTGGCCACACACTGATAGATTTTTTCCAACTTGCGTACTGAACAAAAGAAATCTAACAGATTATTCCATCCATGCTAAATAGCGCAGATTGTTGAATCTCCCACTATTGTATTCTGACAATGTTGGCTGTCAGATTCCCCGAATAGTGTCTGCATCTGATTGGATGTAGGTACTGTTTTGCCCATCTCATTCATGGATGAATGTCAAGTGGAGTGATGCCAACAGGGCCGCACACGGATTGAAGTTTAGCCATTTCATTAGGAACTGCACAGAACTCACCTAGTGAATGGCTAGCTTAGGTCAGCCTTCCTTCTGAGTTTTATTTCACATTCTGTGGAGTTAGGGCACGTTAACGCGTAAGGTTGGGGGGCAGTTAAACCCCATGGCTGAACTGCACATTTGCCACCACCCCCTTTAGCTGCAGAGGCAGTGGCCGAGGAATGTACGCATAACATTACCATGCCAAGAATAATATCCCCTGTCTAGTCAAGTGAATGGGGTCGCTCAGCATGTCCCCCCGCAACCAAGTGCATTGCAAGAGGTTGCAGCACACAAGTGGAGAATTCAAAGGGTTAAAGCAGGCAGTTATGGGCGCAACATACCATCTCCTCACTGCCTGTCAAATGATCTCTGAAGAGCGATCCAAACACAGATTGTTCTTCGGAGATCGGAGCACGTGTGAATGAGCTCTTTGTGGGCATTTCACAGATCTCCTGGCTGAGACTCTTGACGCGTTATGCTGTGCTTTAGGAATCACGGCGGGCTGATCAGGGCTTTTTATGGCTGATTTATTGGTATGAATTTTGTGGCTGTGTAGTGTTTTGGGTCAGCATTTATTAAAAAGCGCAAAAAAAAAAAGGGAAAATACACACAGATATTGGTTTACACTCTTGCTCTGCATTGTTATGTCATACCGGGGCAGTGCAGAGCTCTGATAAAGCTGTACTTGGACGTCCTGTCTATGCAACAAAGTGTCCCTGGAAATGACTGGAAAATGCTGGCACTTAATATAGCGTTACAAGCTGGGACGCACTAGATAGATGCGATTCCAGACCGCAGTACAAGGAGAATTTGTGTCGTTTCCAAAATATCACATTCCGCACCAACCTGCGAAATGTTGAATATTTTCTGGAAGCTAAACTTCATTTTTTGCTTTTTGTTCTGAAAGCTTTGCCCCCGAAATAATTTACCTAAATTTACAACGATTCCGATAACTAGAAGCCCCTGTACACACGGTCGGAGATTCTGCCAACCAAATCCGTCTGATTTTGTCTGTCGTATTTAGTCAGACGGATTGTGTCCGAAACTGTTGCATACACACGGTCGGACCAAGTTTTCGAAAAATCCGATCTTTCAGAACGTGATGACGTAATTTCGTTACGATAGGACTACATTCAGGCTAGTAGCCAATAGCTTTGATGTAGGAATTTGATCTGAGCATGCGTGGCACTTTGTCCGATCGGAATTCGCTACACATGATCGGAGTATGTCCGATCGAACCAGTTGGTCGGGAAATATTTCCAACATGTTGGAAAATTGGGTGCGACGGATATTCCGACGGAATCAGTCCGATGCATACAACACACAGTCGGATTATCCGACGACACGGTCCGATAGGACACATTCCGACGGATTCTCCGACCGTGTGTACAAGGGCGAAGGCATTACAGGCTGGTTTCATAAAGGCAAAAAGCAACGTGCAGAGTGCAGTTATCTACAACAACCATTCAGAATTCATCCTTCACCTGACGTCAGTAAAGACAAATTTGGTTGGTTTCCGTGGCTGACTGTACTTTGCACATAAGCACTGAGCTGCTGTATCAAAATATACACAGGTGACATGGTCATTCGGCTTTACAAGCAAAGAATAAAAATAATTATAACATAATAATATAAATGTAATATTTGTAGCGAGTACCTTACCTGGAAGTGTTCTGAAGGGTAATGGATATCCCGGGTGACAGAGGTATCGATCCGGCGATGCAGTGGACGACCAGAAATGATTGACGGTAGGCGACACAGCAAGTCCCAGCTTTCTGAAAGGTATAAAATTTGTAAATGAATGGCAAAATCTACAATTCACTGTTAATCCTGATGACACACAGACCTTAGGAGAACTTTGATGAACTGGAGTGTGACGGGGGTCTGCTGCCCCTTTAACTACCTTTGCTCTGTCTGTTTGTCCCTGAGTGACTGTCTTCTCTCCTGGCGGTTGCGGTCACTGCTGCTGCCGGTTGCCTGTGGCAGGTTTTATAGCTGCTGTCAGGAATTCACACTTCAGACACTCACTACAGCCTCCTGTCCTTTCTCCTCCTTCATCATTTTTTTTTTTTTGCAATCATTTAGTCTCTATAATAACCCCCTCCTCCTCCTTCCATGAGCGCTCCCCTCCCTTTTCTAAAAAAGAAAAAAAAAAAAAAAAAAAAACACCCTCCCCTCCATCCCTTTGCTTTCACCCTCCATCCCAGCTTAACATCCCCTCTTTTCCTATTCCTTGTAGTGTCTTTATCTTTTTGTTTAAGTCTGTCTTGCTGTCAGCTTTGACGTCACCTATAAACAAAGGCATTAACCACTACCAGGACTTCCAGCAGCCGAGGCATTTTGCAGACTTTCTGGAAATGTGTAAAAAAAAAAAACTGAGAAGATGAAATATTCATCCCTTGCCTTTAGTTTTCACCTGGACCTGAAAAAAATATTACTAGCTGATTAATAGACTGGATTCTTACAGACGTGTCCAAGATTTAAAAATTGTTACTGTAAGCATACTCAGGGGCTGAAATAGCATCTATTCTTTGCGGCAAAAAATAAATCGGTAATTTGGAGCTGTGAGATATTCACTATAGCAGCAAGGCATTATAAAACTCAAGGTAGAAAATAGTCTGCTCCTGACCTTCTCTCTACCTTGTTCATTACACCTACCTCTGAGATATCGCGCCCTCCAACATGACCCTCTGTAAGGTAGAAAATACTCTATTCTCGACTTTCCGTCTACCTTTCTGACTACACTCACCACCAGGACATCCCGCCCTTCAACATGACCCTCTGTAAGGTAGAAAATACTCTATTCTCGACTTTCCGTCTACCTTTCTAACTACACTCACCACCAGGACATCCCACCCTCCAACATGACCCTCTGTAAGGTAGAAAATACGCTGTTCTCAACTTTCCCTCTACCTTTCTAACTACACTCCCCACCAGGTCATCCCACCCTCCAACATGACCCTCTGTAAGGTAGAAAATACGCTGTTCTCGACTTTCCCTCTACCTTTCTAACTACACTCACCACCAGGACATCCCACCCTCCAACATGACCCTCTGTAAGGTAGAAAATACGCTGTTCTCGACTTTCCCTCTACCTTTCTAACTACACTCACCACCAGGACATCCCACCCTCCAACATGACCCTCTGTAAGGTAGAAAATACGCTGTTCTCAACTTTCCCTCTACCTTTCTAACTACACTCCCCACCAGGACATCCCACCCTCCAACATGACCCTCTGTAAGGTAGAAAATATGCTATTCTCGACTTTCTGTCTACCTTTCTAACTACACTCACCACCAGGTCATCCCACCCTCTAACATGACCCTCTGTAAGGTGGAAAATACGCTATTCTCGACTTTCCCTCTACCTTTCTAACTACACTCACCACCAGGACATCCCGCTCTCCAACATGACCCTCTGTAAGGAAGAAAATACGCTATTCTCGACTTTCCCTCTACCTTTCTAACTACACTCACCACCAGGACATCCCACCCTCCAACATGACCCTCTGTAAGGTAGAAAATACGCTGTTCTCGACTTTGCCTCTACCTTTCTAACTACACTCACCACCAGGACATCCCACCCTCCAACATGACCCTCTGTAAGGTAGAAAATACGCTATTCTCAACTTTCCCTCTACCTTTCTAACTACACTCACCACCAGGACATCCCACCCTCCAACATGACCCTCTGTAAGGTAGAAAATACGCTATTCTCAACTTTCCCTCTACCTTTCTAACTACACTCCCCACCAGGACATCCCACCCTCCAACATGACCCTCTGTAAGGTAGAAAATACGCTGTTCTCAACTTTCCCTCTACCTTTCTAACTACACTCCCCACCAGGACATCCCACCCTCCAACATGACCCTCTGTAAGGTAGAAAATACTCTATTCTCGACTTTCCGTCTACCTTTCTGACTACACTCACCACCAGGACATCCCACCCTCCAACATGACCCTCTGTAAGGTAGAAAATACGCTGTTCTCGACTTTCCCTCTACCTTTCTAACTACACTCACCACCAGGACATCCCACCCTCCAACATGACCCTCTGTAAGGTAGAAAATACGCTATTCTCGACTTTCCTTCTACCTTTCTAACTACACTCACCACCAGGACATCCCGCTCTCCAACATGACCCTCTGTAAGGAAGAAAATACGCTATTCTCGACTTTCCCTCTACCTTTCTAACTACACTCACCACCAGGACATCCCACCCTCCAACATGACCCTCTGTAAGGTAGAAAATACGCTGTTCTCAACTTTCCCTCTACCTTTCTAACTACACTCCCCACCAGGACATCCCACCCTCCAACATGACCCTCTGTAAGGTAGAAAATATGCTATTCTCGACTTTCTGTCTACCTTTCTAACTACACTCACCACCAGGTCATCCCACCCTCTAACATGACCCTCTGTAAGGTAGAAAATACGCTATTCTCGACTTTCCCTCTACCTTTCTAACTACACTCACCACCAGGACATCCCGCTCTCCAACATGACCCTCTGTAAGGAAGAAAATACGCTATTCTCGACTTTCCCTCTACCTTTCTAACTACACTCACCACCAGGACATCCCACCCTCCAACATGACCCTCTGTAAGGTAGAAAATACGCTATTCTCGACTTTCTGTCTACCTTTCTAACTACACTCACCACCAGGACATCTCACCCTCCAACATGACCCTCTGTAAGGTAGAAAATACGCTATTCTCGACTTTGCCTCTACCTTTCTAACTACACTCACCACCAGGACATCCCACCCTCCAACATGACCCTCTGTAAGGTAGAAAATACGCTGTTCTCGACTTTCCCTCTACCTTTCTGACTACACTCACCACCAGGACATCCCACCCTCCAACATGACCCTCTGTAAGGTAGAAAATACGCTATTCTCGACTTTCCCTCTACCTTTCTAACTACACTCACCACCAGGACATCCCACCCTCCAACATGACCCTCTGTAACGTAGAAAATACACTATTCTCGACTTCCGTCTACCTTTCTGACTATACTCAAAACCAGGACATCTCACTTTCCAACATGACCCTCTGTAAGGTAGAAAATACAATATTCTTGACTATCCCTCTACCTTTCTGAATACAATTACCACAGGACATCTCACTTTTCAACATGACCCTCCATAAGGTACAAAATATTCTGCTCCTAACACTTGCTCTACTGGTTGGATTACACTCACCTTCAGGAATATTACAACTTTCAACCTAACCTTATAAAAGGTATAAAAAATTCTGCTCTCTACCTTTCTAATTAGACTCAGCATGGCGATATTACATCTTCCAATCTGGTCTTCCATTAGGTATAAAATACTTTGCTCCTGTCCTTATACAGAAAATTGTAATACCACTTCAAATGTAGGTATTGGTTGCCACCATCCCTGTTACATAAAACGTCAAATTTTAACTAGACTCTAATGGGACTTTGTTGGCAACCACACAGCTTACACAAAGAAATAAAAATTTTAGTAAAAACTTACAAACTTGGTATCTTTATTTGTAAATCACATCATAAAACATCCAAACACAAGACTTGTGGCATATTAATAGCATTTTTTTTTTGCTGTATAAATATGTCATACAAATAAAAGAGGATCTACATCACATAAATATACTTGATGTTTAGTGGTATAACCAGTTGTTTGTTTTCGGAGCATTTATTACTACAGTAAATTTTCAAGTACAATTATCCAACGCGTTTCAATCCGAAATTATAACAAGTTGTTCATCAGGGAAGTACCACGACCATATGCAACTTTGACTTGATCTATGATCCTCAGGAACATCCAACAGGTGGACTCATCGTGCAGAAGGGGGGAAGGCAAGCCCACATGCAACAGAGGTAATGAAGGATAAAAATGGCAGCACCCAGTCATCAACCCTCAAAGGCATCCTTCTCTTTACCCAATAAGGATTACTATCCTCTCTGTCCAGCCGTGTTTGCTCTGTTATTTGTATGACATATTTCTCACAGATCTTTTTGTGTAATCTATGTGGTTGCCGACAAAGTCTCATTAGAGGCTAGTTAAAAATGTTATGTTTGTGCTCCTGTCCTTATTTCTCCCTACCTGATTACACCCACCTCTTGGTTAGCACTCTCGCCTAGCAGTAAAAAGGGTCGCTGGTTCGAATCCCAACCACAACTCTACCTGCCTGGAGTTTGCATGTTCTCCCTGTGGCTGTGTGGGTTTCCTCAGGGTACTCCGGTTTCCTCCCACACTCCAAAGACATGCAGGTAGGTTAATTGGTTTCTGTCCAAAATTGTATACTAAACTAGTATGAATGGGGACCTTGGATTGTGGGCTCCTTGAGGGTAGGGACCGATGTGAGTTTGCAATGTACAGGGATAGGGATAATTGTAGACACTCAGGTTGAACTGGGTGGACTGGTGTCTTTATTCAACCTTACTGTGTAACTATTACACCCTCCAACATGTTCAACATGGGCCTCCATGATGACCCTCCATGAGATAGAAAATAAATTTCTGATTATACTTACTATGGGCTATTACGAACTCCAACCTTTTCTTCTACACAGAAAAAAAAAAATTCTCTGCTCCTGACAGATCTACTACAACTATCTGATTACCCTCAACACTGTAATAGGAAACTCTCCAGCATGACCTTCAGCATGGTAGCAAATACTCCCGATCTTCTTTATACCTTTCTGATTACACTGCCCACCTGGAAATCACATCCTTCTATCTGCCATTATGATTAGATTCACCACCAGGTTATTATCACTTCCTCCGGAATGAACCATCAAAAGCTAAAAATACTTTACTCCCGAATTTCTCTGCACATTTCTGATTACACTTACCACCAAAATATGAAACCCGATATGAAATGATCAAATACAATTTCAGGATAATATTGTAATATTTGATTTGATATTTCTATTCTTTGATGGTAAAATTCTACTCATTGGTTCCTCTGAGGGGATATGGCAAATTATTATTTGAATTGTTTTTTTAGCTATGGGTTAAAGTGGTTGTAAACCCTCCCCCACAACTTTGTCCCATGTAAATCAGCATAAAAAACCCTAATGAACACTGCTTGTAGATATCTCCTTACTTGCTTAGTATTGTTGTAATCCTTGTTGTTCTGTAGAATGAAGTCACTGAGCATGCCCAGATCTCCCCTGATTTAAGGCACACTCTCTATGTCTTATCTATCTGTTATCAGGACTTCCTACAGCACAACACTGAACTCTGCTAATCACTCAGAGCTTCCTCCTACACACCATGTGACCTCACATACAGTCTAAACTTGGCCATTACTGCAGTCTTATCAGCTGAAGCTGATAAGTCTGACAAAGGGAAACATTAGACATCGGCACAAGTAAATACTATGAAATAAACAAGTAAGCTATGAACAGGCAAGCATGGTTGCTATAGAAACGGATTGAGAAGGAGGCTTGGTTAACAGTACAGGAAGTGCCCAATGTAAGGGCGGAAATACACTCCACTGTGGACTCAGAAAACAATACTTAAGATGGCGCTGCCTAACCCCTGGAAACAAGTGTTTTAAAGTTTCTTTAAACAGTAAGTAATATGCAATTTGGGCTGGATTACAGTGGCTATAGTCTGATAATGACTTATTATAATGGACTAAATGAAAAGAAGCATCAGAGTGGGAGAGTTTACTTCCTCTTTAAGGTTTTGGGGTGATTATCAAAATGTTTAGAATTGTATATAAACCAGCAACATTACAGTGTCCTTTTTATGCAAATTATATCCATTACATGTATATTATATCTATAGCCAAAGTTTCTATTGTTTTTCAGTATCCCTGCTGGGGAGAGTCATACTTTCTATTTGACAGAGGTGTCGAGAAGAGGAGTTTTAGGAGGCGGAGTCATTACAGGAGTCACCGCTTGCAGGCAGCTAGGTACCATGGGATATGTGGTTTTTAGAAATGAAATGTAAAGCGCAGAGGAGAAGCTGCAAAAGCAAGCATGGAATCCAGGAAGTTGTGGAAAGAGACAGCCAGCAGACAGGCAGAACTCACAACATGAAAGGAGATTTTCCAAGTAAGCTTATATTGGATTATCAAAAATTAACTATTGCTTGTATTTACAGGTGCATCTCAAAAATTTGAATATCATCATCAAAAAGTTAATTTATTTCAGGAATTCAATTCAAAAGTGAAACTCATATTATATAGATTCATTACACAGAGGGATATATTTCAAGCATTTCTTTCTTTTAATTTTGATGATTACAGCTAGTGAAAACCCAAAATTCAGCATCTCAGAAAATTAGAATATTACATAAGACCAATAAAAAAAGGAATTTTTATTCAGAAATGTTGGCTTACTAAAAAGTATGTCCATGTACAGTATAGTATGCACTCAATACTTGATCTGGGCTTCTTTTTCATTAATTACTTCATCAATGGGTGGTGGCATGGTAGCAATCAGCCTGTGGCACTGCTGAGGGGTTATGGAAGGCCAGGTTGTTTTGATAGTGGCCTTCAGCTCATCTGCATTGTTGGTCTGGTGTCTCTCATCTTCCTCTTGACAGTACCCCACAGATTCTCTATGGGGTTTAGGTCTGGTGAATTTGCTGTCCAAACATGATACCATGATCAATAAACCAGGTACTGGTACTTTTGGCAGTGTGGGCAGGTGCCAAGTCCTGCTGGAAAATGAAATCAGCATCTCCATAAAGCTGGTCAGCAGAGCACACCATAAATCGCTCTAGAATTTCCTGATAGAGGGCTGCGCTGACTTTGTACTTGATAAAACACAGTGCACCAACACCAGCAGATGACATTACTCCCCAAATCATCACCGGCTGTGGAAACTCCACTCTTCCTCCAGACTCTGGGACCTTGATTTCTAAATGAAGTGCAAAATTTCTTTTCTCACCCGAAAAGAGGACTTTGGACCACTGAGCAACAGTACAGTCCTATTTCTCCTTAGCCCAGGTAAGACACTTCTGACGTTGTCTCTGGTTCAGGAGTGGCTTGACACAAGGAATGCGACAGTTGTAGCCCATGTCCTCGATACGTCTGTCTGTGTTGGCTCTGGAAGCAATGACGTCCAATCCTTGTGAATCTCCTCCCCCCCAAAATTTTGAATGGCCTTTGCTTCACAATCCTCTCAAAGCTGCAATTATCCCGGTTGCTTGTGCACCTTTTTCTCCCACACTTTTTCCTTCCACTCAACCTTCGATTAATATGCTTGGATACAGAACTCTGTGAACAGCCAGCTTCTTTAGCAATGGCCTTTTGTGACTTACCATCCTTGTGGAGGGAGTTAATGACTGTCTTCTGACGAAAAACAAGCTCTGGACTTTAAAAGAAAGTGGTCTTATGAAGAGTGCGGCAGTCCAGAGCTTGTTTTTCGTCTGTTGCTAGTGGTAATAGCCAGCACCTGTGGCTTCCCATCCGAAGAGACAGTTTACAGCCTGCATGTGTGCTCCTGGAGCGGTGAGATCCCTTCTCCTTCAAGTCAGCAGTCTTCCCCATGATTGTGTAACCTACTGACCAGGGACCATTTACAGGCTCAGGAAACCTTTACAGGTTTTTTGAGTTAATTAGGATTCATTTACTAAAGCTAGCGAGGGCAAAATGTGTTACAATTCTGCGGAGAAACCAAAGAATCAGCTTCTAACCTCAGCTTGTTTAATTAAGCTTTAGCAATAAAACCTGGTGATTGGCTTCTCTGCAGAATTGTGAATTTTGCCTTCTCTAGCTTTAGTAAATAAACCCCCATTAGTCTACAATATTGAACTTTTTCACAATATTCTAATATTCTGAGATACCAAATTTAGTTTTTTCACTAGCTATAAGCCATAATCATCCAAATCATAATCAAAGTGATTGTAAAGTAAACATCATTTTTTTTTTTAACCACTTGAGACCCGCGCTATAGCCGAATGACGGCTACAGCGCGGACCTCCTTTGCCGGGACTACGTCTATTGACGTCGTCCCGTGCATGGGCGGCCTGCGCGCCCCCTGAGGGGCGCGCACGGCGCACTCTGTGATTGGCGAGCCTATGAGACTAGCCTGATTACCGATCCGAGCAAGGGGTCGATCCCGACCCCTTATCACGTGATCAGCTGTCAGCCAATGACAGCTGATCATGTGATACAACGGAGCCGGTAATCGGCTATTATTCCTCCTCGTGCTGAAAGCGCGAGGAGAAAAAAAAGAGCCGATCACCGGCGGCCGTGATCGGGACATAAGTCCCGATCACGGCCAGCCCTGCCAGTGCCCACCTGCCCCCTGCCAGTGCCCACCTCAATATAAGTGTCCCCCGTCAGTGCCACCCAGCAGTGCCCATAGTGCCACCCAGCAGTGCCCACAGTGCCACCCAGCAGTGCCACCCAGCAGTGCCCACAGTGCCACCCAGCAGTGCCCACAATCTGCCTCAACAAAGGTGCTGCACCCCAGTGCCACATATCCGTGCCCATCAGTGTCATCTACCAGTGCCCATCAGTGCCGCCCATCAGTGCCACCTATCAGTGCCCATCAGTCCCATCTATCAGTGGTACCTATCAGTGCCCCTTAGTGCCACCCATCCGTGCCACCCATCTGTGCCCATCAGTGCCACCTTATCTATGCCTATTAGTGCCGCCTTAACTATGCCTATCAGTGCCCACCAGTGCAGCCTATCAGTGCCCACCAGTGCAGCCTATCAGTGCCCACCAGTGCAGCCTATCAGTGCCCACCAGTGCAGCCTATCAGTGCCGCCTCATCAGCGCACTTCAATGAAGGAGAAAAATGACCTGTTTGCTAAATTTTATAACAAACTATTAAACATGATTTTTTTTATTTTTTTTGCATCTTTTTTTGTTTGTTTAGCAAAAAATAAAACTCCGAGCTGTAATTAAATACCACCAAAAGAAAGCTCTATTTGTGGGAAAAATATGATAAAAATTTCATTTGGGTACAGTGTTGTATGACCGCGCAATTGTCATTCAAAGTGCGACAGCGCTGAAAGCTCAAAATTGGTCTGGGCAGGAAGGTGTTGAAGTGCCCCCCGGGATTGAAGTGGTTAATAAAGATCTTTTAAGTTTGTTCACTTCCCTGTCAAACTGTGTATTACAATAATTCATTCTGATTTTAAAGGAAACCTTACCTGAGAGACACAGTGGCCATTGCTGACTACAAATGCTGACCCTCTATGGCTTCAATACATTAACTAACCTAGAGAAAGTGGTCTTTTTACTGACTTTCCTGATCTGCATACTGATTCCAGGTCAGAACGGGAAGGAATAGAATTAGCATAACAGCCAATCAACTAGCATTTCCAGAATAAGAACAGCAATGGCAGCCTCCAATAAAAGGTTTCATTTAATTGTGGAGCCTGCTTTACATTGTCTCAGTCTGATGATCAATAATCAACTTCTTCCCAATGAATCTGATTATTTTTCTCTGGTTTGAAGCAGCAACTGAAAATGGAATTGGCAAACTAAAAGTATGAAAGCAAAATGGAGAAAAGCAGACATTGAAAACTAAAGCAAAAAATAAAAAATAAAATAAAAAAAATCAATAGTGGAAATAGACAAAGAGATTTAATAAAATTAAAAAGTGGAAGAAATGAATTGGGTCAGAATGAGAAGTTTGAGCCAACTAAAGTCTTTTCCCCGTCTTTATTAGGGATTGCCTTTCTCAAACAAGAAACCTATTCAGAGCTGCCAAATGGTATAATTTCCTAGCCGAGTATAATACACGGACAGAACACAGTTAGTAATCATTACAGGCAGGTTACGGAGGAATTCACAAGCTGTACTTTTCAGGAAAAGAAAGAGTTAAAAGTTAAAACTATAATTGCATTGTATCAGGGTTTTTTCTTTTATTGTAAAGTTTTTGTTTCTATGTTTTTAAACTATGTAATATATATATATATATATATATATATATATATATATATATATATATATATATATATATATATATATATATAAGACCTAGCGTGATTGTCGGTGATGGCTGCAATATAAGCCCTACCCCCCAAATAAGCCCTACCCTGAAGCATGTCTCTAGACCTAAACCCTATTGAGCATCTGTGGGGCATCCTCAAATGAAATGGAGGAGAGCAGGGTCTCTAACATCCACTAAGTCCGTGATGTCGTCATTGAGGAGTGGAAGAGGACTCCAGTGGCAACCTGGTGACCTCCATGCCCAAGAGGGTCAAGGCAGTGGCCACACAAAATATTGACACTTTGGGCCCAATTTGGACATTTTCACTTAGGGGTGTACTCACTTTTGTTGCCAGTGGTTCTGACATTAATGGCTTGTGTGTTGAGTTATTATACAAGCTGTACACTCACTACTTTAGTGAGTGTAATGACAGCATTGTAGCAAAAGGTAATTTGTTCAGTGTTGTCACATGAAAAGATATACAGTATTTATTGGCGTATAACACTCACTTTTTCACCATGAAAATCGGGTGCAAATAGCGTGTGCGTGTTATACGCCAATACAAAAATTTTAGTTTTTTCCTGAAACTTCCCTCTTAGAGTGGTTGTATACTCAGTTTTTTAACTTTTACCTACAGGAAAGCCTATAATAAGGCTTACCTGTAGGTAAAGAAAATATCTCCTAAATCGTACAGGTCGGTATGCGCCGCTGACTGCAGCGGCGCATGCGCACAAGGGGATTCCCGGCCTGAAAATCCGGCAGTGGCCGACCGGCATGAAATCTCCCGCGCGCATGCTCCGGCCACTCACAGCGCCAGAGCCGCGATACCCGGAAGAAACGCTGAGGGAGCATGTCAGCTCCCTCGGCGTGGATCGGGCCAGATGTCGGGGCCTCGTTCTAAGGTAAGTATTTCATAAGTAAGTATTACATGGTAAGTATTTCATAATGAGCTAGTATGCGGTGCATACTAGCTCATTATGCATTTTCCTTTGCAGGTGTTAAAAAAAAAAAAAAATTTTGCGGGTTTACTACCGCTTTAAAACGAATGTGCGTGTTATACACCTGTGCGTGTTATACGCCGATAAATACGGTAATAAAATATTTACAAAAATGTGAGGGGCGTACTCACTTTTGTCAGATACTGTATAGTAAATTGGCACTGAATAGGTGTACCTATCTGACTACTTGGGTGGGTAGTTTAATTCCCCAAAACTGTAAACAATATCATAACGAATGTATGGGGGGAAAAAAACAAACCAACAAGAAGTAAAGAAGAGCCAGAAAGAGAAAAAAAAAAAAGGTAAAAGAAGTCACGGTAAGAAGAGACATTGGATTCTGAGTACGCATTTGGCAGCCTGCATCCATGAAAAACAGTTAGAGCCTATGACAGCCGGGTGCAAGTTACAAATTATATTTAAAACTGTCAAAGTCCATATATAACAACCAAGAACACCAAGTTTTTTCGAAATGGGTCTCAGTTTCCTCATGCAACTGGGGTGTCAAATCTTCCATATTTATGATATGATGTCATTTCTTAGCCCACTCAGCAATCGGGGGGCTTGTCACAGATTTCCAATGGTGCAGTATAACCGCATCATCTCCAGACAACAAGAAAAAGCCAATCAGACCCTGCCATTTTGGGAGGTTTTAGTATGTCACAAGAAGTAACCCAATGAGATATAGAAAAAACGTAGTCCAAAAAAGTCAGATTTGAGAACAATCTGACTTGTTTTTTTTATCTTTATTATATATATTCTGTGTTATCTAATTAGGATGTATTGGATGCCCCTACTCTTGTACATAATATATAATTCCCCAATGTGGAATACAGGTACCTGGTTCAGGAAAATAGACACACAAGATTTGGTACACCTTTGTACACTACAACTGCCGAAGGATATGGGTAGTTTGGCATTATCTCATCCTTATGCTGCGTACACACGATCAAATTGTCTGGTGGAATTGGCTCCGGCAAACAATCCGGCAAACATTCCGGCAAACAATCCGGCGGACTTTATAACGAACGGACTTGGCCACACACGGACGCTCCGAAAGTCCGGCGATTTCTAACGCGATGACGTACAGCACGTACGACGGGACTAGAAAAAGGAAGTTCAATAGCCAGTAGCCAATAGCTTCCTTCTCATACATGCTTCAGAGCATGCGTCATTCTTAGTACGCCGGACTAGCTCACTGACGAACGGATTGTCCACTGAAAGCCAAGTCCGGCGGACAAATTTTGAGTCAAAACTATTTTACGATGAAAAAGTCCGCTGGAGCCCACACACAATCGAATTGTCCGGCATAATGTGGTCCGGCGGACTTGGTCAATTCGATCGTGTGTACGCGGCATTATAGTTACTACTACCTAGCACCTCAATTCCAACATCTAATGGTCAATGTTACTCTAGATTGAGTGAACCCTAATAGATCAACGTTACTAACCTGTACTCTTCACTCCACTCGTATTTAAAGCGGAGGTCCACCCTAAAGTGGACCTTCCGCTCATCGGAACCCTCCCCCCCTCCGGCGCCACAATTGGCACCTTTCAGGGGGGAGGGGGGTGCAGGTACCTGTACAGTACAGGTATCTGCACCCACTTCCTGGATAGCTCTCTGCAGAAAGGGGCGTAGATTACGCCCCTTTCCGAAAGTCCCCCGCTGCCTGCTGGGAAACACACAGATCCCAGAGGCAGCGGGTCCATCCTTATTGCGCATGCGCGGTAGGGAACCGGGAAATGAAGCCGAAAGGCTCCACTTCCTGATTCCCATACCCAAGATGGCGGCGGCAGCACCCAAGAGACGATCGAGAGATCAGCTTCGGGTGCAGACATCGCGGGCGCGTTGGACAGGTAAGTGTCACTATTTTAAAAGTCAGCAGCTGCAGTATTTGTAGCTGCTGGCTAAAAGAAAAAAAAAAAAAAACGCGGAGTCCCGGCAGACTCCCGCTGACTCTGTTATTAGTGTTGAAACTGGGTGATGGTCCACTCTCTATTAAACTATACTGGATTTCCTATTTATACACCTATATGGTATAATGATCATCCAGGAGCCTAGGGGGCTAAATATTTTTGGCACTTTTCAGGGTCTTAAAAACTCCCTGTCTGATCAACGTTTCTACCAGTACTTACAGCTAAAACATGCTTTGAGCAGTTCAGAATCACTCCGTTGGTGTGGGGTACTGCCCCTCTACTTTATACTATAGAATACGCCAATTCCACAAAAGGTCTACTTTCCAACCTATATGCTAGTATTCACCTGCCAGCTTAAGCCCTTGTACACACGGTCGGACATTCCGACAACCAAATTTAGAGCCGGGCTATAAAATTTTCAGACAACATGATCTGATTGGACTTTGTCCGATTGTTTGTAGAGAATTCCGATCGGACAAAGTGCCACGCATGCTCAGATCAAATTACGAGACCAAAGCTATTGGCTACTAGCCTGAACGTAGTCCCTTCATAACGAAATAACATCATCACGTTCCTAACGATCGGATTTTCCGACAACTTTGTCCGACCGTGTGTATGCAACACCAGTTTCGGACAAAATCCGTCGGATTTTGTTGTCGGAATGTCCGACCGTGTGTACAAGGGCTAATGCAGAGAATGTATTAAAGTGGTTGTAAACCCTTACAACACACTTTGACCTACAGGTAAGCCTAGATTAAGGCTTACCTGTAGGTCTAAAAAAATATCTCCTAAACCTACACGGTTTAGGTGATATTTGCCGAAAGGCAGCGGCGCACAGGCGCACTGAGCGCGCCGCAGTCAACGGCGGTATGCCGCGAGAGGCGGCTCCCATGTGCATGCGTGGGAGTGACGTCATTGCGGCTCCGACGAATGACAGCGCCGGAGCAGCGAGACCCACCAAGAAGATGGAGGCTCCGGACTACAGGGGACAGCTGCAGATGGACACCAGTGGCAAGAAAGCGCCCGGAGGCGATTCAGTTCGCATAGGTAGCGCTATACAAGTCATTCATTCATTCACAGCGGTGACTTCACTGGCTCCCATGTCAGGTAAGTGACACATAATGGATGCGATGCGATGCATAGTAGTCCATTATGCTTTACCTTTGCAGGGAATCAAAGAGGAAGTAAACCCATCAGGGTTTACTTCCTCTTTAAGCATCTGTTTATAACTGTGATTGTTTTTTGTGTGCTATTGGAGAATTTGTTAAATGGGTGGTGAGATTTCCCTTTGGGGGAGGGATTTTTTTTTTTTTAATTTAACCATTTCAAACCTTTAATAAAAACGATTCAATAAAAAAAAAACCACTGTATGTGAAAAAGATATCAACTTATGTAGTTTGCAAGTATATATTTCTGTTTCAATCATTTTTATTAAGTTTTTCTTTTTCAGGATATACCGGTAAGAAGAATACAAAATATAGCAACAACAGTAATTTGCTACGGTAAAATACATATGGGCTCATATAAGGCAACAAGGAACAAAGCTGAACTGCTCAATAGTTTGATGAAAGGTCTAGATCAGCCTTTCTCAACCTTTTCAACACAGAGGAACCCTTGAAATAGTTCTCCAGTCTCAGGGAACCCCCTGCTAAAAATTTTAACTCTACAACTCATGATACATTAGTGTGATGGTCAGTGGGAAGAATGGTCCTTACACTTGTGGTCATTGGGAAGAATTACCTAATTACAGATAGCTAAAAAGATCAATGGTGTCAGTGAGAACTTAACTAAGATGCAGAAATTGCCCAATGCTGAAGGAACCCCTAGTAACCTCTGGAGGAACCCTAGGGTTCCACAGAACCCTGGTTGAGAATCACTGGTCTAGGTAGTGATAGTTGGCCAACTAGCAGCAGTTCTATGATGTGAAGGATCCTGTTGCAAGGAAAACAGTGCCCCTCCAAGTAAAAAACGTAAGAGCCCTCAAAACCTAGACCATCGTAAAACCTGAGCATCAATAAAAATTCCATAATAATATTATAATGTTATAAACAGTACCCTCCCAAGGTCAGGTCCAAACATCTGTTCGACCATGTATTTGGGTCCAAGGACCCCTCTATCAATACCAGGAAGGTCATAAACATATAACAAAAACTTTGAAAAATTATAGAGAGGAGAGGTACTGAGGGAGTATAGAAGAAAGAATAGTAAGTCTAAAAGAAGAAAAAGAGAAGGAAGAAAGTGGTTCCGCCCGGGAGGTCTTGCTCTCTCAAGCCTGGGGGTGAATTCCGTGTGTCCGATACCTGCAATTTATTAAGCCAGGGGGACCAATATTTTTCAAAGCTCGATTGCTTGTCCTGTAAGACACTTATAATCTTTTCGCTCAGGATGATCCAGGTAAGTTTGCGTTTCATCGAGGTAAGATCTATAACCAGGCTTTTCCATGCTGGTGCAATAGCGATTTTAGCCGCTAAAAACATAAATAAGATTAATGTCTGTGTGTGTCTTGGGACATTCTCAACTGGTTTATTCAACAGGGCTATGCTTGCATCCTTGGTAATATTTACCACAGTTACCGAGTAAATAAAAGAATGTAGTTTCATCCAAAAACTGCAAACTTTAGCACAAGTCCACCATATGTGTAAAGTAGTGCCTATCTGGCCACAGCCTCTGAAGCAGGATGCCAGTGAACGTGGGCAAATTTGTGAAAGGTGCTCCGGCACCAAATAACATCTGGCCTGAACTTTGTGTCCTGCTTCAATCAGAGCAGCGCTGAAAGTATATATTTATGAAATCCCACTGGTGGCCCTTTAAGGGGCAGCTGCCACTCGACTTGTTCTTCAGAGTGGGGCCACTGAGTTTTGTTTCCTCTCACCTGCCACAATGGGACTGTGTGGCTCTATGAGGGGAGCCTAGAGAGAGGACTGTCAGAGGACAGACTGTTAAAGCCCTACCTACCAAACCCGGAGACTGACAGGGTTTGCTTAGGAGAGTAGTCCTTGAGTAGTCCTCTTCTAGATGATGGACAACCAAGCTCTTTACAGCGCCTCGAGGCGATTCAGTTCACGTTGTGCGCTATACAAATATTTCATTCATTCATTCAGAGACATAGCCCTGGATAGAGTGAGGACTACATCTCCCAGAGGACCCTGGGGGACAACAGGAGTATTTGATTCAGAGATCAAGGCTAGACTTGATGAGATTCTTACAGAAAAGGCCAAGACAGCTGCTGCTCAGTTCTCTCAGACAGGTACTGCAGAGAGACACCCCACACTGCTACCACTGAGAACTGGTGGGGTGCCCGCTGCGTTCTCAGAGGCTGGAGCAGCCTTCAGTTTGCAGGGAGCCTGTGTGCAAAGACTGCTAGGAGACTGTTTCTGAGACTGTAATCTGTGCTGGGCTGCCTGTGTGGTTGGCTTTTTCCACCGAAAGCCTGTGCTGGGGACCTGCATGCCATGTGCTGGGATCTGGTGAGAGCCTGTGGCCAATCCAGAGAAAAGACTGTGGCTGATCCAGTGAGGGACTGCAACTGTGTTCAAGTAAAAGTCTGTGGCTGTACCTGACCTTCAAAGAGACGACAGCCTAGAATTGTTGCAGGACACTAGCATGAAAGGAGACAATTCACTGACCTTTGCTGGACTGTCGGAGAGTCAGAGAACAACTTCAGCAGTGTGAGCCCTTGTACACACGGTGGGACATTCCGATTGGACCGCGTTGTCGGATAATCCGACCGTGTGTGGGCTCCATTGGACTGTTTCCGTCGGAATATCCGACCAACAAAGTTTTAGAGCAGGGCTATAAAATTTTCAGACAACATGATCCGATCGGACTTTGTCCAATCGTTTGTAGAGAATTCCGATCGGAGAAAGTGCCACGCATGCTCAGATCAAATTCCTATAACAAAGCTATTGGCTACTAGCCTGAAGGTAGTCCCGCCGTAACGAACTAACGTCACCACATTCTGAACGATCAGATTTTCCGACAACTTTGTCCGACCGTGTGTATGCAACACCAGTTTCGGACGAAATCCGTCTGACAAAATCCAAAGGATTTGGTTGTCAGAATGTCCGACCGTGTGTACAAGGGCTGAGACCTCTTGGTCATTGACTTTCCTTGTTTGACTGTTCAGTGGGATAATTCTGGCCCGTTAGGATTGCCTTAAACCATTTCTTTGGGAGCAGCCAAAGTTATATTTAGGATTACAAAAGACCATGCTAAAGAGTGCTCCACCCCAAATATTAAGGGCCCCAACACCAGGAAGACTGGGATTATTTCTACTGGCCCATAGTTTAGCCTGTACTTATGCATTTTAGTCATTGTAATTGTTCATATTGTAGTCATGTACATGTATGGTCTCTCTGCATGCCTGTGTATACACCTGTCTAGTTTTATATTTATACTGCCTGTGTTTACTGCCCCTGTTACTGGGTTATATTACTTGCTGTATTTGTTTTAACCAGTTCCTTTCCTCTGGGGCTTTCTGTTGTGTTTTATTAAAGCCCTATAAAATGCACAAGGTGTGTCAGTGAGTCTTGAGTTCATTAGGTGGGTCATTGTTGGAGCAGGACAGAAGAATCGAATCAATGCATTGGCTCATTCGGGGGTTATAGGTTGGGGCAGCCACATTTGTTCAATATAATGGAATTCCAGCTTGTATTAAAAAAAAAAAAATCATATACATTTTACACTTTTTTTTTTTAACTTTGCATATTAGCTTTGATACAAAAATACAATAGAACAGTTTGTCATACATATACAGTAATAATATAAAATATGGATAACTCGACACTTGAAAAGTACATTTACATGCCCTAACACACAGTCCATACCCCTCACTTCCCCCCATCCCCATCAATATTGCTTACACGATATTCAAGGATCTAGAGACACAATCATATTCAGCCAAAGTTGCCAAATTTTCTAAAAATGTTTGTGGCCTTGCTCTCTCTGCATATATCACTTTAAATTTAAATAAAGCACTAATGCGACCGGAGGCACCGGTCACTGGTTTTTACATACGTTAAAAAGTACTCCCCACAGATATGTATACTCCAGGAGACTCACTTGATGGGAGGCAGGACGCTGGCCCTCAAGAAACCCTGGGTGGGTTCTTATTACCACTCCACATACTCCGCCTACTCCAGGGGGGTCAGCGTCCTGGTTCATAAGTCACTCCAGTTTATGCTCCTGGATCTCCATTTGGACCCGGGAGGTAGATATGTGGTACTTCATGCTACAGGTGGTGGACTAGAGATGCTCATTGTGAAGTTGTATGCCTCCCCCTGATACTATGGCACTCCTACACAAATTAACCACACTAATGGCACTTTATCCGGGAGCTAGGGTACTGCTAGCGGGCGACTTCAATATGACCCCAAACCCATCCCTGGACAAATTTAATGCAGGCACATCCCAAGACTCCCCCTTGCTGAAATAGATGGAAATATATGGTTTAACTGACATATGGAGGTGGAAACACCCTTGTGCTAGACAATATACATGCCACTCTGCCACGTATGCCTCATTCTCCAGAATAGATTTAATTTTGGCAGATGATTTGCTGCTCTCCCACACTCTGGAGGTGGAGATTTTGCCCAGGGGCATCTCCGACCACGCGGCACTGTTACTAAAGCTCGCGGTAGGCCCGAATTCGGGGCCAGCCCTGTGGCGGCTTTCTGGCTATTGGGTGACAGATGAACGAGTGGCCCCCAGGGTGGAGGTGGAGCTGGGAGCCTTCTGGGCACAAAATAGGGGCACCGTGGAACCGCCAATGTTGTGGGACGCCTACAAGGCATATGCCAGGGGACAATACCAGGCCCTTATCTCCAAAGCTAGAAAAGATTCCAGGCTGGCCCTGGAGGCTGTGGAAATAAGGGCACTGAAACTGAAAAATACCTATGTACAGGGAGGTAATGAGGCGACATATGCTGAACTGCAGATGGCCCACAGAGAGATCTCTCTCCTTAGAACAGAAGCCAGCAGGAAGATACTACTGAGCCAAACATAGACAATATTTGAGCAGGGAGAAAGGACGGGTAGATTACTGGCATGGCTGGCTAAAGAAAGGACCTCAATATCCCACATAGCCATGATTAAAGGGGAGCAGGGAGAGGTGACATCAGATCCCTATCAAATAAAATGTCAGGTTCGCGCAATATTATGAGACCCTATATACATCCAGGGATGTCTCTGCCCCTGAAGCCCTTGACCAGTTTTTAGACCATGTAGACTTCCCGATGCTCTCCGACTGGGACAGTACCCGATTGGACAGCCCCATTACTCTTGGAGTATTCAGGCGGCCATAGCCTCTCTCAAGACTGCAAAAACTCTGGGCCCTGACGAAATACCGGCGGAGTTTTACAAAACTCACGCAGAGCTGGTTGCTCCACAATTCTACGCCTTACTGCTGTCCATGCTGGAGGGGGGGGGAATCTCCCACCCACGATGTCCGAGGCAGTGATCGTCATGATCCCAAAGCCCAATAAAGACCCTAGCTGCTGCTCCTCCTATCGGCCGATTTCGCTACTCAATGTAGACGCTAAAATTGTCACTAAGATCCTCGCGACTAGACTCAACTCTGTGATTTTGAGTCTGGTTCAGGGAGATCAGACGGGCTTCATGCCACGCAAAAGTACAGATATAAGTACACGTCGCTTATACACCCATATCTCCAGGGCAGAAGCGGGGGCCACGCATGGAGTCGTCGCTTCATTAGACGCGGAAAAAGCATTCGACTCCGTCGAATGGAAATTCCTCTGGAGGGTCCTAGAGAGCTTCAAGTTTGGTCCCAAATTTATTTCTTGGATTAAATTAATTTATAAACGGCCCGTAGCCAGAATACGTACTAATGGCCTAATCTCTGATAACTTTGACTAACTAACTAACGAGGCAGGGATGTCTTCTTTCCCCAAGCCTTTTTGCCCTGGCCATAGAACCCTTAGCCATACTTCTGCGAGCCTCGGTGGAGGTTGGGGGGCTGCAGGTGGGTCCACTAACTGATAAAATATCCTTATATGCGGACTATGCTCTCCTGTACCTCCCTGACACGTCTTCATCCCTAGTTGCTGCCCTTAAAATCATTGACAAATTCGGATCCTTCTCAGGGGTAAGAATCAACTGTAATAAATCTATGTTGTTCCCACTGTCTCGAGCATCTCTGGCTATAGCCACACAAACACCCCTGAAATGTGTTCAGAAATTTCGATACCTAGAGATAGTGGTTCAGGGTGACCCCAAACTATATCTGGAGGATAATGTATACCCGGTGCTTCACAGTCTAATTCCTAAATGCCAATCTTGGAAATCCCTGCCTCTGACCCCAGTAGGTAGAGTCAATTTACTTAAGATGACGTTCCTTACAAAGCTTTTGTATGTCTTTAGAAACACCCCGGTCCCGATTTCCAATTCATTCTTTAAAAAAGGTGGACCACATGGTAAACACCTTTATATGGGCTGGAGCGGCACCTAGAATTGCACAGGCTACCCTTAAATTACCCCTCTACCTCGGAGGACTGGCCCTACCCTGTGTGAAACAGTACTACTGTTTCACACTGTACTACTACTGTACTACTGGATCCCACTCCAATCCATTGGTTAATTTGGAGGCGGCGGTCTTGGGCTCATATGCTGCACTTAGCAACCTGGTTTTTAGAGGGCCAAAAGCGCACACTGATATTACTACCCCCATGCGAACTACGGTTCGGGTGTGGCTGCAAGTAATGGCTAAGCTGAATGCTCCTGCCGACATTTCACCACCATATACTCCACTATGGGGGAACCCAAGGCTGCGGTATCTACACTCTGTCCCAGACCCCGCCCTGTGGGCTAACTATGGCATTACAATTCTTCAACAGATAATGCCAAGTGGCACACTCCTCACCTTTGACTCCCTAAGAGAGAAGTTCCATCTTCCCTCCAGAATGTTCTTCCGATATCTCCAATTGCGTCATGCGATACAAGCCCAATTCCCCACTGGAGCTTCCCTACACTCACACGGGGGTTGAAAGGTTCTTAATATCGAAAAATGTGGATTGCATTCTTTCCTCCCTGTATCTGAGAATCTCCTCCGAAGTGTCTGATGGTGGGACCAAACTTTTCCACAAATGGCAGGCCTTCCGGCACTAGCAGACGATGACTGGGAGGAGGGGATCCAACAGTATATACCCTTAATGAACTCAGCTAAGGATAGATAGCTTAAATGTATCCATAAGGCATACTATACCCCGCAGAGGTTCTCGAGAATATACCCGTCACAGTCGGATAGATGCCCGAAGTGCACTACAGAGCTGGGAACATTTTTACATGTAGTGTGGGAGTGCCCGGTTATACAACGGTTCTGGGAAAGAGTGGTGGAGGTGCCAAATTCAGTGTGGAATTTCTCGCTGGGACTGGACCCCTTGGTCCTGCTCCTGGGTATATGTGGCAGAGGGGCATCGAGTACACATAGTCAGCTGTTTGTATTCTATGCAGCATTCTATGCCAACAAGGCTATCCTCCTAAATGGGAAGAAACCAGACCCCCCCAGAGTCTCTCAATGGAAAGTGCTGATTGATTCTGCTCTCCCCTTATTCAAACTCACATACATGAACCCAAAGTGTCCCTCAAAATTTGACAAGATTTGGGGGTGCTGGGTTAGGAATTAAGTCACCCTACAAGAGAGGAGGCCCAGTGGAAGTTGTTGTTGAGGTTTCTCCCCCCCCCCCCCTCTATTATGTGCCCTCAACTTCCCCTCCTTCTCACCCCCTTTCCTTCTACACCCCCCCCCCCCCGCCCACTCAGGATATAGATCTCTGTAATAACCGAAGGATACATTGTTTACTGCTAATCGTATCTGCATTGTTCTATGTATCTAGCCATGTTTGCCGACCCGAAAATGTGAATGAGCTGTAGACAGGCATGTACTGGCCATAGGGACTATAGGGAGTTTCCCGGTGGGCCGATGGCTCAGTGGGCGGGCTTCAGTGACAGCCAGTGACATCATTGGGAGGGACTTCTGGGGCTATAGCCCCGAATCTGGGGCCCTAACCCCCCGAGTCCGTGCAGGAGTCCCCAACCACAGGGTCCCGGCCCACTGGGTTCTGTGGGGACCCAGATGTAAGGGGCTGGCTTTCTAGGGACCCTGATGTAAGGCGGGTGATCTCTGGGGACTCTGATGTAAGAGGGGCTCTCTAGGGGACCCTGAAAGAAGGGGAAGGCTATATGGGGACCCTGATGTAAGTGAGGGGCTCTCTGGGAACCCAGATGTAAGGAGGGGCTCTCTGGGAACCCAGATGTAAGGAGGGGCTCTCTGGGAACCCAGATGTAAGGAGGGGCTCTCTGGGAACCCAGATGTAAGGAGGGGCTCTCTGGGAACCCAGATGTAAGGAGGGGCTCTCTGGGAACCCAGATGTAAGGAGGGGCTCTCTGGGAACCCAGATGTAAGGAGGGGCTCTCTGGGAACCCAGATGTAAGGAGGGGCTCTCTGGGAACCCAGATGTAAGGAGGGGCTCTCTGGGAACCCAGATGTAAGGAGGGGCTCTCTGGGAACCCTGATGTAAGGAGGGGCTCTCTGGGAACCCTGATGTAAGGAGGGGCTCTCTGGGGACCCTGATATAAGGGGGGCTCTCTGGGAACACAGATGTAAGGAGGGGCTCTCTAGGGGCTTTTTTGCGCAATTGCATACAATTTATATACTGTTTTTTGCGTGTTTGCAAAATTAAAGTGGGCCGGTCTGGATGAAGTCCAGGGCCAAATTTTAGTCCCAGTCCAGCCCTGGCTGTAGATGAGAGATGAATTGTACACTAACTGTTATTATCGTTATGAAAATGTACGATGCGCTGTTGTATTGTACTTATAATTTTCTCCTTTTAGTAGACCAATAAAAACGTATCTGTTAAAAAAAAAAAAAAAAATTAAATAAAGCGCTGCTACTCACAACAAACTTAGTCTGTTCGCTGATGACCATCTCTTATGCTGTGTACACACCGTCCAAATTTCCAACAGAAAAGGTCCGTTTTTCATCAAATATTCCGACCGTGTGTATGCCTCATCTGACTTTTTACGTTGAAAATTCAGACGGACTTAGATAGAGAACAAGTTCTATATTTTAGCACATTCCTCACGCTACAAATTCTGTGATCTTTTAATGCAGCGCATTCTTTTGTGCTTTATAACGCTAGAATAATGAAAGTCGACAGAGAGAACAGATGTCACCGCTCCAGGTCGGTCCACCAACAGGCTACTGACTCTCCAGATAGGTAGGGGTTCCAGGTGCAGGCTGATTGCATAAGCCAAGTATACAAAAACTGAACAAAACTCTGGATAGCCGCACTCCGGAATGAGTAAAAAGTAAAGTGCCTTTATTTCTTCAAATGCAAAAACTCCATATTGAACAAAACATCACAGCAAAGGGAAACAAAAAATTAGAACAAGGTTTTTGACGCATTTCACGCTATAACAGCGCTTACTCATATAGCGTGAAACGCGTCAACAACCTTGTTCTAATTTTTTGTTTCCCTTTGCTGTGATGTTTTGTTCAATATGGAGTTTTTGCATTTGAAGAAATAAAGGCACTTTACTTTTTACTCAATCCGGACTGCGGCTATCCAGAGTTTTGTTCAGTTTTTGTATGCTAGAATAATGAAGTTGTTTTGCTGCTGACATTCACACAGTGAACACTGACAAACCTATTTCTTTATTATTTCTCGTGATCTCATGAATAATATTTTATTTTTTTAAAGCCAGATCTTCATAATAATGTTTAGAATTAATTTTTTATAGTCATTTTTTTTTTATTTCATCAAGATATCCTTTTTTTGGATTATTGAAAAATTATTTTCTAGTGATCTCCATATATAAAAAAAATTTTTTTGGCGTGTCAAGTTACCACAATAACATTATTATCTATTGCACTGAAGAACAGATACAAACCACACAAGCACAAACTGGACAGCAGTAAAACAATCTGAAAAAATTGCGAATCGTCTCTCACCAAACTTCTACTAACACGAGCAGGGGCGGACTGACAAGTCATGGGGCCCCCGGGCAATAGGAGATTATGGGGCCCCCAGGCAATAGGAGATTATGGGGCCCCCGGGCAATAGAAGATTACGGGGCCCCGGGGCAATAGAAGATTATGGGGCCCCCGGGCAAGATTATGGGGCCCCCGGGCAAGATTATGGGGCCCCCGGGCAATAGGAGATTATGGGGCCCCCGGGCAATAGGAGATTATGGGGCCCCCGGGAAACAGGAGATTATGGGGCCCCCGGGCAATAGAAGATTATGGGGCCCCTGGGAAATAGGAGATTATGGGGCCACACAGTATACACACACACACAGAATACATACAGTGAAATGGTCCTGGAGAGGCGGGGCAGCTATAATCTTGGGATGGATTAAAAAAAAAAAGTTTTTTTCATACTGTCCCTGGTTTTATTGAGGCTGGCAACCTTGATGGTGCCCCCTAGTGGCATGGGGCACTCGGGCAGTGCCCGAGTGCCCCAATGGTCAGTCTGCCCCTGAACACGAGATTAGCAGAAGGAGCCCATGAATTTCCTTTTTATAGCGCCGTCGTACGTGTTGTACCTCGCCGCGTTCTTGACAGCCGGAATTTGGTGTGACCGTGTGTATGCAACACAGCTTGAGTGGAATTCCGTCGGAAAAACCTTCAGAGTTTATTTTGACGGGAAAACCAGTTGTGTGAACAGGGCATTTGATTGTAAGTTCTAATGAGCAGGTCCCTCTGATTCCTACTGTATCAAATTGTATAGTAATTGTACTGTATGCCCTTATGTTGTAAAGCACTGCCTAAACTAACGCTATACAAATTCTGTATAATAATAAATAATAATGACATCATTATGTATGTAACTGACCCACACATTTCTTTCCCATATATAATTCCCACCTTATCTAAGTATGCACACATGTCAGACCTACAGGTCAATGAAAATATATTAAAGGAATTGAATCATATTCTTCCGCAAGCACCCTTCTCCCAGATTTGTCAAAACTTTAATTTCCAGTGGCAAAAAAAATCTGTCCTCTACTTAACTAGGTATCCAATTGACCATCATTTCAATGCAAAAGATCAGTGAAAAATGTAGCGCTAAAAATATAAAACAATAAACATTGAACAATATATCAAGTATTGTGTGTAAATAATAAAAAATTTGTTATAAAAATCAATCTCTAATATAATGAATATAAAACAGAACATGTATTTAATGAGTAGAAACACAGGTGAGAAAGTCCCAAAGGTGAAACAATCCTATGGTAAAGATACATGGAGTACACCATGAAAAGTTGTTGCTCAGAATTGGGGTACAAAGGCCTCAGCAGGCATGTAGAGCATCAGTGATAGTGTGTCCCCGCCAGAGATAAAGGGTATACACTCTTGTGCAAAGACAGAACAAAACTCTGGATAGCCGCACTCCGGGTTGAGTAAAAAATAAATAAAGTGCCTTTATTTCTTCAAATGCAAGTGCAAAACTCCATAGAACAACACATCACAGCAAAGGGGAACAAAAAAAAAATAGAACAAGATTTCTGACGCGTTTCATGCTACAAACAGCGCTTACTCATGGGCTATGAGTAAGCGCTGTTTGTAGCGTGAAACGCGCCAGGATTTCTTGTTCTATTTTTTTTTTTGTTCCCCTTTGCTGTGATGTGTTGTTCTATGGAGTTTTGCACTTGCATTTGAAGTAATGAAGGCACTTTATTTATTTTTTACTCAACCCGGAGTGCGGCTATCCAGAGTTTTGTTCTGTCTTTGCACATTTGGCTTATGCAATCAGCCTGCACCTGGAACCCCTATCTACTTGGAGAGCCAGCAGCCTGTCAGTGGTTTGACCTGGAGCGGTGAAATTTCTGGGTATACACTCTTACCGAAAATAGTGGACTCGAATGTCAGCAACGACGAGTCAATCAAGCGAGGATAGCCCGATCAGCAGATTTCCGAAACGATTCAGGGAATCCAAAGAGCTCCAAGAACGAATCCAGGGAATCTTACATGTAGCCGTGAGGCTGGAGCTGAGATGTTAAGCAGACTGGAAAGCCAAAAACTCATTACAAGATCACAATGTTGAGTCATCAAAAAGTTCACATTCTTCACTTCTCTCAAAAGTGGTAGCGGATAGTTCCTACCCAGTATAAGGACGCTGGTGATGTCACCAAACCATGTGACAGTCACATGGTCTGCTAACAACACCAGAGTTCTTCTACTGGGTAGGAACTATCCGCTCCCACTTTTGAGAGAAGAATGTGAACTTTTTGATGACTCAACAATGTGATCTCACCTGTGTTTCTATTCATTACATACATGTTGTGGGCTCCTTGAGGGTAGGGACCGATGTGAGTGTGCAATGTACAGGGATAGGGACAATTGTAGACACTCGCTCAGGTTGAACTGGATGGACTGGTGTCTTTATTCAACCTTACTAACTATGTAACGATGTTCTGTTTTATATTCATTATATTTGATATTGATTTTTATTACAATTTTTTTATTATTTACACACAATACTTAAAGGGGTTGTAAAGCTTTGTGTTTTTTCACCTTAATGCATCCTATGCATTAAGGTGAAAGAATACCTTGCACTCTCTGCTCCCCCGGGCCCCCGTTTTACTTACCTGAGCCCCGAATCTCTGTGGGCGCGATCCCACGTTGCTTTCCCCCAGCTCTTGTGGGCTCTTCACTGGATGGTTGATAGTAGCGAAATGACGCGGCTGTGGCCGCCGACTGTATCACACAGGAGCAACGCCCACAAGCTAGCCCCCTTGGGAGAGCACTTCCCGGGGGGTTGCTCTTGCGGGGAGGAGCCGCCGAGAGACCCCAGAAGAAGAGGATCGGGGCCACTCTGTGCAAAACAAACTGCACAGTGGAGGTAAGTATGATATGTTTGTTATTAAAAAAAAAAAATTAAACCTTTACAACCCCTTTAATATATTGTTCAATGTTTATTGTTTTCTATTTTTAGAGCTACATATTTCACTGATCTTTTGCATTGAATTTTTGTCACATTCTTATGTAGTAGATGCTTATTTTTCTTCACTAATTGAGTTAGCGCAGTAATATCCCCTATCCACATTATCCACTTGATCATGGCTTACGACAAACAATATAGGGTAAAAATTTCCTGTTGATACGAAAACATAAATCTCTTCTGACAGAATGGGATAAGTATCCAATATCTTTGCTTGACAGAGTGGTGGCCATCAAAATGACCTCCCCAAGAAACTATATTACTTTAGGGTTTTACCAGTGTCAGTTCCCTCTTCTACATTCCACTCTCTACAATGCCAAATTACTTCCTTCATGTGTATTCGTCGATGGTCGACTTTTACTAGGAGTTAGATGTCTCAGTCTATTGCATCCTCAGAAATATTTTAAAGCAGCTCATCTTGCCCAAATACCTAAATTTCATGCTAAATTCAAAACCCCCATTTGGGTGGCCCTTGAATCTGTGGACTGTGACCCCATCAAAGTCCACAATCTTTTTTGCCTTTATCCTACAGAAGGCCTCCGTTTCTTCAACCCTGTTATAAAACTTACTTTACAAGCTTGAGACACAGTTAAGTACTCCACCAACCTCCAATCCCCCCACAACTCCATCATGGCTTTTACTAAGTACCCAGTGTTCCTTCTAGGCCTTTCTACCCCTTGGATCTTTAAAGAATGGACCATTACTCAGGTAACTCACTAAGGACGGGGTTAAGGCTTTTTCGCTCTTACAACAAAAGAAGGAACTATCACAATGTAAACTCTTCATTATGCACAAATTAGGCACATTCTCCAAAACAATGTCTGTTACCCTGATGGGCCAAGGATCCTTACCTCCTTCTAATCCAAATGCGTTAACAACCCACTTGCACCAGGTTTAATTTCTCTTATACACTCTATGCTATTGGCATCCTCGTCCCAATGAGTCCCTTCTTACAGTCAAAAATGTTAATCTTATGCAGGCCATACACGGTCGAATTTCGAACGAATTTTCTTTTCAAAATCAGAAAAGTCGTTTCTTTTGTGATCCGATGGCGCCACCATTGATTTTCGAAATTCGGCCGACCAAGCCTTCAATTTCACCTCATGTTGCTACAGAAAAGAATTTTCGTGGCTGGGAATCTTCTTTTCTCTCTGTAAATTTTCTTTTCTTATTACATTTCTCGCACGATTCTCCCATCATTGATTAGAATATGGTTCATTTTTCCAAAAATTTCCAACATGCCCGATTCCTCAAATTTGATTTCCGCACGAAAATCGGCTGTTGCTGCAGCCCTACTAATGGTCCGAAATTCATACGAAAATTCTTAGATATGATTTTTGAAAGAAAATTCTTTCGAAATTCGAACCGTGTATGGCCGGCATTAGTCTAGACTTGGACACATATGACCGGTGCCAAATATGATTAACAACTAATCATTGTTCAACTAATGTGTTGAAACCAACTTTAAGGTCATGACAAGGTGGTACGTGGTTCCAACTAGAAATACTCACTATGTCCGAGGTTACTCCACTCAGTATTTTTGGGTGTGGTAGACCTGTCCTGTAGTACAGTGGTCATCAACCCTGTCCTCAGGGCCCACTAACAGGCCAGGTTTTATGTATTACCTTGGGGAGATGCAGACTAGAGTACTGCAATCACTGAGCAGAAAATGATATCACCTGTGATGTATTTCAGTTATCTTGCAAACCTGGCCTGTTAGTGGGCCCTGAGGACAGGATTGATGACCACTGCTGTAGTACACAACTTCTGGAAAGAGGTATTCCAGATGATTTCCTAATTTGTAGACTCCCTTGTCGCCTTTTTAGCCCAACACTCCTGGGAAACACCCACCCTTTCCTTGGGGGAGACCAAATCCAGGATTAAATTAGTCCTTTCACATGACAAAATAAAAAGGCTAAAACGTAACAACAAAATACACAAATTTCTCACCACCTAGCGTCCACAGACATCACTTTTTTTACCTGTGGGATTCGATCAAGATCCTCTCACCAATGCTCTGTAAATTAAGCCTTCAGTGGTTATGTACATTAACAATTAAAAATCAATAAAGAGATTGCATTGAACAGTAAATTTAGGTAAAGTCTCATTTATTAAAAACAATAAAATAAAAAGAAGCTCCTATAGCAAAACTCACACCTTCTCCGGTGATGTCTCTTCCAGAAATTTCTCTTTAAGGCCCACCATCTCTGCAGCATTCTATTCTAGACCTGCCCATTGCAAGAGAAAAATGTGAATGAAGACATGTGACATAAGGAGGCCAAACTAAAGACTGCTGGAAAGAAAATGGTAAGAATATATATTTTTTCAAATTTAAAAAGTACAGGGGTGCTCCAATGTGTGTATGTAGGGGGCTACAAGTGGGAGGAGGGGGGGGGGAGGGTAACTGCTTTCTGCTCAGTACTGTACATTTAGTTGTACCGTGCCGATCTCCTTGCCAGTCTGCCAGGTATGTTTGATTGAAAGTAATACTCTGAGCAGTGTCTGATGATGTTAAATAACCACAATGGCAGTCAAAGGCCACAAAACCTTAGCTTAAATTTGGCTCACACGAGAAAGTACTCCCCCTACCCCGGTGCGCGGATCACGTTACTAGGTGCATAATACAGCGCAAAGCGGCCACTAGGCTTGTACAATTAGTTTCGTAACTAATCAAAATTCGGACGAATTTTGCATCTTTCGGACATTCGGATGCATCCGAACGTCCGAATAAAAAAATAACGAATTACAACGAATACGAAAGAAATATAACGAATTAATTTGAATGAATTCAACATGATTCGGTAATTCTTTAAAGATCTAATGAAGCAAAAGGTCAGCTCAAAGTAAATCTTATAGTCCAATCAGCTAATTAATTTTGTGCCGGAGGTTGGATTACTGGCAAAAGTACATTCCTGAGAAGTGAGTGAGAAGGGTGTTGTATTGTATTTGAGCCGAGGAGAAGAGACGTCATTGTGTGTGTTAAAAGATTCAATAAACAAACGACTTTCCAAACTACGAATCATTATCACGAATGTCTATACATACATAAATAGCGAATTTCAACGAATACGAAACGAATGAATTTGACACTCTATGAATAATAACGAATTATCCGAAAACGTATTAACGTAACATAACAAATGTATTTTACGAACGACAACGAACCGAAACTAAACGAAATTTTCCATTGTGCACAAGTCTAGCGGCCACCATGCCGCAGTATATCTAAGTGGTTAAAGCAACACAAACATTTGAAAGTGTACTTTAGGAAAAATCCCATAAGCCCTTGTGCACACGGGTCGGACATTCTGACAACAAAATCCCTCTGATTTTTTCCGGCGGATTTTGTCTGAAACTGGTGTTGCATACACACGGTCGGACAAAGTTGGCGGAAAATCCGATCGTTCGGAACGTGATGACGTTCGTTCATTAGGACGGGACTACGTTCAGGCTAGTAGCCAATAGCTTTGGTCTCGTAATTTGATCTGAGCATGCGTGGCACTTTGTCCGATCGGAATTCTCTACACACAATCGGACAAAGCCCTTGTACACACGGTCGGAGAATCCGTCGGAATGTGTCCTATCGGACCGTGTTGTCGGATAATCCGACTGTGTGTGGTCTGCATCGGACTGATTCCATCGGAATATCCGTCGGACCAAATTTTCCAACATGTTGGAAATATTTTCCGACCAACTGGTTCGATCGGACATACTCCGATCACGTGTAGCCTACTCCGACGGACAAGGTGCCACGCATGCTCAGATCAAACTCCTACATCAAAGCTATTGGCTACTATCCTGAACGTAGTACCATCGTAACGAAATTACGTCATTACGTTCTGAAAGATCGGATTTTTCGACAACTTTGTCCGACCGTGTGTATGCAACAGTTTCGGACAAGATCCGACGGATTTGGTTGTCAAAATGTCCGACCGTGCGTACAAGGGCAAAGTCTGATCGGATCGTGTTGTCGGAAAATTTTATATCCACTCTCAAACTATGTTGGTCGGACATTCAGACAGAAAAAGTCCGATGGAGCCCACACGCGGTCAGATTATCCGACAACGCGGTCCGATCAGACATTTTCTGTCGGAATGTCTGACCGTGTGTACAAGGGCTAACACTTTGATAACACTTTTATCATTGGAACAGATGTCCTCAATGGAAGATATTCCCTAACCTCCTTTGCTGGTGACAACTGTAACATTTTGGACTTTGCCTTACTATACAGTGGTGTGAAAAAGTGTTTGCCCCCTTACTCATTTCCTGTTCCTTTGCATGTTTGTCACACTTAAGTGTTTCGGAACATCAAACCAATTTAAACAATAGTCAAGGACAACACAAGTAAACACAAAATGCAATTTGTAAATGAAGGTGTTTATTATTAAAGGTGAAAAAAAATCCAAACCATCATGGCCCTGTGTGAAAAAGTGATTGCTCCCCTTGTTAAAACATACTATAACTGTGGTTGTCCACACCTGAGTTCAATTTCTCTAGCCACACCCAGGCCTGATTATTGCCACACCTGTTCACAATCAAGGCATCACTTAAATAGGAGCTGCTTGACACAGTAAGGTCCACCAGAAGATCCTTAAAAGCTACACATCATGCCGAGACCCAAAGAAATTCAGGAACAATTGAGAAAGAAAGTAATTGAGATCTATCAGTCTGGAAAGGGTTATAAAGCCATTTCCAAAGCTTTGGGAATCCAGCGAACCACAGTGAGAGCCATTATCCACAAATGGCGAAGACATAGAACAGCGGTGAACCTTCCCAGGAGTGGCCAGCCGCCCAAAATTACCCCAAGAGCGCAGCAACAACTCATCCAAGAGGTCACAAAAGACCCCACAACAACGTCCAAGGAACTGCAGGCCTCACTTGCCTCAGTTAAGGTCAGCGTTCATGCCTCCACCATCAGGAAAAGACTGGGCAAAAATGGCCTGCATGGCAGAGTTCCAAGGAGAAAACCACTGCTGAGCAAAAAGAACATCAAAGCTCGTCTCAATTTCTCCACAACACATCTTGATGATCCCCAAGACTTTTGGGACAACATTCTGTGGACCGATGAGACAAAAGTGGAACTCTTTGGAAGGTGTGTGTCCAAGTATATCTGGCGTAGAAGGAACACTGCATTTCATAAAAAGAACATTATACCAACAGTAAAATATGGTGGTGGTAGTGTGATGGTCTGGGGCTGTTTTGCTGCTTCAGGACCTGGAAGACTTGCCGTGATAAAAGGAACTATGAATTCTGCTGTCTACCAAGAGATCCTGAAGGAGAATGTCCGACCATCTGTTCGTGTACTCAAGCTGAAAGGAACTTGGGTTCTGCAGCAGGACAATGATCCTAAACACACCAGCAAGTCCACCACCGAATGGCTGAAGAAAAACAAAATGAAGACTTTGGAGTGGCCTAGCCAAAGTCCTGACCTGAATCCTATTGAGATGTTGTGGTATGACCTTAAAAAGGCCGTTCATGCTCGAAAACCCTCTAATGTAACTGAATTAGGACAATTCTGCAAAGATGAGTGGGCCAAAATTCCTCCAGGACGCTGTAAAAGCCTCATTGCACGTTATCGCAAACGCTTGGTTGCAGTTGTTGCTGCTAAGGGTGGCCCAACCAGTTATTAGGTTTAGGGGGCAATCACTTTTTCACACAGGGCCATGATGGTTTGGATTTTTTTTCACCTTTAATAATAAACACCTTCATTTACAAATTGCATTTTGTGTTTACTTGTGTTGTCCTTGACTATTGTTTAAATTGGTTTGATGTTCCGAAACACTTAAGTGTGACAAACATGCAAAGGAACAGGAAATGAGGAAGGGGGCAAACACTTTTTCACACCACTGTATATTGCCTGGAGTTCCGCTTTAATTTCATTATATTATTTAACTTATTTAAGGTAAAAATCACGTAAATATGAAATAATCCAAATAGATGTTTCATATTTATCACTGCAGCCAGCAGATGGCATGTTGCGAGCAGAACATCAGTTTTTATTCAAGTTCATAAACCAAAGTGTTACAAAATAGCTCTGAAGTTTGGGAAGATCAGAACCACCAGAATTACTCGTAGAGGTGTAAAAACACTCCTTCCTTTTTTTTCCCAGCAGAAGCAAGACCACCGGCCTTAGTCAGTTCTACACAGGCTGCCAACAAGCATGAAGAAAAGAGTTGGGCTTCCTTGTTAGACCACCCAACATACTTTGCAAAATGAGAGTCATGGGTGCTCACTGGATTGAAGATTTTCTTAATATTTTTTTTGTGTCAATAATGAAAAAAAAAAAAAAAAAAATCAGTTTATAAATTTGTAAACCTAAAAAAAAAAAAAAAAAAAAAAATACCACATCCCTTATAAACTGCCCGAGGGCCTCAAGGATATAGTAAGAGGGGAGTGTATGTAGCCCCAAATTCGCCAGCCTGAGATGGAAGCTGTAGGGAAATGCTTATAAAGAATGAACAGAGCCTTATATCATACAAAATGCGGGCTCGCTGAAGTGTTTTATGTCATATCCCTAATGAGTAATTGGACTGGAGCTATCGTGTGATTTTTCTAAATGGACGATTATAAATGGAATCTGAATTGTCAATGAACAGGCTACATTTTTTTTTTTTTTTTTTAATGTTAATGTGTCGGAAGATTCCAGGTTTGATTTCTCGGAAATGTGTTATTTGGCGGCCGTTCTTCGATTTGCTCACGCAGGAGTTATCCGTATCCCACACGTATGTCAGGTGACCCGTGACACGCTGAACAGAACATGACAATGCAGCGATTTCACTCACAAGCAACGTCCGGGGACTTAGATGGCTGTACGGGGAATATATTATCCAGATGTTGTTTCGGGAGCCGTTTTTCGGAGACAAAATAAAGCTTTCATGCAGCAACGGGGCTGTTGGATACATCTGCGAGACAAAACGAATGTCTTTATTTTCTGGGCGGACTTTCAACCCCTTACAATTGGTATGTTTGAGGTTCTGATGAAATTAAAGGTATACTTTCATAGATTTTCAGTAACCACTGTAACGGTTTTTTTAAAACAATTTTTATATTATCCACTTACAGACCGGACCATTTTGCTGGTCAAAGACCAGACCACTTTTTGCGATTCTGCACTGCGTCGCTTTAACTGACAATTTGCGCGGTCGTGCGACGTGGCTCCCAAACAAAATTGACGTCCTTTTTTCCCCACAAATAGAGCTTTCTTTTGGTGGTATTTGATCACCCCTGCAGTTTTTTTTTTTTGCGCTATAAACAAAAATAGAGCGACAATTTTGAAAAAAACTAATTTTTTACTATTGGTTATAATAAATATCCCCCAAAAATATATAAAAAAAACATTTTTTTCCCTCAGTTTAGGCCGATACGTATTCTTCTACATATTTTTGGTAAAAAAAAAAACGCAATAAGCGATTATTGATTGGTTTGCGCAAAAGTTATAGCGTTTACAAAATAGGGATAGTTTTATGGCATTTTTATTAATAATTGTTTTTTTTTTTTTTTTTACTAGTAATGGCAGCGATCAGCGATTTTTATTGTGACTGCGACATTATGGCGGACACATCGGACATTTTTGACACATTTTTGGGACCATTGTCATTTATATATCAATCACTGCTATACAAATGCAGTGATTCCTGGGTAAATGACACTGGCAGTGAAGGGGTTAACCAGTGGGTGGCAGTGTAGGGGTTAAGTGTTCCTAGGGGTGTGTTACTAACTGTGGGGGGGGTTGGGCTTTCATTTAGTGAACACTGATCTCTGCTCCAATCACATGGAGCAGAGATCAGCATCACTAGTTGCTAGGCTGAATGGAGAAATGCTGTTTACAACGGCATTTCTCCATTCAGCTGTCCCCTGAGACGATCGCGGGTATGCATTGAAGATTGGACATACCTGTACGCCAATATGCCTGCCCGTGCCATTCTATCGGCCTGCGCTGGTCGGGAACCGGTTAAACTGTCCTCCTGTACTTAAAGTGATAATAAAGTCTGTTTTTAAAAAACACAAACATGTAAGCCCTTGTACACACGGTCAGACATTTCGACAAAAAAATCTGTCGGATTTTGTCCGACGGATTTTGTCCGAAACTGGTGTTGTATACACACGGTCGGACAAAGTTGTCGGAAAATCTGATCGTTCGGAACGTGATGACGTTTGGTCGTTGCGATGGGACTACGTTGCGGCTAGTAGCCAATAGCTTTGGTGTAGGAATTTGATCTGAGCATGCGTGGCACTTTGTCCGATCGGAATTCTCTACAAACAAAGTCCGATCGGATCATGTTGTCGGAAAATTTTATAGCCCGGCTCTAAAACGTTGTCGGTCGGATATGACGACGGAAACAGTCCGATGGAGCCCACACACAGTCGGATTATCCGACAACACGGTCCGATCGAACATTTTCAGTCAGAATGTCCGACCGTGTGTACAAGGGCTTATACTTACCTACTCTGTGCAGTGATCTTGACCAGATCCTCCACGTCTCGGGTCCCTCTTTGGTACTCCTGGTCCCTCCCCTCCTTTTAAATGCCCCCACAGCAAGCAACTTGCTATGGGGACACCCGAGCCAAGAAGCAGCTCCATGTGTCCATTCAGACATTGAGCCTTGGCTAGGCCCCACCCCCTCTCTCTCCTCATTGGTTCACTGACTTTGATTGACAGCGACGGGAGCTGCTGCGGCTATTGTTGCTGTTAGTGCTAGTGTATCCACAGGTCTGTGTCTGAATAAACATGCAGAGCAGCGGCTCGGGTGCCCCATAGCAAGCTGTTTCCTCTGGGGGCAGGAGGGAGGGGCCAGGAGCGCCGTCGGGGGAACCCGAGAAGAGGAAGATTGGGGCTGCTCTGTGCAAATCCACTGCACATAGCAGGCAAGTATAATGCCTTGTACACACGGTTGGACTTTCCGACGGAAAATGTGCCATCGGACTGTGTTGTCGGAAATTCCGATCGTGTGTGGGCTCCATTTGACTTTTTCCGTCAGAAATTTCTGGCACACAAATTTTGAGACCTGGATCAAAAATTTTCAGACAACAAAATCCAATCGTTTAAATTTCCGATCCTGTGTATACAATTCCGACGCACAAATTGCCACGCATGCTCAGAATTAGTGATGGCCGAACGGTTCGCCCGGCGGTCGTTTCGCGGCGAATTTCCGACTTTCGCCGTCCGCGGGTTCGAACGCCTTTTTCCGTCGTTCGCCCCGGCGGACTTACGTGTTTAATGTATACAAGAACTTTAACCTTTCGTGACACGTTTATCATGTGTTACAGGACAACCAATTGAGACATGACAGCTCATGGACACTTGGACATTCCCCCTAACCTATAAATACACCCGATCCGGTGGCCATTTTACATTCTTTCTTCTGTCACTGTAGGGAAAGGATCCTGTGTGGAGTAGGGACAGAGAAAACGCTAGCTATTTGGTACACAAAAGTTCTTTTCAGGACTGGTATAGGTGTTAGGTCAGCAGCCTGAGTTTCTTTTGTCAGTTTAGATAAAGGGACAGAGCGCTGTATGCTGCTATTTTAGGGACAGCTCAGCCAGATTAGTCTTTCTTCATCATCATCATCATCATCATCATTAGCTGTTACTATCAGGTCCACAAAAGAGCTGTTCCAGCTAATCGTTCCAGCCTACTCTTTTTTGCCAATTTGTATAGGGACAGGCAGGAAGCAGTGTGTCAGGCAGTGAGGATAATTTTAAAGACTTGCTGTTACTATTAGTTCCACAAAGGTTCTTTTCAGGACTGGTATCAGTGGTACGGTAATAGGCTTGTACACGTATAATATTCTTTCTTCCAAATATAGAAAGAATATTATACTTGACTGCTGCCCTTCTGCTGCAGTCTGCTAATCATTCACAACTCACTTGTTCCACAAAGCTCTTTATCAGGACTGGTAACTTGGTCTGTCTAGGGTGCTACGGTACATAGGCTTGGGTGCGGTACAGTCTGCTGTTCTGTAAGGACCGCTATCGGTCCACAATACATAGGGTTGCCGTGCACTACTGCTGACCGCTGCCCTATACTGCAGCAGTCCTTCATTGGTATAGGGACTGACGTACAGTCTGCTAATCACTAACACACAACCTGCTTGGTCCACAAAAGTTCTTATAAGGACTGGTAACTTGGTATAGGGTGCTACGGTACATAGGCCTGAGTGCGTTACAGTCTGCTGTTCTGTAAGGACCGCTATCGGTCCACAATACATAGGGTTGCCGTGCACTACTGCTGACCGCTGCCCTATACTGCAGCAGTCCTTCAGCGGTATAGGGACTGACGCACAGTCTGCTAAACACTAACACACAACCTGCTTGGTCCACAAAAGTTTTTATAAGGACTGGTAACTTGGTATAGGGTGCTACGGTACATAGGCCTGAGTGCAGTACAGTCTGCTGTTCTGTAAGGACCGCTATCGGTCCACAATACATAGGGTTGCCGTGCACTACTGCTGACCGCTGCCCTATACTGCAGCAGTCCTTCATTGGTATAGGGACTGACGTACAGTCTGCTAATCACTAACACACAACCTGCTTGGTCCACAAAAGTTCTTATAAGGACTGGTAACTTGGTATAGGGTGCTACGGTACATAGGCCTGAGTGCGTTACAGTCTGCTGTTCTGTAAGGACCGCTATCGGTCCACAATACATAGGGTTGACGTGCACCACTGCTGACCGCTGCCCTATACTGCAGCAGTCCTTCAGCGGTATAGGGACTGACGTACAGTCTGCTAAACACTAATACACAACCTGCTTGGTCCACAAAAGTTCTTATAAGGACTGGTAACTTGGTATAGGGTGCTACGGTACATAGGCTTGAGTGCGGTACAGTCTGCTGTTCTGTAAGGACCGCTATCGGTCCACAATAGATAGGGTTGACGTGCACCACTGCTGACCGCTGCCCTATACTGCAGCAGTCCTTCAGCGGTATAGGGACTGACGCACAGTCTGCTAAACACTAACACACAACCTGCTTGGTCCACAAAAGTTTTTATAAGGACTGGTAACTTGGTATAGGGTGCTACGGTACATAGGCCTGAGTGCGTTACAGTCTGCTGTTCTGTAAGGACCGCTATCGGTCCACAATACATAGGGTTGCCGTGCACTACTGCTGACCGCTGCCCTATACTGCAGCAGTCCTTCATTGGTATAGGGACTGACGTACAGTCTGCTAATCACTAACACACAACCTGCTTGGTCCACAAAAGTTCTTATAAGGACTGGTAACTTGGTATAGGGTGCTACGGTACATAGGCCTGAGTGCGTTACAGTCTGCTGTTCTGTAAGGACCGCTATCGGTCCACAATACATAGGGTTGACGTGCACCACTGCTGACCGCTGCCCTATACTGCAGCAGTCCTTCAGCGGTATAGGGACTGACGTACAGTCTGCTAAACACTAATACACAACCTGCTTGGTCCACAAAAGTTCTTATAAGGACTGGTAACTTGGTATAGGGTGCTACGGTACATAGGCTTGAGTGCGGTACAGTCTGCTGTTCTGTAAGGACCGCTATCGGTCCACAATACATAGGGTTGCCGTGCACTACTGCTGACCGCTGCCCTATACTGCAGCAGTCCTTCATTGGTATAGGGACTGACGTACAGTCTGCTAATCACTAACACACAACCTGCTTGTTCCACAAAAGTTCTTATAAGGACTGGTAACTTGGTATAGGGTGCTACGGTACATAGGCTTGAGTGCGGTACAGTCTGCTGTTCTGTAAGGACCGCTATCGGTCCACAATAGATAGGGTTGACGTGCACCACTGCTGACCGCTGCCCTATACTGCAGCAGTCCTTCAGCGGTATAGGGACTGACGTACAGTCTGCTAAACACTAATACACAACCTGCTTGGTCCACAAAAGTTCTTATAAGGACTGGTAACTTGGTATAGGGTGCTACGGTACATAGGCTTGAGTGCGGTACAGTCTGCTGTTCTGTAAGGACCGCTATCGGTCCACAATAGATAGGGTTGACGTGCACCACTGCTGACCGCTGCCCTATACTGCAGCAGTCCTTCAGCGGTATAGGGACTGACGTACAGTCTGCTAAACACTAATACACAACCTGCTTGGTCCACAAAAGTTCTTATAAGGACTGGTAACTTGGTATAGGGTGCTACGGTACATAGGCTTGAGTGCGGTACAGTCTGCTGTTCTGTAAGGACCGCTATCGGTCCACAATACATAGGGTTGCCGTGCACTACTGCTGACCGCTGCCCTATACTGCAGCAGTCCTTCATTGGTATAGGGACTGACGTACAGTCTGCTAATCACTAACACACAACCTGCTTGTTCCACAAAAGTTCTTATAAGGACTGGTAACTTGGTATAGGGTGCTACGGTACATAGGCTTGAGTGCGGTACAGTCTGCTGTTCTGTAAGGACCGCTATCGGTCCACAATAGATAGGGTTGACGTGCACCACTGCTGACCGCTGCCCTATACTGCAGCAGTCCTTCAGCGGTATAGGGACTGACGTACAGTCTGCTAAACACTAATACACAACCTGCTTGGTCCACAAAAGTTCTTATAAGGACTGGTAACTTGGTATAGGGTGCTACGGTACATAGGCTTGAGTGCGGTACAGTCTGCTGTTCTGTAAGGACCGCTATCGGTCCACAATAGATAGGGTTGACGTGCACCACTGCTGACCGCTGCCCTATACTGCAGCAGTCCTTCAGCGGTATAGGGACTGACGTACAGTCTGCTAAACACTAATACACAACCTGCTTGGTCCACAAAAGTTCTTATAAGGACTGGTAACTTGGTATAGGGTGCTACGGTACATAGGCTTGAGTGCGGTACAGTCTGCTGTTCTGTAAGGACCGCTATAGGTCCACAATAGATAGGGTTGACGTGCACCACTGCTGACCGCTCACCTATACTGCAGCAGTCCTTCAGCGGTATAGGGACTAAGAGTTTTGTCACAGGGTCATTTAAAAAATGACATGCAGAGGAAGAGGCAGGCCCTTCCGCAGGGGTGGTAGGGGTAGGGCAGGAGCAACAGGCTTGAGCCAAAGTGGGAAGTTGCAGAAGGTGCGTTCAATTACTTTAAAGGATGCACCAGACTTGGTTGAGTGGCTCGCTCAGCCTTACTCTTCTGCACCCTCCTCATCCTCTCGATCTGCACCCTCTTCTTCACTCTCTGCTATGTGCACCCCCAAAGACACTACCACCAACAACACGACCACCACCACCACCACCACATACCTTCCGCTTGAGTCACTGGAATTATTTTCCGATCCATATCAAGAGGACATTTCTGATGCGCAGCCACTCTTGGTATTGGATCAGGAAGAGGAGGTAGCAACAAGCGCTACTCAGCAGTCTGACGCCAGTACCCAGATCAGCCCAAGGAGGAGGTTGGTCCCCGGTGTTGCTGCCTACTCTACTTATAGCGGTGGGGAAGGTGACGTTGATGATGACGTGTCTAGTGATGTCACGTGGGTGCCCACAAGAGAGGAAGAGGAGGGGAGTTCAGAGGGAGATATGGACCAGCAGATAGGGAGGAGAAGCAGCAATGACTTACATTGCACAGCAGGGACAAAGCAGACTGCAAATGTATCAGGAGCGAGTCATCGACCATGTACGGTCACATCTGGCGCTCCCAGGACACCGGCACATGGCTCCGCAGTGTGGGCTTTTTTTAACGTGTCCGCTGCTGACAATAGCGTTGCCATCTGCAATCTTTGCAGTCAACGCGTTAGTCGCGGTAAGCCCAATACTCACCTAGGGACGACCGCCTTAAGAAGGCACATGAGCAGCCATCACCGAGCCCAGTGGGAGCAACGGAACACACAAAGCCACACTGCAGGCTCTCACCGTCCAGCCTCGTCTTCTACTTCTCCTTCTCCTCTCTCCTCACAATTGTCCTCCACTCCACCTTCCATCACGCCAAGCTCACATTTTTCTGCAAAAAGGCAGGCTTCCGTGGGCCTAATGTTTGAGCGTAAAAAAATGATGACGCCGGATAACCCTCTTGCCCAACGGTTGGCGGCTGGCTTGTCAGAACTCATAGCCCGCCAACTACTGCCATATAAACTGGTGGACTCGGAGGCCTTTCGCAAATTTGTGGCCATTGGAACACCACAATGGAAGGTCCCAGGAAGGAAGTATTTCTCAGAGAAGGGCATCCCAGAGCTATATGGCCATGTTCAGCGGCAAGTGAATGTATCTCTGGCACACAGTGTCGGTGCCAAGATACATCTGACCACAGACACGTGGTCTAGCAAACACGGGCAGGGAAGGTATATCAGTTTTACTGCCCACTGGGTGAACCTTCTGACGGCCGTCAAGCATGTAACCCGTGGCACCCGTGTAGATTTGGTTTTACCGCCACGGATTGCATGCAGGCCTGACTCTTCTTCTCCTCCTCCTACTCCATCCTCCTCCCTCTCCTCCTCAGCTGCCTCCTCCTTTTCCGCTGCTAGCGTCTCTTCCACTGCACCGCCCAAGCTCCCCAGAACCTATTCCACATGCCAGGTGAGACGTTGCCATGCCGTGCTGCGTCTGTTGTGCCTGGAAGCAAAGAGCCACACTGGCCCGGCACTCCTTTCAGCTTTGCGTTCACAGGCAGATGAGTGGCTAACACCGCTCAATTTGACAGTTGGTAAAGTGGTGTGTGACAACGGTGCCAATCTGCTTAGCGCATTGAAACAGGGCAAAATCACGCACGTGCCGTGCATGGCACACGTCTTAAACTTGGTCGTGCAGCGATTCCTTGTCAAATACCCTGGGGTCCAGGACATCTTGCGGCAGGCAAGGAAAATCTCGGCCCATTTCAGAAGATCTTACACGGCCATGGCTCGCCTTGCTGACATTCAGCGGCGACACCATCTGCCGGTCAGACGTCTTATTTGCGATTGCCCGACGCGATGGAACTCAACCTTCTATATGCTTGATAGGCTGCTCCAGCAGAAACGTGCAGTTAACGTCTACCTGTATGAACTCTGCGAAAGAAACGGTTCTGGGGAGCTGGGTTTTTTTTCACCGCGCCAGTGGCTGCTCATGCGCGACACATGCAGACTTCTGCGGCCATTTGAGGAGATCACCAAACTGGTCAGTCGCAGCCATGGCGCCATCAGTGACATGGTACCTTATGCCTTCTTTCTGGAGCGTGCATTGCGTCGTGTCATTGATCAGGCTGTGGAGGAGCAGGAGCGGGAAGATGAGGAAGTCGCAATGCTGGATGAATTCCCAGGGGGGGCTACTCTATCTGAGACAAGTCAACAACAGGAGTCTGATGAGGAGTCAGAGGAGGATGGTGCCGGGGCGGATGAGCAGGAGCAAGAAGAGCATGCTTTAAACCTTTCTGGGATCCCTGTTGTGCGAGGATGGGGAGAGGAGAATGAAGAGGACGACATTATCCTGGATGATGAGCAGGAGCCAGGCCACCACACCGCTTCCACTTTAGTGCAAATGGGGGCCTTCATGCTCCAGTGTTTTAATAGGGACCCCCGTATAAAAAGCATGAGGGTCAAGGACCAGTACTGGGTGGCAACGTACTTAGACCCCCGGTACAAACACAAAATGGCGGAAATGTTACCGCCGTCGCAGAGGGCTGTCAGAATGCAGCACTTCCAGGCCTTGCTTCGAGAAATGCTGCATTCTGCTTTTGCGTGCGCTGGCAGAGGAGCAATTCCCACTCCCAGAGAAGGATTTGCGGGTACCAATCCAACAGCGCCTGCAAGAAGAGGCCGGTTTGAAGATGTGTTGGTGACTTCGGATATGAGGTCATTCTTTCAGCCGACCCATCGACAGGTGTCATCCGGATCCAGCATCAGGGAACGCCTAGACCGTCAGGTGTCCGACTACATTGGGTTAACGGCCGATGTGGACGCTCTGAGGAGTGATGAACCCCTAGACTACTGGGTGGGCAGGCTTGACCTCTGGCCAGAGCTTGCCCAATTTGCAATCGAACTGTTGGCTTGCCCCTCATCCAGTGTCCTGTCCGAAAGGACGTTCAGCGCAGCAGGGGGGATTGTGACCGATAAGCGTACTCGCCTAGCTCACCACAGTGTTAACTACCTCACATTTCTAAAAATGAATGAGGCATGGATCTCGGAGGAATTCAACACATGTGATCAGTAGACCATGTATATGTCTATAAACAATTTTTGGAATCAAGCACACAGACCTTCTTAATTCATTTGGCTCACTTCCCTGACCCAAAAAAGCACACCGTACTATATGCCCCTACCCTCCTCTTTGAAGAGGTTGAGCGGTGTCATATTTCTACTGGGGCTGCTTATTATGAGGGGTTCCCACCATCCCTGTGCTGTGCTGACTTCCTCCTGGGTGTTCTTATTATGAGGGGCTCCCACCATCCCTGTGCTGTGCTGACTTCCTCCTGGGGGTTCTTATTATGAGGGGATCACACCATCCCTGTGCTGTGCTGACTTCCTCCTGGGGCTGCTTACGGTGCTGCTGTCAGCGCTGTATGTCACGGAGCTGCTGTCAGCGCTGTATGTCACGGAGCTGCTGTCAGCGCTGTATGTCACGGAGCTGCTGTCAGCGCTGTATGTCACGGAGCTGCTGTCAGCGCTGTATGTCACGGAGCTGCTGTCAGCGCTGTATGTCACGGAGCTGCTGTCAGCGCTGTATGTCACGGAGCTGCTGTCAGCGCTGTATGTCACGGAGCTGCTGTCAGCGCTGTATGTCACGGAGCTGCTGTCAGCGCTGTATGTCACGGAGCTGCTGTCAGCGCTGTATGTCACGGAGCTGCTGTCAGCGCTGTATGTCACGGAGCTGCTGTCAGCGCTGTATGTCACGGTGCTGCTGTCAGCGCTGTATGTCACGGAGCTGCTGTCAGCGCTGTATGTCACGGAGCTGCTGTCAGTGCTGTATGTCACGGAGCTGCTGTCAGCGCTGTATGTCACGGAGCTGCTGTCAGCGCTGTATGTCACGGAGCTGCTGTCAGCGCTGTATGTCACGGTGCTGCTGTCAGCGCTGTATGTCACGGAGCTGCTGTCAGCGCTGTATGTCACGGAGCTGCTGTCAGCGCTGTATGTCACGGAGCTGCTGTCAGCGCTGTATGTCACGGAGCTGCTGTCAGCGCTGTATGTCACGGAGCTGCTGTCAGCGCTGTATGTCACGGTGCTGCTGTCAGCGCTGTATGTCACGGAGCTGCTGTCAGCGCTGTATGTCACGGAGCTGCTGTCAGTGCTGTATGTCACGGAGCTGCTGTCAGCGCTGTATGTCACGGAGCTGCTGTCAGCGCTGTATGTCACGGAGCTGCTGTCAGCGCTGTATGTCACGGTGCTGCTGTCAGCGCTGTATGTCACGGAGCTGCTGTCAGCGCTGTATGTCACGGAGCTGCTGTCAGCGCTGTATGTCACGGAGCTGCTGTCAGCGCTGTATGTCACGGAGCTGCTGTCAGCGCTGTATGTCACGGAGCTGCTGTCAGCGCTGTATGTCACGGTGCTGATGTCAGTGCTCTGTATTACGGTGCTGCTGTCAGTGCTCTGTATCTCCTGCACCCTCTTGTTTGCCTACCCTGGTCCCTGACCTTCCCTCTCCTCCATTGCCTTCATTAGCTCCATAGTCCTGAATTGTCAGAACAATTTCCCAAATAAAAAAAAAATGCTTGTAGTTATCGATCCCAAATTCACCTCATACATGTATTATGCTATTGTCCAGGTGGTGGGACTACGTGCTACCCCCTAATAATTACCCCGTGGCCGCAAATTCGACCTAAAGGTTTGCGAAATTCGCCTCCCATTGAAGTCAATGGAGCCCGCGGCGAACGGTCGTTTTCGCGAACGTTTGTGTCCGTTCGCGTTTCGCGTTCGCGAAACGTCCCGTCGGAAGTTCGTCCATCACTACTCAGAATAAATGACGAGATGAAAGCTATTGGCTACTGGCCTCTTTATAGTCCCATCGTACATGGTTTACGTCACATCGTTCTGAACGATCTGATTTTTTTCCGACAACTTTGTGCGACCGTGTGTATGCAAGACAAGTTTGGGCTAAAATCCGTGTGGAAAAATCTGATGGATTTTGTCATCGGAATGTCCGACCGTGTGTACGGGGCATAACATGTTTTTGTTTTGTTTTTTAAGAAAAAAACTTGCCTTTAATATCACTTTTAATTTGTTAGTCAAGTCTATATAAATTTTCCTAGCGCATTTAACACTATCTTATTCCCAGATTGGCAATGCTGCTGTCCAAAATTGTCTCTATTGCTCCTCCATCCAGAGTGGTGACACTCTAATGCCGCGTACACACGATCTAATTGTCTGGCGGAATTGGTCCGGCAAACAATCCGCCGGACTTTATAATGAACGGACTTGGCCACACACGGACGCTCCGAAAGTCCGGCGATTTCTAACGCGATGACGTACAGCACGTACGACGTGACTAGAAAAAGGAAGTTCAATAGCCAGTAGCCAATAGCTTCCTTCTCGTACTTGCTTCTGAGCATGCGTCATTCTTAGCCCTTGTACACACGGGTCGGAGATTCCGACAACCAAATCCGTCGGATTTTGTCCGAGACTGTTGCATACACACGGTCGGACAAAGTTGTTGAAAAATCCGATCTTTCAGAACGTGATGACGTAATTTCGTTACGACGGGACTACGTTCAGGCTAGTAGCCAATAGCTTTGATGTAGGAATTTGATCTGAGCGTGTGTGGCACTTTGTCCGATCGGAATTCTCTACACATGATCGGAGTATGTCCGATCGGAGCATTTTGTCGGAAAATATTTCCAGCAAGTTGGAAAATTTGGTCCGACGGAAACAGTCCGATGCAGACCACACACAGTCGGAATATCCAACAACACGGTCCGATAGGACACATTCCGACGGATTCTCCGACCGTGTGTACAAGGGCTTAATCCGCCGGACTAGCACACTGACGAACGGATTGTCCGCTGAAAGCCAAGTCCGGCGGACAAATTTTGAGTCAAAACTACTTTCTAAGTCCGCCGGACTTTACGATGAACAATTCGAGTGTGTGTACGTGGCATTAGGCCCCTTTCACACGGGTGGATAGAATTCAGTTTTTAGCTGCGGAGAAATGAAGTTATTTCCCGCACCTAAACTCACACAATGCTTTCCTGTGGCCCCTTTTCACACACTGCGTTTAGCGACGGTTTCATTACGTGGGGTTTTGTGTGGTTAGAAAAAATTAACTTGACTGCGTCCAGGACTGATTTAGCGCAGCTATCTGCACATAACCGCAGGTAATCGCAGTGTACTATTTCTCCTGCAGATAGCAGCGGCAACAAGGAAAGAAAGAAAACAAACGGGAAGCACATCTGAAATGGCAAGAATGTTTCACCGTAGCTAAACACAGTCACGTGTAAACGCAGCTAATCGCAATGTACAACTGCAAGTGATCGCTGTACCTGGTGTCTTGGAATTTCAAAATAACAAAACATGTTTTTGACAGCGGCAGAACAGCCGTCCGCGTGAAAGAGGACTAAGGCTGCATTCACACCCAAGCAGAGCAATTTTCAGGCATTTCACATGCGTAGCTTCAGGTATTTTTTGTTTTAGCCAATGGAAAGCATTAAGGGGAGACCAGTTCTTACAAGGCTACAAAAACTCCTGAAATATGTCAGGAAAAAAATGCTCACAAAGGCTTGATTCAAGAATTTACCAGCATTTTCATTGAAGTCTATGAGGCCAAAAACACCCAAATCTCCCACAAATGTTGCTCATGTAGCTTTGGAGCAGGGGTCTTCAAACTACGGCCCTCCAGTTGTTCAGGAACTACAATTCCCATCATGTCTAGTCATGTCTGTGAATGTCAGAGTTTTACAATGCCTCATGGGATGTGTAGTTTCACAACAGCTGGAGGGCCGTAGTTTGAGGATCCCTGCTTTGAAGGCTTTGAGCTACAACCATCTGAGCATTCATATGTGAACAGCAGCTACTGAAATACATGGGATGTAGGGTGAGAGTTTTGGAGCTTGAAGCTTCAATGGACAAAAGGCTCATGCTGCGTACACACAATCGGACTATCCGGCGCACTTAGTCCGGACAATTCGCCCATGTGTGGGCTCCGGCGGACTTTCTCTTTCCAAAAGACTTAGAAAGAAGTCTTGACTCAAAATGGTCAGGGACGCGTTGTGCGGCGACTTATATAGGGACAAGGGGCGGGGTCACCGGGTGATGTCACATGGTGACCCCGCCCCTTATGTTGTCACAGTCCCGGAGGATGCTGGGACTGTGACATCATAAAGGGGCGGGGTCACCCTGTGACATAACTCGGTGACCAGAGTCCGCCGGACAATCCACACGTGTGTGGGCTTCGGCTGACTTTTTCTTTACAAAAGTCCGGCGGACTTAGAAAGAAGTTTTGACTCAAAATTGTCCGCCGGACTCGGCAGTCCAACGGACAATCCGACCGTCTGTGTGCTAGTGTCAAGCCTGGCTTAGCCCTTCCTCCTCTGGGCTGGCCACTCAGCTGTCGGCTAATTGCCAGCTCTCTTCTCTTTCCACAGTTACCAGCTGTTCCCGATGATGCTCGTCTGACCTGCCTATTTAAAGCCTTCCTGCTCACTTTTTCATTTGCCTTCGCTTTGGTCACATCACAAGGAACCATCTCCTTCTGTTGTTTCAAGACTGGCTTGCTGACATCCCTCCTGGCTTCCATCCTGCTTGCAGTTGCTCTCCTTGGAGCCCTGACGTCTGGACTGGCTGATTACCCGATCTGGTTTATGAACTTTGGACTGGCTGACTACCCGATCTGACTACTGGACTCTGGCTTGCTTGACTACGCTTTTTCCTATTTATCTTTTTATTTTTATTAATAAACAAGTGTGATTTGATTGTACTTCTGTCTCTGTCTGTTTCATGGTTCCTGACAGCTAGTTCGCCGGACTTTTCAAACGAACGGACTTGCCCACACACGGAGTAAAGTCCGTTAATTTTGAACGTGACTCCAGGTAAACAGGATGGCCGCGATGTCTGCCAGGCACCCACGATTGCTACTGAGAGAGACAGAACGGTGATCTGTCAATGTAAACAGACAGATTTCCATTTTGTCAGGGGAGAGGAGATGGATTCTGTTGTTCATACTAAGTATGAACAGCAATCGGTCTCCTCCTCCAGGCAGTCCCATCCCACCACAGTTACAATCAGTCCCTAGGACACACATTTAACCCCTTGATCGCCCCCTATTGTTAACCCCTTCCCTACCAGTGACATTTATACAGTAATCATTTGCTATTTTTAGCTCTGATTGCTGTATAAATATTAATGGTCCCAAATAAGTGTCAAAAGTGTCCGATCTGTCCACCGCAATATCAGTGTCCCAATAAAAATCGCAGATCACCGCCATTACTAGCAAAAAAAAAAAATTATAATAAAAATGCCATAAATCTATCCCCCATTTTGTGGACGCTATAACTTTTGTGCAAACCAATCAACATCCGCTTATTATGATTTTTTTTCCCCAAAAATATGTAGAATACATATTGTCCTAACCTGGGGACGAAGTTTTTTTTTTTTTTATATTTTTTGGGGGGATATTTAATATAGCAAAAAGTGGAAAATATTGCTTTTTTTTTTTCAAAATTTTCGCTCTTTTTTTTGTTTATAGCGCAAAAAATAATAACCGCAGAGGTGATCAAATACCACCAAAAGAAAGCCCTATTTGTGGGGGGAAAAAAAAAAAGGATGTCAATTTTGTTTGGGTACAGCGGCGCAATTGTCAGGTAAAGCGATGCAGTGCCGTTTTGCAAAAAATGACATGGTCATTAAAGCGGGAGTTCCGCCGTTTTTTGTTTTTTTAAAGTCAGCAGCTACAGATTTTGCAGCTGCTGACTTTTAAAATAATGACACTTACCCGCCCAGCGCGCCCGCGATGTCGGCACCCGAAGCCGATCTCTCGATCGTCTCTCGGGTGCTGCCGCCGCCATCTTGGGTATGGAAATCAGGAAGTGGAGCCTTGCGGCTTCATTTCCCGGTTCCCTACTGCGCATGCGCGAGTCGCGCTGCGCAATAAGGATGGTCCCCGCTGTCTCTGGGATCCGTGTGTTTCCCAGCAGACAGCGGGGGACCCGCAGGAAGTGGCGTAAATATCCGCAGATTCTGCGGATATCTATGCCGGAAGTGGGTGCAGATACCTGTACTGTACAGGTATCTGCACCCCCCTCCCCCCTGAAAGGTGCCAATTGTGGCGCTGGAGGGGGGGAGGGTTCCAATGAGCGGAAGTTCTACTTTAGGGTGGAGCTTCGCTTTAAGGGGGGCAATTACTTCCGGGGCTTAAGTGTTTAAAGTCAGTAATTTATGCCTCATGCATGCAAATGTGCACAAATACGCGGAAGTGCACAAAATTTGCGCAAATGTCTATTTGAATATTGTATAGTGTGCAGAACGAGAACGTGAGGATAAATTTGCGTGAAAATTCGTAAACGCATATACGTGAAAATGCGTGTAAATACGCGCAAACACATACAAAAAAAACAAAAAAACACCTGAAATTACGTCTGAAAAGGTAGATGCTCAAACAGGAGTATCATGTGCAAGAGGCCTATAGTGGAAGCATTGTTTTTTTTCAGTGAGCACATATTTTTTGGTCAAAATTGCAGTCTTTATACAATTTTGATATGCTTTCTCATTCTTGCATTCCCCGTCCAGTAAATACCATTTTGATATGATGTTCACATTATTCATACTTGTTCTTCTATATATTTGCTTTGGTAATAAATCATGAGCAGGACCGTTTTTAAGGCAGGGCAAAAGGGGCAGCTGCCCTGGGTCCCATCATTGTAGTGGGGCCCAACGCAGCTGCCTCATACTTGCCAACTATCCCAGTTTAAATTCCCTTATCCCCTTGTCCCGTGCTGTGTCCCGATATCTCAGTGTAAACTTCTGCTGCTGCTGCCCAGCTCTGCCCTATTGCCATGTACAGATGATTCACCTGCAGACCCGGTGTTTACATGTAAATAACCTGCATTGATATGTAAATAGTGTTGGCATTAATATGTAAATAGTCGTGGACCGCAGCATTGAAAATTTAAATAGAGGCGGCATTCATATGTATATCATGTCCCCCTGAGGTCACATCCACCATCACTTCTGCTGAATTCTGCCCACTGGGGAGGTAAAGGAGCATGCTTGAAAGTCCTGCCTACAATTGAGGTCATTAATCCTAACATCATGTTCTGCAAAAAGTAAGCAAATCGGAGGTGGAACCCTTCTTCAAAATAACATGGTGCCATAGCACCCTGAATTTTGGTAACCAATCAGTGAGCAGTAATGCTGTGCACTAATCTCTTGCAACCAATCAGTGAGCCGTAGTAATGTGCAGTAACCTCTAAAAACCAATTAATGAGTGGTATGCATGTTCAGTAACCTCTAGCATTCAATCAGTGAGCAGTATTGATGTACAGTAATCTCTAGCAACCAATCAACAAGCAGAAATCATGTGCTGTAACCTCTATAAAATAACAGTGAGCCATAATATGTGCTGTAACCTCTAGCAGCCAGTCAGTGATCGGTAATGATACACTGTAACCTCTGGCAACCAATCACAATCGCTGCCTGATCTGATTCAGTAAACAAATTTTGAGTCTAGCTGCTATTTATTTTATGTCTCAAAGCATGTGGAGAATGAAATTTCATGGAAGAGCGGGCGCAAGAAAATGTTTGCCCAGGGTCCAGTCAATAATAAAGACAGCCCTGATCATGAGATGTGCAGATTACCAATGAAACAAAGAGCAAAGAGCTCTGAATTTCTCACTACCACCCCAACTAAAGCTGTTGTGCGGGTGAAACAATGCTCAGCCAATCAAGATGTATTATAAAAAAAAAAAGCGTGCCATGCTCATTAAATACATATCTAACACTAGAAATACTACAAATACTTCAATAAATGTGCCAATAAGTCAGATTTTAGGCAAAATCTCCTGCCTGTAAATTTCCCTGATACGTTGTCTGCCAGCTGGAGTGCTGATGAGTAGGGTTGCCACCTGTCCAGGATTCACCCAGACAGTTCGGGCTTTGAATCGGGTGTCCGGGTTTCATTCTGCTTGAAACCCGGACACATTATTCAGACCAGGCTGTGGCTCCCCAAGTAACCGAGATAGTCATACACAAATCTGTTGCTGCTGCAGGCTGCTGTTTGGGTTCAGGTTTGGCAGCACTGAAGGGTGGGGTGGTGATGTCTGCAGGAGCAATTTGGCCACACCCATTGGCGCGCTCTGTGCGCTATGTTACTACTCCCCTTGGGGCACCTAAATCTATCCCAGATCTTTTATAATCCTATAGTGTTTACTGCAGGAAAAAAAAATGCCCTGTGCCGCAAAAGTGTTCGGGTTTGACTTGAAGAAAAGGTGGCAACCCTACTGATGAGAAGAGGCTGCAGGGGACCAGTTGCATGGAAGGAGGAGTCCCATTGCAAGGATATTTTCTTTCATTTCCCAAGAGTTCAGCTTTAAGATGTAACAAAGGATGAAAAAATAAAAATTAATTACAGTGCATTATAGCTACAAACAATTTGGTCTTGTGAACTCCCAGGACTAGGACTGTGAACCACAAACACGCAGACACCCAAACTTCATCCCTGTTTACCTGCAATACGACACAACAAGAGGCAAAAAAGGTCAAAGCAGTAAAATTGGAAATTGTTCTGGAAACACCGTACTTTAGAAATCGAAGTTGTCATTCGGGTAGTGGTTACATCTTCTTTGCTGGGGTAGTGGTGATATTTTTAAATACATAGCTGTTTTGCTGTCCGTTTGGTGCCTTTTTTGCCTAAAATGGGAAATCAATGGGAAGCGCCTGCAAAACGCCTGAAAAGCGCTTTTGGCATCAGCGTTTTGTGGGCGCTTTTAACCATTTGGCCACTAGCAGAGGTTAAAAGCGCTCGAAAAACGCTGGTAAAGCGCTAGTAGTTTAAGCAGCGCTTTACGAGCGTTTTTCGGGAGCTGACATTGTGAAAGGGCTCTTAAAGCACTCAGGGCCTTCACATTGGGATTGCAGATGAGGCTTCTTTCAAGCGCTTCACATGCGCTTTTTTTAACCCTAAAGCGCCTGAAAAACGCCCCAGTGTGAAAGGGGTCTTATCCCCTTCCCGCCGAGCGTACGCAGATGTGCGTACTCGGCTTCTGGGGGGTATACCGGGATGATACCCGCACCTGCAGGGTACCGTTTTTTTTTCAGCGGGCGATTGGCTTTCCAGCCATGACAACCAAAGCGGCTAAAAGCCGATCGGCTGTTATGCCACCGCTGTTACCGGTGCTCCCGCACGATCGGGAGCACCAATTCCACATCCGAGGCCTCCGGCTGCTGGGGAGGAACTGGAACGAAGCCGTAAATCGGCTTCATTCCAGTCTCCTCATAGTAAACACGGAAGCGACGTCATGACGTCACTTCCCGTTTACTCGGCTGCCAATGGCGCCGGTTTTAAAAAGATATCCGGCATTCAGAATCGCCGTTTTTGGCGATCTGATTACATTGAAGTGTAAAGGAGGGATGGGGGGTCTTTTAGACCCCCCCCCCGTCCCTCCATAAAGAGTACCTGTCACCACCTATTACTGTCACAAGGGATGTTTACATTTCTTGTGACAGCAATAAAAGTGATCACATTTTTTATTTATTTTTTTAAAACTATTTATTCATTTTCAAATAAATAAAATAAAAAAATATATATATATTTTTTTTTTAAAGCGCCCACCGTCCCCGCGAGCTCGCAAAGCAAAGAAAACGCATACGGAAGTCGCGCCCGCATATGTAAACGGTGTTCAAATCACACATGTGAGGTATCGCCGCGATCGTCAGAGCGAGAGCAATAATTCTAGCACTAGACCTCCTCTGCAACACAAACCTGGTAACCGTAAAAAAAAAAATTTAAAGCGTCGCCTATTGAGATTTTTAGGTACCGTACTTTGTCGTCAATCCACGAGTGCGTGCAATTATAAAGTGTGACATGGGGGCTTTCACACTACACACAATGGTGCAGCTTCTTTATAGCGGATTGCAGGCGCTATTTCTAACGCTATAGCGCCTGCAAAACGCCCTGGTGTGAAAGGGGTGTTACATACTGCAAACTGTCTGATAAATATAGCAGCAAATATTGATTATCATTAGAACTGAGAGTCAAATATGTATGTGAACATATTCCTAAACAGATAATAGCGTTATTTAAACACTAAAAACACTTTAAGGTTATCAGCTGTGTCATTGGTGGCGTCCCCTGACAGTCTGCAGTACAATCTTCTGAAATACAAATGAGATGTTTTATGTAGACACAATATAGGAACAATTGGAAGAAGACGGCGGCAGGATGCAGCTGGGAACTCCTGGTGGATTTTTTTTTGTGTGTTTTCTCTGCAGTGTTAAAGCATGTTCACTTCATGTTACATAACGACTTCCCACCAGACGATCAAGGAAGTGTCCAGGATAAACGTTTACTAATTATACTCTTGCCTACATTGCAGATGGCCTCTGAATTATTTCCCTTCAATAACACAATTAATAAAAAAAAAAAAATATTCCGTTTTATAATTTATAAAGAGGAACAAAAAAAAAAAAAAATCGTAAATTTTAAATAACTTCAAGATAAATTTAGGCTATAAATAACAAGATAAAAATGAAAAGCCGATTTCGAGATAAAATAACAAAAATACCTTTTTCTCCCTAAATTACAGAGATTTCCCCTGTGATACTTTTTTTCTACCACTAGATGCCCCCAGTCTAATGGACAGCATCATTCAACCCACTTACTATAAGCCCAGGCCAGTCTGGACCCACCTTAGCTTGTGACTGGACCGTGAAAGGAAAAGCAGCATAGTAATAACCAGGGGCGGACTGGCAACTCATGGGCCCCCGGGCAATAGCAGATTATGGGGCCCCCAAGCAATCAGAGATTATGGGGCCACGCAGTATACACACACACACACACACACACACACACACACACACACACAGTATACACACGTTTCTATTGGCTGAGAAGCTACTGGAGAGGTGGGGTAGCTATAATCTCAGGATTTTTAGACCAAAAGGATGTCGGTAAGGGACATTTCAGAGACGGATGTAACAAAAAAAAAAAACAGATTTTTACATACTGTCCCTGGTTTTACTGAGGCTGGCAACCCTGATGGGGCCCCCTAGTGGCCCAGGGCTCTAGCCAAATGGTCAGTCCGCCCCTGGTAATAACCTTATCTCTCTGCCAGTTTGCCCGCTACTTCCATCAGTATGCGTCTTGTCAGCACACTGCGTTTTTTTTTATTTTTTGCGCTATAAACAAAGAAAAATAGCGACAATTTTGAAAAAAATTGTCTCTTTGTACTGCTTCTTCCTCTCACACTCCAGCTCTGCCATACTGGGACTGCATGAGGCTGATATCAGGTCAAATTCAGGTACTTGCATTTAACCACTTTCAGCCCCGAACCATTTTGCTGGCTTAAGACCAGACCACTTTTTTGCGATTCGGCACTGCGTCGCTTTAACTGACAATTGCGTGGTCGTGCGACGTGGCTCCCAAACAAAATTGACATCCTTTTTCTTCCCCACAAATAGAGCTTTCTTTTGGTGGTATTTGATCACCTCTGCGGTTTTTATTTTTTGCGTTATAAACAAAAATAGAGCGACAATTTTGAAAAAAACGTATTATTTTTTTACTTTTTGTTATAATAAATATCCCCCAAAAATATATAAAAAACATTTTTTTCCCTCAGTTTAGGCCGATACGTATTCTTCTACATATTTTTGGTAAAAAAAAGAAATTGCAATAAGCGATTATTGATTGGTTTGCGCAAAAGTTATAGCGTTTACAAAATAGGGGATAGTTTTAATGTCATTTTTATTAATCTTTTTTTTTTTTTACTAGTAATGGCGGCGATCAGCGATTTTTATTGTGACTGCGACATTATGGCGGACACATGGGACATTTTTGACACATTTTTGGGAACATTGTCATTTATACAGCAATCACTGCTATGCAAATGCACTGATTCCTGTGTAAATGACACTGGCAGTGAAGGGGTTAACCAGTGGGTGGCAGTGTAGGGGTTAAGTGTTCCTAGGGGTGTGTTACTAACTGTGGGGGGGGCTGGGCTTTGTGTTAGTGAACACTGATCTCTGCTCCAATCACATGGAGCAGAGATCAGCGTCACTTGTTGCTAGGCAGAACGAGGAGATGCTGTTTACAACAGCATCTCCCCATTCAGCCGCCCGAGAGACGATCGCGGGTATCCCGGCGGCGATCGAGTCCCGACCGGCGCACGCCGATGTACGTCGGCAGAATGGCAGGGGCAGACATATTGGCGTACAGGTACGTCCATTTTTATATACCGCCCTGCTATCGCGTACGCGCCGCCGGTCGGGACCCCCGGGAGTCCTGTCCCGGGTCCCGCGGACTCGATCGCCGCGGGGATACCCGCGATCGTTTCACAGGACGGCTGAACGGGGAGATGCCGTTGTAAACAGCATCTCCCCATTCTGCCTAGCAACAAGTGACACTGATCTCTGTTCCATGTGATTGGAGCAGAGATCAGTGTTCGCTAACACAAAGCCCAACCCCCCACAGTTAGTAACACACCCCTAGGAACACTTAACCCCTATACTGCCACCCACTGGTTAACCCCTTCACTGCCAGTGTCATTTACACAGGAATCACTGCATTTGTATAGCACTGATTTCTGTATAAATGACAATGGTCCCAAAAATGTGTCAAAAATGTCCGATGTGTCCGCCATAATGTCGCAGTCACAATAAAAATCGCTGATCGCCGCCATTACTAGTAAAAAAAAAAATATTAATAAAAATGCCATAAAACTATCCCCTATTTTGTAAACGCTATAACTTTTGCGCAAACCAATCAATAATTGCTTATTGCGATTTTTTTTTTACCATAAATATGTAGAAGAATACGTATCGGCCTAAACTGAGGGGAAATTTTTTTTTTATATATTTTTGGGGGATATTTATTATAACAAAAAGTAAAAAAAAAAATGTGTTTTTTTTCAAAATTGTCGCTCTATTTTTGTTTATAGATCAAAAAATAAAAACCGCAGGGGTGATCAAATACCACCAAAAGAAAGCTCTATTTGTGTGGAAAAAAAAAAGATGTAAATTTTGTTAGGGAGCCACGTTGCGTGACCGCGCAATTGTCAGTTAAACCGCCGCAGTTCCGAATCGCAAAAAGTGGTCTGGTCTTAAGCCAGCAAAATGGTCCGGGGCTGAAAGCGGTTAATATTTTAGATTTGCCCGATATTGTAGAAAGCCATGTTGATCCATCATTCCCCGATGTGACTCGGAGAAAACAGAAAGCTCCCTAACAGGACACAAACAGCAATTAAAAAAAAAAAATATTAAAAAACCCTGACAGGGGTTCCATAAGCAAAGTTTTGGCTGGAGATCCATTTTAAGATGAGGCTCAGTTGTGAATTGCTGGGATTTTCCTCCAGCCGGTGCAGCCGTCTTGTGCGTCTCACATGAGAATTGTCAACATTCCACTCACCTATCCAAAAAAGCTCGGAGCTCTGCTCTAAGCAGAAGCCGGGCCAGCAGACAAACACGCAATCTGAAGAGCGATCGCAGCCCATCCAGGGAGAGAGGACACCTGTTTGCTGTGTTTAGCTGCATCCACATCAGAAGAGGAGAGAGGACAAGTGGAGATGGACGGAATACCATACATACATTTCCAACCCAACAACATCATAAAGAATTTAGGTCTTTGGCTGCCAGAGGATATAGCACAACACATTTTTTCGCTTAGGGAATCCATTGTATTTCTCTGCGACATTAGAAAGTACGCCCAACATTCCTGACGGAGGAATTTAAACGCTGGTTCACGACCCAATGCAAAAAGTGGGATCTTTTGGTTAGACGGTATTCTCGGTTGGGTTAGAGGCTGTGCAGGTGTTATTGCCATCTGTGGCCGTGACGTCTGAGCAGAGATCCAGACATCAAGGTCAATGTATAAAGATCAGCTAGAGAGAGAGAATTGGTTTTCTTGTGCTGCACTTCACCCCTATTCTGTCTCAATATTTTCTAACAAATTTATAAAAATCGGCAATAATCAAAATGATAAAGGAAAAAAAGAACGTTTCGCAAACAACAAAAAAAGAAATGAAATAGAAAAAGAATCGCACCAGTTTGTCGTTAGTTCCTTGACTAGTTTCTTGTTCAATCTTTTTATTGAGTTTTATACAGGAAAAGACAAATAATGTCTAGAAAATGAAATGAGATTATCCCCTTCCCGCCGAGCGTACGCAGATGTGCGTACTCGGCTTCCGGGGGTATACCGGGATGATGCCCGCACCTGCAGATACCAAACATGTCACACTTTATAATTGCACGCACTCTTGGAATGGCGACAAACTACGGTACCTAAAAATCTCAATAGGTGAAGCTTTAAAAAAAAAAAATACGGTCACCAGGTTAGAGATACAGAGGAGGTCTAGTGCTAGTATTATTGCTCTCGCTCTCACGATTGCGGTGATACCTCTCATGTGTGATTGGAACATCGTTTACATATGCAGGCACAACTTCCGTGTGTGTTTTCTTTAAAAAAAAAAAAAAAAAAAAAAAAAAAATCTTATTTTATTTATTTTAAAATAAATATTTTTTTTAAATTTTAATCACTTTTATTGCTGTTACAAGCAATGTAAACATCCCTTGTGACAGTAATAGGTGGTGACAAGTACTCTTTATGGAGGGACCCCCAATCCCTCCTTTACACTTCACAGTATTCAGATCGCCATTTTCGGAGATTCTGAATACTGTATATATTTTTAAATCCGGCGCCATTGGCAGCCGAGTAAACCGGACGTCGCTTCCGTGTTTACAATTAGGAGACTGGAATGAAGCCGCTTACGGCTTCATTCCAGTCCCTCCCTAGCCACCAGAGGCATCGGATGTGAGATCGGTGCTCCTGATTGAACGGGAGCCCCAGTAAGACGTCCCCCCCCCCTCCCGCTCCTCCGGCATAACAGCCGAGCGGCGCATCGGTTGTTATGGCTGGAAAGCCAATCGAGCGCTCTAAAAATCAGTACCGGGATGATGCCTGCAGCTGCGGGCATCATCCCGGGATAACCTCCAGAAGCCGAGTACACATAATCTGCGTACGCTCGGCGGCAAGGGGTTAAAATACAACTAAAGGCTCCCATGTGACAGTCTAAATAAATACCAAATCCAGCTCCTATATAATGCTGAAGCTTAATAAAGTATCAGAGGCCAGTAGCAATAGCAGTGGAAAGGTTCACAGTAACCAGCAGGATAAGTACACAAGTAGATCCCCCTAGATCGGGTTCAACCTAGGCAGTAACTGTTTTTCACCAGAACTCCTGATGGTAGAGATGGGTTTCACAGAGTGCTAGTGCCAGGTCATGGCATTTAGGATCACCCCACCAGGAGGTGAGCAACCAGGGGTCTTGTAACAGATGTAGCAGACTGGGATCAGGCAGAAGCGTAGTCAATAAATAAACCAAAGGTCGGTAACAAGTGGTAGAAGGTTGGGATTAGGCGGAAGTGTACTTGATGAATATGCAGGTAGGCAACCAGCGGTAATGAAAAAATAAATTCAGTTGGAGCATAAGGAACAAGATATTCATACCTCCCAACTTTTTGAGATGTATATGGAAGTTTTCCCCTCAGGAAAGGTGGGAATTTTCAGGCATAAACTGTAACACCTACAATAATTTTTTAAAGAATGTATAAAATACTTTTATTGAAACAAAAAAAGAAAAGAAAAAAAAAACACATTCATTTTAAATATTACAGAGGAAAAATAGGGCATTAATTCCTTCATATAATCATATTCGTAAAACAATATATATGTTTTATACTTATTTTTCCAAAGGCATACTCTTGCTTTTGGAAAAATAAGTTTCGATTAATTATAACGCACATACAGATCCAACTACTTTTAGCTGATCTCCTTGCATTGCAACTCTGCATTAGTCAGTGGTAAATGTACACTATATACAATCACCCGACACTAGTTTATTTCCACAATCCATGACTTAACTTCACAGTTCACACAAATACGTTTTAAATTCAAACTGTAGCACTGACGCAAGTCATTTTTTTCCACAGTAGCGTGACAATCCCTCCACCTCCGGTCTAACCCATCACTCTAATCCCTCTCACCTTATAGGCATGGACCCTTGTGCAAACAGGTGGTCATGCAAGCGGGTATCAAAAGGGTTAACACGGACCATAAACTTCTCTCACGTCTCCTTAGATCTCAGCAAGACGTCAGATCATGGGTAGAAAGAAAACATCTAAGTGCTCACCGCTTAAGTATAAAATTTCATTTTCGTGCTCAAACACAAAACTACTCACATAAAGATGATCAAAACGCAGCATGTAAAGCCGACAATCGTGTTAGTTCCGTAGGGCAGCAGCGGGTGACATCATGCACAGCTCATCCCCCGTACGAGTTACGTTCAATCAGAACTTTGATGTCACCGGACTCTTCCCCCCTTCCCTTCGTTAGCAGACGGAGGCACTTGGGGAAGGGGGGAGTCCGGTGACGTCGATCTCCGTGACGTCACCGTATCTCTGCCGGAACTCCTTGAAGACCCCGAAAGCCGGCGGAGAGGTGAGTATTTTGATCGATAAAAAAAATTTTGATCAATAAAAAAAAATTAATTAATCAAGGAATTAATCTTTAATTTCCACATCCCTTATATATATATATATATATATATATATATATATATATATATATATATATATATATATATATATATATATATACACTGTATATCTATAAAAACCCTGAAAATTGTTTACATCCCCCTAAATTCCAATCATCTCCTGAAATGTTATTACTTGGTACATGCTATTATTATGAATTAAACAGATTGTGGAAATGATAAAATGGTTTACGATAATGGTGTAATCTGTAAGCTTTTATAATGAACGCTTTGCGGGTTGGACCGGGTCATATAACTGTACGGAGCTGAACTTTGGTCTTGTGGTTTCCAAGAAGCATAAAAATACCAAAATGTAACTTTGCCTGCCGTGAGTCTTTGCGCAGACGCTAGCAGCGTGTTGTGTCTACAGCGGCTAGAAGTAATGACCTCGTTTTATAAATACCCGCCGATCCAAAAAGCTGATCCAAATGAAATGGAACGTCCAAATAAACCCGCTATCTGATTATAGGATCCATTGTTACAGTGAAAGAAGCCCATATTTATGTTGGGTTTATGCAGAGTCACCAAGTAGCAGAAAAATACACCAACCTTGTCATTTTCTGCTTTTCAAATACATTTAAAGGATATTTTCATTATGGGTGGAGGTTGGTGGATTGAATCGCCCACTTGCCTTGTAAGTCTAGGGGACTCCGGCGGTGAAGTCTTCCTGTCGGAGTTCTGGCATTATTATCAGCCCCTCACTCTGAAATCCCAAAGCCCATCGAACCTTTAAGATTTATTACTGCAATGCAGCCAATCTGCATATAATGTACATAATAAATCTGTTCTTTTACTATTTTTTTTACCCTGGTGAATTCTGCAGCAAGGGTTAAAGTATCTTGTTCTGCAGCGCTTTGGTTCCGACACAAACAGTGCACCAATCAACAGCAGCGTATAGGGAACAAGAGCACAGTTAATTGGCGCACTGTTTGGGGGGCACGTAAGGCTGTGGAAGGGCCAAGCTGCTACTTTTTTTTTTTTAGATATAGGCTTTGTCCAATGTTTTAAGCCTTTCTGTAGGACTTGGGTCTTAATGAAGGGTGAGGTGGTAAAAACAGGTGGTTGCGCCACTGTACCTACCATGCCATAAGGCTGGAGGAATGGCCATGGCACATTTAACGCAGCATGTTGAGTTGACAGATGGCACCACTTGTATAACTCACCCATTCAAGACTATGGGACCTCAAGCATGAGCCAAAAGCTTGGCTTAAAGTTGCGGCACATTAGTCCCACTGAAAATTGTCATTTGGCAAAAAAATGCCAAATCGCCTTCTGAATGCCTGGCATTCTCAAACCATGGATTGTTTTCCAGAGAATAAACATGGGTCTATTTTTTAGGTAAAGTTGATCCAGATAATATCAAATTGCTTGATTTCCCCCCCCCCCCCCCCCCACCCTTGGAGCAAATTGGATCATGCTTTATTGTTGTTGTTTTTTGTTTTGTTTTTTACTTTCCTCTGGATCAACCATGGGTATAGGATATATGAAGGTTTTCTATTTGTGTATGTTTGTTTTTTTTTTTTTCCTGTGTTGGTTGAACTGGAGGGTGTGTTTTTTCAACCACATTAACTATTTAAAGTGGTTGTAAACCCTTACAACACACTTTGACCTACAGGTAAGCCTAGATTAAGGCTTACCTGTAGGTCCAAGAAATATCTCCTAAACCTACACGGTTTAGGAGATATTTGCCGAAAGACAGGCACTGCTGTCTACGGCGCATGCGCGGGAGTGACGTCATCGCGGCTTAGCCGAATGACAGAGGCGGAGCAGCGAGACCCACCGAGAAGATGGATGCGCCGGACTACAAGGGACAGCGGTGATTTCGCTGGCTCCGATGTCAGGTAAGTGACACATAATGGACTACTATGCAAAACTCAGTTACCTTGGCCTCCATGACTCTGCTCTTTACTGGTTCACTTTTTACCCGTCTCACCACACCTTCAGTGCCACAACTCAAACCCCTTCCTTTTTTGTTGGGCCCCCAAGGTTCTGTCCTCAGGCCTCTTCTAATACAATTTGCATGCTGATGACACCCAAATCTATTTTTCTACCCCCTCAGCTCACCCCTCAGTACCACCAGCAACACTAATATACTAACCGACATATTGGTATGAATTTCGCACCACTTAAAGAGGAAGTAAACCCTGATGAGTTTACTTGCTCTTTGATTCCCTGCAAAGGTAAAGCAGAATGGACTATGCATCGCATTGCATCGCATAGTAGTCCATTATGTGTCACTTACCTGACACAGGAGCCAGCGAAGTCACCGCTGTCCCCTGTAGTCCGGTGCATCCATCTTCACAGTGGGTCTCCGTGGGTCTCGCTGCTCCGGCGCTGTGATTCGCCGGAGCAGCGCTGGCGCACGGGAGCCGACACTCGCGGCATATCGCCGCGATCTGCGGCTTACCCAGTGTGCCTGCGCGCCGCTGTCTACGGCGCATGCGCCGTAGACAGCGGTGGCTGTCTTTAGGTAAATATCTCCTAAACCGTATAGGTTTAGGAGATATTTCTTGGACCTACAGGTAAGCCTTAATCTCGGCTTACCTGTAGGTCAAAGTGGTTTGTAAGGGTTTACAACCACTTTAAATGTATAGTGTGAACTATCACTTATTCACTGGGTTATTTATTTTTATTTAATGTTTATTTATTATTAATATTTTTTTTATTTATGTATACCATTTTTTTTTTTTGGAGCTATATTTGATGCACTTTGTAGTATAATATTTAGTGGTGTAACAGTCACTTGGTTTAGAGCCACGCGTTTCAATTATTTATAATAGGAACAAATACACAGAAATGTATGAAATCTGTACTTTTTGATTTTAGCTCCACTTTAAAGCGGTTTTGTACAGAAAATTGCAAGTTCATCTTATTCAAATGGCTTTGGAACATAGATGCAGTTATGACCATTGAAATAAAATAATATGCAGTATTTACCTTTTATTTTTAATGTTTATGCCGACTTCCGGGCTCTCCTCCAGTGGGAGTAGGCGTGTTTATTGGCTTCGCAATGGTCCCTGGGAACTTTTTTAGCTATTTCCCAGGAATCCGTGGGGGGACACAGTCATGCCGAAATCTCGTGAGATTTCGGAAGGAGGACGCCGGTCACGTGACGAGGGCGTGTCCGAAATTGCCATTTGGAAAGTGGGCAGGCAGCTCTATCTGCCATTACCACTATAGCACACGAGGCAAGAGGAAGGAAAACAAAGAGGACACTCAATGAGCATGCGCGAGATGGAGCGGTGGATGCTGGGAGCTCAGCGTCATTGCATCCAGGAAGTAAATGCCTGTGGGCTTCAAACGCCCACAGTGAAAATGGAAACCGCCGGACTGCTTTTTTTAAAGTTTTCCTTAGCAATGAAATCGTCACGCCGGGGGTTAAAAATACGCCGATCGTGACTGCAAAGACACCGTAGGAATCGCCCACCAGTGACACAGGTAAAAAAAAAAAAAAAAAGGCTGCGGAATCCCGCTTTAATTTTACTGTGTGACTCTCAGACAATCACTTTGTGGTTTCTAGCAGTCCTCTCTAGTAGTAAAGCCTATTATCATATCAGTGACAGCTGGATTCTGCACTCTTCCCTGACAAACAGAACACATTAAGACTCCCTGAGCAGTGTCTGCAAACACCATAAAACAGATTGGGCAACTGGCCGAGCAGAAGACGCGAGAAACTGAGCCGGAAGTCCCCGGGGGAAGGGAGAAAGCAAAGCGCGGTGACGTCTGGATGTAAGGCTATGCTGCAACAAGGCTTACTTAATTATCGCTTTTATTACAGACATGTTCAGCTAAGGAACATTTTACATCTAAACTGGGCATATCTTAATAAAATACACATTAAAACAGCAAACATGCTTGCTGTATATAATCTGAAAAAGTAATGCCGCTGCTCGTCGCCAGTGTCATAGCTGTCAGTGGTGAGGGTGGCACAGACAAGACACGCTGCTCACTTATTAGTAGTGATCATAAAAGGTGTCTGCTCAAAGGTGATGATGTTATTACAAATGGGGCCTCTTCAATTTTGGTGCTATTTCGGGTCTGAAGCTAAATCTGAGGCAATGGACATCAACCTTCCTGCGCCCACTTTAGCTTCCCTACGAGCCTCTTTTCCTTTCCATTGGTAAATGCAGGCCCTCCCTTATTTGGGAATAAAACTTAACCCCGGACGTCTTTAACTTTATAAGGCAAACTATGTTCCTCTCCACTCTTCTACTTAGTATTTTATTGTTTGTCTAAACCTTTTTTCAATAAAATTATTGGAAAATGAAAAAAAAAAAAATAAAAAAAAAAAAGAATTGAACCTCTAAGCCCACGTACACACGGTCGGAGATTTTGCCAACCAAATCCGTCGGATTTTGCCCGTTGGATTTAGTCCAACGGATTGTGCCCGAAACTGTTGCATACACACGGTCGGGCCAAGTTGGCGAAAAATCCGATCTTTCAGAACGTGATGACGTAAATTTCGTTACGATGGGACTACATTCAGGCTAGTAGCCAATAGCTTTGATGTAGGAATTTGATCTGAGCATGCGTGGCACTTGGTCCGATCAAAATGCTCCACACATGATCGGATTAGGTCCGTCCGGCCCAGTTGGTCGGGAAATTTTTCCAACATGTTGGAAATTTGGATCGGACGGAATCAGTCCGATGCAGACCACACACAGTCGGATTATCTGACGACGCGGTCCGATAAGACTCATTCCGACAGATTCTCCGACCGTGTGTACAAGGGCTTACGATCAGAATTCCGGCCAGAAAAAGACAGATGAGAGCTTTTCATCAGAAAATGTGACCGTGTGTACGCTCCATCGGAATTTAGCTGTCCAAACTCCCGCCAGCCAAAAATTGATAGCATGTTCTCAATTTTCCCGACGGAAAAACTTTCTATCGGTAATTCCGATCATGTGTATGCAATTCCGACACGCCAAAAATCACGCATTGCTCAGATTCAACTACGAGACAGAAGCTATTGGCTACTGGTTATTGAACTTCCTTTTTCTAGTCCCGTCATACGTGTTGTACGTTACCACGTTATAAACGATCGGAATTTGATGTGAACGTGTGTAGGCAAGACAGCTTGAGCCGAATTCCGTCGGAATTCTGTCGGGAAAACCATCAGAGCTTTTTTCCGACGAGAATTTCCGATCGTGTGTCCCCTTACCTTACTGATGTAAGGTTAAAGCATGACCATACAATTAAAAAGGGTCTCTCTGTGTCCCCAAACTGGATGTCCCCAGGGCGGATATACCTCACAAAAGGAGAATGCTTGATAGTGTAGTCATTTTTTAAAACCAAACTCGTTTATTCAAAAGCTACAGGGCACTCACATTTAGAAGCAAAACAAATAGCAATATGTGCATAGAGAACGAGCGCTAAGCTCATACGTCACTTCCAGTATCTCTCTCTCTCTTTCCGACGCGTGTTTGTCACGTGACTTCATCAGGGAGTAGATAGAGAGAAGGAAGTGTCCCTTATATACCTATGTCTAATCGCTATGGCGGCCATTTTCTTGTAGTCCGATCACCGAAAATCACGTCGCGGCCATTTTTATATTTATTTGTCGCCGGATATCCATTAGTAGACATTGTTTTGGTGGTTCTCCACGAATAGATAAACAAGCGGAATGGCAAGAAGATTAGTGACACCGGAAGTGTATTTAGACACAATATTACATACGATTTGTGTCTACGATACTAAAATATATTAAATTTAAAATAAATCATCATTAAATCTATGTTAGTCAGAATCAAATTCCCAACAGTTCTCACAAATATACCCCATCCCCCTCCCCCCCAAGAGGGTGGTTTAGCTATCCATAATTTAACAAAGACTGAAGTACCAATTTAAGACAGTTTAAGCCCTTGAAAAGAGCGGGCGCCGACAACAATTTACTCAAGAGATAAACTAATCTACCTATTGACACCCCTCTCATTTTCAGAATCTGAGATAAATTTGTTACTAGGTTATGTTAACCACTTGCTTACTGGGAACTTAAACCCCCCTCAGTCCCAGACCAATTTTCAGCGCTGATGCACTTTGAATGACAATTGCGCGGGCATACAACACTGTACCCAAATGAAATTTTTATCATTTTTTCCCCACAAATAGAGCTTTCTTTTGGTGGTATTTAATTACAGCTGGGAGTTTTATTTTTTGCTAAACAAACAAAAAAAGATGCAAAAAAAAAAAATCATGTTTAATAGTTTGTTATAAAATTTTGCAAACAGGTCATTTTTCTCCTTCATTGAAGTGCGCTGATGAGGCGGCACTGATAGGCTGCACTGGTGGGCACTGATAGGCGGCACTGGTGGGCACTGATAGGCATAGTTAAGGCGGCACTAATAGGCACAGATAAGGCGGCACCGATGGGCACAGATAAGGCGGCACTGATGGGTGGGACTGATGGGCACTGATAGGTGGCTCTGATAGGTGCCACTGCTGGGCACTGATGGGCGGCACTGCTGGGCACTGATGGGCACTGGTAGATGACACTGATGGGCACGGATATGTGGCACTGGGGTGCAGCACCTTTGTTGAGGCAGATTGTGGGCACTGCTGGGTGGCACTGTGGGCACTGCTGGGTGGCACTGACGGGGGCACTTATTTTTTAATCATCTTTATTGATGAGGGGGCAGGCGGGCACTGGCAGGGGGCAGGTGGGCACTGGCAGGGCTGGCCGTGATCGGGACTGATGTCCCGATCACGGCCGCCGGTGATCGGCTCTTTTAATAGCCGATTACCGGCTCCGTTATATCACATGATCAGCTGTCATTGGCTGACAGCTGATCACGTGATAAGGGGTCGGGATCGACCCCTTGCTCTGATCGGTGATCAGGCGAGTCTCATAGACTCGCCGATCACAGAGCGCGCCCCTCAGGGGGCGTGCAGGCCGCTCGTGCACGGGACTACGTCAATAGACGTAGTCCCAGAAAAGGAGATCCGCGCTGTAGCCGTCATTCGGCTATAGCGCGGGTCTCAAGTGGTTAAAAGATCTAAACATCTAAACGGCTCCACCATAAGAAGCTAAACATGTTTTACTCAGAGCAGAGTTTTTAAAGAAGAACTCTAACTTTGTGTAAAACACCTCCCACTTTCTCATCCGTTTCCCTGAGGTTCGCCCCCAAACTTTTTTTTTTTTTTTTTCTAAAGGGTCTTCTGTATGGTCCAGTGATGTGGGTTGGCAGTCCTTAATACCGCACACAATAGGGCCCATGTAATGATGTGTGTGAGCCATTTAGAGCAGGACTCTGAGCCCAGGCAACCAGGGCAGGACTTACCATTGAGCTTGACTGGGCTCAAGCCCACGGGCCCCACCCAATAGGGGGCCCCAAGGGCCCCTGCCGAGATACATAGCCGAGTGTACTTGGCTCGGCTCTGCTCACAGTCACGCCAAGGCCCACCCTATGATGGACATAACACAGGGACTAGGTGTGACTGTGAGCCGAGTAAACTCGGCTACTCTCGACTCCGCTTGGGACTGCGAGAGGACCCGAGAGCCGCTGTAATGACATATTCAGCGACCCATCGCAGTTTGCTACGGAAGTGATGTTCCATCACCGCCATTTTGCTACACCCCACACTCGTCCACAGTAAGGATAAACTAAGAAGGGGTAAAGCGGACATGTTGTTACACCCACCGAAGTTTTGCATTTTATAAGTATTTATAAACATTAAAGTCAGTATATAGTGAAATACAGGACTTACAACTCCGTCTGACTACTTAGATGTTGAATTTTAAAAGCAGCGAACTTCTGTCAGATTAACAAACCTGTGAGATGAGCAGGGTTGAGGCTGCTTTTAAAATTCAAGATCTAAGTAGTCAGACGGAGTTCTAAGTCCTGTATTTCACTATATAAACTGACTTTACTGTTATAAATACGTGTAAAATGCAAAACTCCGGTGGGTGTAACAAGATGTCTGCTTTACCCCTTCTTAAGGCCCATACACACGATCAGACTTTTTGACAACAAACATGCAAATTAGCTGTTTTGGAGCAACATCCGACCGTGTGTACGTTCCATCGGACAAACTTTTTTGGTTTTCATCGGACTTTTGTTGGCTGTGCGAACAGACAAACTTTCTGGCAACAAAAGTCCGATGGAGCAAAGTCTGATCGTGTGTACAGAAAACCATCGGACTTTTGTACAAAGTACAAACAGGCCATGCTCAGAACCAATGCAAAAGATCAGACAACAATACAGAAGTTGACCAAAGGTGGCGGTAAAGAGCAGAAAAACCATGTGATTTGGTGAAAGTTGGCTGAAAAAGTCCTGCTGTGTGTATGCAATACAAGTTCAGGGCCGACGCCCTTTGTACAAAAATCCAAGGGAAAGTTTGTACAAAGTCCTATCGTGTGTATGAGGCTTTAGTGCAGGGATATGCAATTAGCGGACCTCCAGCTGTTGCAGAACTACAAGTTCCATGAGGCATAGCAAGACTCTGACAGCCACAAGTATGACTCCCAGAGCATAGGCATTATGGGACTTGTAGTTTTGCAACAGCTGGAGGTCCGCTAATTGCATATCCCAGCTTTAGTGTATCCTTACTGTGGACGAGTGTGGGGTGCAGCAAGATGGCGGCGACAAAACGTCACTTCCATAGCAAACTGCGATGGGTCGCTAAATATGTCGTTACACCGCCGAGAGGACCCAAGAGCCACCGAGATACACAGGATTCTGTATCTTGGCAGCACCATTTTTAAACTTCAAGACTGCAATGACTAGGCTGCAAATGACACTGGACAAGGCTGCAGATGGATGGGCAAGGCTGCAGATGGACACTGATAAGGCTGCACTGATGGGCATATAAATATACGTTTTATTCCTTAAACTTCCCTCCTAAACGTTTTTTTTCCCTAAAATTCCCTCCTAAACTTGGGGTGCGTGTTATACGGCAGCACGTGTTATACGTGGATAAATACGATAATGTATAGAAGGTAGGGCCCGAAAGTGACTCAAGCCCAGGGGCCCCCACCACCCTAACTCCTGCCCTGCAGGCAACCATGGTGATGCTCCTGCAGAGGTTGTCAATGACACCCAGAAAAGAAAGAAAAGGAGGATTAAGTAATGCTTAATCTTTCTTTCAACCCAGTAGACTGGCATCTAGTGATGCCTGGGGGGGGGGGGGGCATGGTTTTACACCATGCAGCTAGCAAACACAGGTGCTTTCACGGCCAGCAAAACACATGGCACCGCAGTCCCTTGCTATTTTGGTTGCGGCGCGATTTTAAAAGTCACGTCTGCAGTATTTTTTTCGTGTGTTCCTGCACGTTTGGCAACCCATTGAAATTAATGGGTTGTCCCAAATGTGTCACACAGAAACATGTGCACTCGGACACATAGGGTGCCCACGTGTCCCGGATTGCCCGAGATTGTCCCGCAATTCGCATTTGTGTCCCGGGCACCTTCATTCAGTGACAATACAGTGTCCCGGAATGAAATGAGGACACATAGTCACCCTAATAGAAAATTGCTAAACTGGTTGCTAGGGCCACCCCGCCTGGTGTCTAGCAACCAGTGAAGTCACATTCGCGTAGTCTCAGAGCAAGGCCGAGGGGAGCAAGGCCTTTACCCAGGGCTGCCCTTAAAAAGGTGAGCAAATGGAACTGGGGCTGGGGACAGTACAGTAATAAATGAGGCTGACAAAGTGGAGCCCTGCCCTGGGGGGGAAATAAAAAAAAATGAGGCTGACAAGTGTTGCAGGGGGGGGGGGCCAATAAAAAATGAAGCTGAGAGGTGGGGGCAATAAAAAAAATGAAGCTGAGAGGTGGGGACAATAAAATGAGGCTGACAAGTGGGAGCAATAAAAAAAATTAAGCTGACAAATGAGGGCAATAAAATGAGTCTGACAAGTGGGGGCAATACAAAATATATATGTAGACCATGTATACCATCTGTCTAAACTGGTGACCACTTCTTTTGTTTTTCCAAAAATTGTAAAAAAAAAGTCAAAGTCAAAAATCAGCTTTTATTCAGCTGGCACGAGGGTGTGCGCTAGGGTTGCCACCTTTTCTTCAAGCCAAACCCGAACACTTTAGCGGCACAGGGCACATTTTTTTCGTAGTATACACTATAGGATTATAAAAGACCTGGGACACCTTTGGGTGCCCCCCAAGGAAAGTGGTAATGCAGCGCAGCGGCAAACAGTGGGTGTGGCCAAACTGCTCTTACCAACATCATGCCCCCCCCAGTGATGCCAAACCTACCCTCAGAGAGCAGATCCCGAATGGCAACAGATTTTTGTGTTACTATCTAAGCTACTTGGGGAGCCACAGCCCAGTCTAAATAATGTGTCCGGGTTTCAGGCAGACTGAAACCCGGACACAGGATTCCAAACCCGAACTGTCCGGGTGAATCCTGGACAGGTGGCAACCCTAGTGTGCGCGATGGGGGGGGGTGGTGTCCCTGAATGGCAGTTTGGAAATGTGGTCACTCTACGGACACACTGTTTATGGTGTGAACCAGCCCTGAAGTTGATTTGTTTTTTGTTTTTTTTTTGTTTTACTTGGCTTTTTATTTTATTTTTATTTTTTTTTCATTGTTACCTGGAGATCTGCTTTAAATTCTGGTGATCTCCAGCTTTCTATCTCTCCAGCCAGACGCAGCACATGAAGATGGAGCCTAGCCACGTCTCGTTTCGTCTGCCCGTAGCCGCTGCTGGGAATTTTGGACCGGGGGTTTGGCGGCTTCAGTCGATGTCTATATCCCTACATAACATGTCTGTAAGAATGTACAATAGCAGGACAGCCTCACATGTTAGCAATGCAGAAAGCCGTCTTATAGCCCGCTACAGGCTCTAATCCTTTTCAGGTGTCTTTGCGCAAAAACACTCGGCGTTGGTCCGCAGACGGCTCTGGCTGACAGCAGATACGGTCTGTCCCAGTTCTGCAGTCATAGAGAGGGGAAAGCGTCTCGTAGAAAGAAAAGGTTTTTCTGTAGGAAGCAGCTGCGTGAAAAAGGGGGCTACACCTTCTGTCCTCTGTCATCCAGGCAAGCAGGACAGGGAACAGCTGAAAGATACACTAGGGGCCCCATGTCGTATCTGCCACAGCTGTCCAGACATCTCGCATGGCCAGAAAACATTGTGCGAACGACGTGCAGTTTATTGTATAGAGGGCAGAGAACAGATGGCAGCAATTCTGATGGTAGGCATGACCTGGGTACCTTGGCACTAGTATGGTAGGGACCCTGTTCGAAAAAAGTCCTCTTTTGACTCTCATCGGTAGGAAAGAAAAAAAAGTAAGCAATTTGTTAACTGAATTTATTTTGGGCAATAAAAGCTATTGCCTATATTTTAACTTTCTGCTGCTATCAATGATTGGCATGGTATAACAACAGGTGTTGCTATGATTCTGAAAGACCTGTGGCACCTTTGGGCACCCCGAAGGGTGTAGGGGTATAATTGAAAAGAACCTGAGCTTATTTACTGTATTTACAACTCACATACAGTATGTGTAGCACTACCCCCGTAGGAGTCGCTGATGTCCGGGTCCCCACTGCTGCACGGCCAGTCACATAGCATTTCCTTCATCCACTCCAACTCAGAAAAGAGTCCTTGGCTTTGTTGTTGTTTTTATTAGGGGATGATAACTTGGATGGGTTAGGGAGTTATGGGATACCCAATTTAAAAATGTCCAAAACATTGAACCAGGAACGATTTTCTGCCTATTTAGGCCCCTTTCACACATGCGGATGATATGTCCGTATTTCATCCATCCGTTTGCGGATGAAATACGGGCATACATTCATCCCTATGGGATAGCGGGTGTCTGCGGATGAGCATCCGCAGACACCCGATATCGTCCGCCTCCGCAACTGTCCGATTCTGGAGGAAAATCTTATTTTTCTATCCGTCTGCAGAGCGGATCAGATGAACACGGACAGGCGGTCCGTGCTCATCTGATCCCCATAGAGGAGAGCGGAGAGCTGACAGGGCGGTCCCTGCACAGTGTGCGGAGACCGCCCTGTCCGCTGCCGGCTCAGCGGGGACAACGGAGCGATCCCCGCTGAGCGAGCGGATCATCACGGGGCGGATCATTACTGATCCGCCCCGTGTGAAAGAGGCCTTACAAAAAAGTCCACTTCTTCCTTCCACCTGCACAAACTTGGTTTCCTGCGTACAGCACCTGCTGCTCACTCCTGTTGGAACTAGCAGTAATATTGCTAGCTCAGCAAAGACTCGTTACAGGCAGTAACTCTCAGCCTCCTGACAAAATAGCACAGATGAAGTGAATATCATAAAATCTCTCCTTCTGCGTTCCTGTGACCACTGATCCCAACTCCACTTGTCTGCAGAATGCTAGTCCATCTGGCTGCCACCAGCCATGCCTGGCTGGTCTTCCTCCCAGTCCTCCTGGCTGACTCTTTGCCCCAGTCCTGTCCGACAGGCACACACACACATGGAGACCTCCCAGGGTAAGGTTAGATAAAGACTTGGCACAATGCGGTCTTGTCAGGGCTGGCTTAGCCCTTTCTTCTCTGGGCTGGCCACTCAGCTGTCGGCTAATTGCCAGCTCTCTTCTCTCTCCACAGTTACCAGTTGTTCCTGATGATGCTCATCTGACCTGCCTACTTAAAGCCTTCCAGCTCACTTCACCTCTGCCTTCGCCTTGGTCACATCACTAGAAACCATCTCCTGCGGTTTGTTTAAAGACTGGCTTGCTGATATCCCTTCTGGCTCCTTATTCTGCTTACTGTTGCTCTACTTGGATCCCTGACTTCTGGCCTGGCTGACTACCCGATCTGGTTACTGGACTCTGGCTATGCTTGACTACGCTTTTTCTATTTACCTTTTTATTTTTATTAATAAACAAGTGTGATTTAATTGTACTTCTGTCTCAGCCGGATTCATGGTTTCTGACAGGTCTTCAAGAAAGCACTGTTAGAGCTCACAGTCTTTCCCCTTGTCTTGTTCCTGCACCATGCTGATCTACTCACTGTCTTTGCTGGCTCCTTCTTATTGCCTCTCTGGCATAAATCCTTCTACTGCCTCCTGTGTTAGGATCCTTCCAGCTTTCCTGAGCTCCCAGCCCAAGGCAAAACCCCTCCCCGGCAGGGGTTCCTCAAAGGCCACCAACAGCCTCTCCTCAGCCCTGCTTCTCCATCTTCCTCCCGACTTTCCTTGCTGCCATGGCCCATGTCTATTTATGGGTTATCGCAATCCCTGCCAGCCCACTTCTGGGGATTGGCTGAGAGTCCATAAATATTCAAGGCAGCCCCTCCTAACCTCCGCCCACTTGTTTTAGAAGGTTCTCTAACCTTCCAGATACCAGGGGCAGGCACTAGAGAGCTGCCAGGATGAGTCCTCCAGACCTGGCCTCTAGTAACCCTGACCCAATTCAGTGACTCAGGTTTATCTCTGGCCAGAAAATGCCAGAGAACACTCTAAGGCAGGGGGGTCTCAAACAGGCGGCCCTAAAGCTGTTGCTAAACTACAAGTCCCATGAGGCATTGCAAGGCTGGCAGTTACAAACATGACTCCCATAGGCAGAAGCATGATGGGAATTGTAGTTTCGCAACAGCTGGAGGGCCGCCAGTTTGAGACCCCTGCTCTAAGGGGTGCTATATATGCATAGTGTATCTAGCACACACTAAAGGGTGCTATATATGCATAGTGTATCTAGCACACACTAAAGGGCGTTATATATGCATAGTGTTGTAGTTATAACAATTTTGCCACAAGCAAGGGTTTCAGACACACGAATCATTATTTCAAAAAATAAAAAAACCTTATTATTACATATGCTTTTGTACACACAGAATATAGCGCTACTGCTTTGTCTGAGCCTACCTTAAAAAAAGAAGTATAGTTACATAGTTAGTCCGGGTTGAAAAAAGACACAAGACCATCCAGTTCAAACACACAAAAAAAAAAAAAAATATCATCATACAATCCCATATACCCAATTCTATCCCCACAGTTGATCCAGAGGAAGGCAAAAAACCCCAGCAGCGCATTATCCAATTTGCTAAAGCAGGGGAAAAAATTCCTTCCTGATCCCCCGAGAGGCAATCAGATTTTCCCCGGATCAACTTTACCTATAAATGTCAGTACCCAGTTATATTATGTATATTGTTAGGAGAAAAAAACACTTTATACTCACCTTTGTGGGTGCAGCATTGATCCAATGCTGCATCTGTCCCCTGCTGCCTCTGCACTGAGAACTGAATGATCAAACACTGCTGATTGCTTAGTTCTCCCCCTCCGCTCTGAGCAGAGAGCCGTGACTGTTAGTCACGGAAAATAGTGGTTATTAAATAGCATTAAAAAAGCTTTATCTGTTCAAAAAAAAAAAAATTAAAAAATTAAAATGTATTTGGGTACAGTGTTGCATAACTGAGTAATTGTTAATGAAACTATCACAGCACTACAAACTGAAAAAAGCCCCGCCACTAAAGTGATATTACAGGAAAGTACTGAAGCTGATAAAGCCCAATTGAACCTTCAGCATTTATTTGTGTAAAGCAGCCAGGCTTCATATACAATAATTATTCTGTTTTTCATTTACTGTTTTTTTCACAGTACCAAGGTTAGTTTCGCCCTTACATAGTTAAAGAGGAAGTACACCCTGATGAGTTTACTTCCTCTTTCATTCCCTGCAAAGGCAAAGCATAATGGATTACTATGCATCGCATCGCATCGCATAGTAGTCCATTATGTGTCACTTACCTGACACAGGGGCCAGCGATGTCACCGCTGTCCCCTGTAGTCCGGAGCCTCTATCTTCTCGGTGGGGTTTCGCCGCTCCGCCGCTGTCATTCGGCGAAGCCGCGATGATGTCACTCCCGCGCATGCGCATGGGAGCCGCCACTCGCGGCATATCGCCGTTGACCATGGAGCGCTCAGTGGCTCAGTGGTGCCTGTCTTTCGGCAAATATCTCCTAAACCGTGTAGGTTTAGGAGATATTTCTTGGACCTACAGGTAAGCCTTAATCTAGGCTTACCTGTAGGTCAAAGTTGGTTGTAAGGGTTTACAACCACTTTAACCGGTTCCCGACCAGCGCACGACGATGTACGTCGACAGAATGGCACGGGCAGGCATATTGGCGTACATGTACGTCCAATCTTCAATGCCGTCCTGCCATCGGGAGCGCGCCGGCGGCGGCGCGCTCCCGCGCTGGTCGGGACCCCCGTGAGTTCGGTCGCGGGACCCGCGGACTCGATCGCCTCACAGGACGGCTGAGTGGAGGAAATGCCGTGTAAACAGCATTTCTCCATTCTGCCTAGCAACTAGTGACGCTGATCTCTGCTCCATGTGATTGGAGCACAGATCAGTGTTCACAAAATGAAAGCCCAACCCCCCCACAGTTAGTAACACACCCCTAGGAACACTTAACCCCTACACTGCCACCCCCTGGTTAACCCCTTCACTGCCAGTGTCATTTACACAGGAATCACTGCATTTATATAGCAGTGATTACTGTATAAATGACAATTTATAAAAAAAAATGTATAAAAAAAAAATAATAAAAAATTATTAATAAAAATGCTATAAAAACTATCCCTATTTTGTAAATGCTATAACTTTTGCGCAAACCAATCAATAATCGCTTATTGCGATTTTTTTTTACCAAAAATATGTAGAAGAATACGTATCGGCCTAAACTGAGGGAAAAAAATGTTTTTTTTAATATTTTTGGGGGATATTTATTATAACAAAAAGTAAAAAAAAATGCGTTTTTTTTCAAAATTGTCGCTCTATTTTTGTTTATAGCGCAAAAAATAAAAACCGCAGGGGTGATCAAATACCACCAAAAGAAAGCTCTATTTGTGGGAAAAAAAAAGGATGTCAATTTTGTTTGGGAGCCACGTCGCACGACCGCGCAATTGTCAGTTAAAGCATTGCAGTGCCGAATCGCAAAAAGTGGTCTGGTCTTTGACCAGCAAAATGGTCCGGGGCTGTAAGTGGTTAAATAGACCCCGATTGATTTTCAGTGCTGAACCTTCCAATGCCAAGTTGATTTCTCGCAATCGGGGGAATTATGTGAAGTGATATCTAAAAACAGTTTTCAGAAAATGTACATACATGATAATATTTAATGATTTTAATGGCTTCATATGTGACTGAAGGGTGGGTCTTATATCTGCCTGCAGTTCCTTATGAAGCATCCCCCCCCCCCCCCCCCCCGGGGATTGGAAATCCACGTATCTCCACAGCAATGCAGAACATGTGAGGTTACCAGTGAATATCCCGGATAAAACACAAGTGACGAGCAATGCTTCACCTATGTCAGGATTGCAGGCGGAGAGGATTGTGGGGAAGCAGCTGTAATAATTTTAGTTGGATCTCATGCATGTGATATGCCGGAGTCCTTATCATCATCATCTTTATTACAGATCCAAGATAGGCCCAGGACAGCCAATGGATTTTCAGGAAGCTCTCTTGTGGACACCACAAATCAGCTTGTGGCTTGGCTTAAATCGTTTTAAATTGCACCTGTCTACAAAATATGTAGTGGAGATGGATATCTATGAGACCAAAATACAATCCATTCCCTGGGATAGAGGTGGTTCTGCCGTCCCAAAGTGGGCATTTTCCCCAATTCCATTGACTCCGGAACAATAAGCTATCAAGGAGTTCCGACTTGCTATATGTTTCCGATGAGAGACTAAAGCCTCATACACACGATCGGACTTTGTACAAACTTTCCCGTGGACTTTTGTACAAAGGGCGTAGTCCACAAGTTTGTATTGCATACACACGGTCGGACTTTTTGACAACAAACACGAACGTAGTGACGTCACAACGTACTGACGCCACTTCAAAAGAGGGACGTTCAATGACTCCAGCGCCACCTTTGGTCAACTTCTGTATTGTAGTCCGATTGTTTGCATTGGTTCTGAGCATGCGTGTTTGTACCTTGTACAAAGGTCCAATGCTTTTGCATACACACGGTCGGACTTTGCTCCATCGGACTTTTGTTGCCAGAAAGTTTGTCCGTTCGCACAGCCAACAAAAGTCCGATGAAAACAGAAAAAGTTTGTCCGATGGAGCGTACACACAGTCGGATGTTGCTCCAAAACAGCTAATTTGCATGTTTGTTGTCAAAAAGTCCAACCGTGTGTACGAGCCTTAAGGCTGGCCATACATAATACAATTTTCTTCTATAGATTTCCTTTAGATTTACCAAAACCATATAATATGAGGTCAAATCTGAACACTTTCAGCTTGTGTTCAATCAGGCAGACCCTTGTACTACACAGTTGAAGGTAAATCTAAAGGAAATTGAATAAGAAAATTGTATGGTGTATGGCCAGCTTAAAGTGGTTGTAAACCCTTTACAACACACTTTGACCTACAGGTAAGCCTAGATTAAGGCTTACCTGTAGGTCCAAGAAATATCTCCTAAACCTATATGGTTTAGGAGATATTTGCCCGAAGACAGGCACCGCTGTCTACGGCGCATGCGCCGTAGACAGCGGCGCGCAGGCGCACTGAGCGCGGCATCGGCAACGACGAAAGATGCCGGCTCCTGTGCGCATGCGCGGGAGTGACGTCATCGCGGCTTCGCCGAATAACAGCGGCGGAGCTGCGAGACCCCACCGAGAAGATGGAGGCTCCGGACTACAGGGGACAGCGGTGACATCGCTGGCTCCTGTGTCAGGTAAGTGACACATAATGGGCTACTATGCGATGCGATGCGATGCATAGTAGTCCATTATGCTTTACCTTTGCAGGGAATGAAAGAGGAAGTAAACTCATCAGGGTTTCATTTCTCTTCAAGATAGGACTGAAGCCAAGATCAACATTGCAGCCTTTCTTCTCTTATAAACCTTATGAATTAAAGGACCAACTATAGGGGCTGCTATTGGCCTCCTTCTGAAAATGCTACTTACCTGGCTGTAGCTGGTCTTAGTATGTCTAGGTAGCAGAATCACGCTGCTAACCTTTTCTCTGCTTCATCCTGGTGACTGATTTAATTCGCTGTAGCAAAAAACATTACCATAACCGACAGACAGATAGCATTTTCAAGGGAGAAGCAGCAGAGGCAGCATTTATATCCTTTTAAAGCTGAGCTTCACTTGGTTTTGTGTTTATTAAAAGTCAGCAGCTACAAAAAGTTTATCTGCTGACTTTCAATGAACACACACTCGCCTGTCCTACGGTCCAGTGATGCAGCCGCCCGAACCCTCAGTTCTCTCCGGCACTGGTATCAAAAGTGTGGGCACCTGGCTGAGACAGCTTGCGCCTTTACAGCCTAGTGCGCACTGCGCAATGAGGCATTCGCGAGCTGCACTGTGGCTTTTTAATGGTCGGGCAATCTTCTGGGATCTGTGACATGTCCCAGAAAATTGCAGGGAGGGAGGAGAATTTCCGCTTGAGTCGCCTAGGCAGCCCAAGTGTAAGTGGAAGCTGGGTACCTGTCAAAAGTAGGTACCCCCCAAAAAAATTACATGCCAAATGTGGCATTTAAAGAGGAAGTAAACTCTCCCACTCTGATGCTTTTCATTTAGTCCATTATAAAAAGTAATTATCAGACTATAGCCACTGTAATCAGCCCAAATCCCATATTACTTACTGTTTAAAGAAACTTTAGAAAACTTGTTTCCAGGGGTTAGGCAGCGCCATCTTAAGTATTGTTTTCTGAGTCCACAGTGGATTGTATATCTGCCCTTACATTGAGCACTTCCTGTACTGTTAACCAAGCCTCCTTCTCAATCCAACGTTTCTATGGCTACCCTGCTTCCCTGTTCATAGCTGACTTGTTTATTTCATAGTATTTACTTGTGCCGATGTCTAATGTTTGCCTTTGTCAGACTTATCAGCTTCAGCTGATAAGACTGCAGTAATGGCCAAGTTTGTATGTGAGGTGAGTGATTAGCAGAGTTCAGTGTTGTGCTGTAGGAAGTCCTGATAACAGATAGATAAGCACATAGAGAGTGTGCCTTAAATCAGGGGAGATCTGGGCATGCTCAGTGACTTCATTCTACAGAACAACAAGGATTACAACAATACTAAGCAAGTAAGGAGATATCTACAAGCAGTGTTTATTAGGGTTTTGTATGCTGATTTACATGGGACAAAGTTGTGGGGGAGGGTTTACAACCACTTTAAGCGGGCGAGGAGTCTCTAAAGAGGAAGTTCCACTTTTGGGTGAAATTCGAGCGCACGTGGAACGCGCCATAATGAACGGTGAGTCCATCAATGCGCTGCGAGATGGCGTAGGCCCCCCCCCCCAAAAAAAATCCATAGCATGCCCTTCAGGTTTTGTATGGATTTTAATGGGAACCCCGAGCCAAAAAAAAATTAAAAAATAAAAATCGCATAACCCCAACCCCCCAATCCATACCAGACCAGTTCCCCTTAATATCCATACCAGACCCGAAGGGCCTGGTAATGGACTGGGGGGGGGGGGGGGATCCGACAATATATCACAGCCGCGAGTAGTTTTAAATTACTTTTTTTCCCTTTATAAAAGCCTTTTTTCCCTTTTATTCAAAACACGGGAAAGATGCGTTACTTTACAGGCATACTAAGGACACCCCCCAGGCACGATATTTAAAGGAATGTTTCATTTTTATTGTTTCACTTTAAAGCGGGAGTCCACCGGGACTCCGCGTTTTTTTTTTTTTTTTTTTTAAAAGCCAGCAGCTACAAATACTGCAGCTGCTGACTTTTAAAATAGTGACACTTACCTGTCCAGCGCGCCCGCGATGTCGGCACCCGAAGCCGATCTCTAGGTCGCCTGTCGGGTCCTGCCTCCGCCATCTTGGGTATGGGAATCAGGAAATGGAGCCTTTCGGCTTCATTTCCCGGTTCCCTACTGCGCATGCGCGAATCGCGCTGCGCAATAAGGACGCTCCCCGCTGCCTCTGGGATCTGTGTGTTTCCCAGCAGGCAGCGGGGCACTTGCGGGAAGGGGCGGGCACTTGCGGAAAGGGGCGTAAGTTACGCCCCTTTCCGCAGAGAGCTATCCCGGAAGTGGGTGCAGTTACCTGGATTATCCAGGTAACTGCACCCCCCTCCCCCCTGAAAGGTGCCGATTGTGGCACCGGAGGGGGGGAGGGTTCCGATGAGCGGAAGGTCCACTTTAGGGTGGACCTCCACTTTAAGCATTATTAAAATCACTATTCCTGAGAAAACATCAGTTTTTAAAACTTTTTTTGCAATTATACATGTCCCCTGGGGCAGGACCCGGGTCCCCAAACACTTTTTATGAAATAGCTTGCATATAAGCCTTTAAAATGAGCACTTTTGATTTTTCACGTTCATGTCCCATAGGCTTTAAAGAGGAAGTAAACCCTGATGAGTTTACTTCCTCTTTGATTCCCTGCAAAGGTAAAGCATAATGGACTACTATGCATCACATCGCATCGTACAGTAGTCCATTATGTGTCACTTACCTGACACAGGAGCCAGCGAAGTCACCGCTGTCCCCTGTAGTCCGGAGCCTCCATCTTCTCGGTGGGTCTCGCTGCTCCAGCGCTGTGATTCACCGGAGCCGCAATGACATTACTCCCGTGCATGCGCTTGGGAGCCGACACTCGTGGCATATCGCAGCGATCTGCGGCCTGCCCAGTGCGCCTGCGCACCGCTGTCTACGGTGCATATCTCCTAAACCGTATAGGTTTAGGAGATATTTCTTGGACCTACAGGTAAGACTTAATCTAGGCTTACCTGTAGGTCAAAGTGGTTTGTATGGGTTTACAACCACTTTAACGGTGTTCACATAGATTTTTTGCCTGTTCGCAAGTTCTGGTGCAAAGAGAACCGGGGGGGGGGGGGTGTTAGGCACATCCTAATGCTCTAATGCTGATAGCAGCAAACAGAAATTGCACTTAGTGCTCTTATTTAAGAACACATCATAGAGGGATATGCTTTGTTCATATTTCTGTAGCACTCTGATGTTTAGGCAGGGTTGCTAGTACATTTACCTGCCAGGCATAGTTGCCTTTGCCAATTGTTAGGGGATCAATTGATTTCACCCTAATTCTGGAATTGCTGCACTTCTCTCCTCTGTTACTATATGGCTGGGTATCTGGTGACATTATATAAGACATGTTCATTGCAAGGACAGATTAGGAATAGATAGGGTACCTCAGCCAATGGGCAGGGATCTTCTTGGGTCCCTTGACCTGTTGGGAGAGCCTATTTATTTGGGTGAGGTCAGGTGATCTGGGTTTCTGTGCCACTTGGATGGCTGTCTGAGTGGACGTGTGTTGTGCTGCCCCGGCTGGCCTATCCCAGGGACATCTGGCTGCTAGGCTGTCTGAGGGCCTATCTAGAACAAGACAGCAACATAGGGTTGGGATTGCAGCTTGCAGTCCAGGCAAAAGTGACAGCTCTGCCGGCCGGAGAACCTGACGTGTTTGGAGGTAGAGGGGAAGCTGTTGCCACTAACAGACCATCCACCTTGTTACCAGGGACCACTGTGAGTAGTTGAAGCAAGTACCAGAGCAGTATTCTCACCAAACGGGGACGTTGTAGAATTGGGAAACTTCAGCAGGTGTCAAGCCAGGGACCCAGCCAGCAGAGGTCACGCTTGCAGAGCACCCTTGTGTGTCAGCCAGGGACTGAGCAGGCCAGTAGAGTGAGGCTTGAGGAGTATCTTGGAAGCCAAGCTAGGGACCCAGCAGGGAAGCGGGGGTGACGCTTGAGTAGTATCTTGGAAGCCAAGCTAGAGACCCAGCAGGGAAGCGGGGGTGACGCTTGAGGAGTATCTTGGATGCCAAGCTAGGGACCCAGCAGGGAAGCGGGGGTGACGCTTGAGGAGTATCTTGGATGCCAAGCTAGGGACCCAGCAGGGAAGCGGGGGTGACGCTTGAGGAGTATCTTGGAAGCCAAGCTAGGGACCCAGCAGGGAAGTGGGGGTGACGCTTGAGGAGTATCTTGGATGCCAAGCTAGAGACCCAGCAGGGAAGCGGGGGTGACGCTTGAGGAAGATACTGCGAGAGAGAAGATTGGAAGAGCTCAGGAGATCCAGTGGCAGTGAATCCGCAAATCTAGTGAGAGAGACTGGGAGCTCAGTTGAGTGAAGATCTACAATAGGAGATTGTGGAGGAAGTAAAAAGTTCATTGTAACCTTTGTTAGAAACTGTTCAAGATTGTTGCCATAGGAGACAGCGTGTCTACACATGCAGATATGGTGGCGGCTGGGTGCCTTTCCCTGCATGGTTGTCCACCTATAGTCTCTGAGTCTGCTAATTAACATTGCAACTTCTAAAGGGTGTCCTGGCCCTAAACCCTCGCTCCCACAGTTCCGTTTAAGAGACAATAAATCTCTTTGCAGAGAAGTGTCTGGCGCCCATGAATCTATCTTGCACTACACCCACCATGCCGTGTACCCCCCCAGCTATCATATAACGCTAAAGGTTCTCATCAGACCAAGGGGGCCCAGGACCTTGCTACATTTCATCTCTGAGGTTTACAACCACTTTACCTGATAACCTGTGTAAGACGTCATGCACACAGGGCATTTCAATTTCTCCTTTGAACGCCTTTTATTCCCGGTGTTCTGGCATATAGTGTCCTGCCATCAGATACTGTCCGCCCCGTACTGCGCATGCGCAGTGCTTGCGCAGTACGGAGCAGAAGAAGCTTCGGAAAAAGATGAACGGCGCCTCTGTGCCGCGAGTCGAGGTGGTAGCCCCACCATCAGGGCTGTTTTTAAGACAGGGCAAAAGGGGCAGCGGCCCTGGGCCCTGTCGTTGTTGTGGGGCCCAAAGCAGCTGCCTCATACTTGCCAACTATCCTGGATTAAATTCCCTTGTCTCTTGAGGTTTTAGTCATGTGCTGTGTCCCAATATCTCAGTATGAAGTGCTGCTACTAATGCTGCCCAGCTCTGCCCTATTTTTGTGTATGGATGACTCACCTGCAGACCGTGTGTTTACAAGTACATCACCGGCATTGATATGTAAATAGCAGCGGCCGGCGGCATTGATATATATATCATGCCCTGCTGAGATCATATCCACAGTAATCTCTTGCAACCAATCAACAAGCAGAAATCATGTGCTGTAACCTCTAGCAACTAATCAGTGAGCCGTAATGTGTGCTCTAACCTCTAGCAACCAGTCAGGGAGCAGTAATGATACACTGTAACCTCTGGCAAACAATCGCAACAGCCACCCGATCTGGTTCAGTAAACTGATTTTAAGTCTAGCTGCTATTTATTGTATGTCTCAGAGCAGGTGGAGAGCGAAACTGCATGGAGGGGGCCCCAAGAAAAGTTTTGCCCAGGGTCCAATCAATATTAAAGACGGCCCTGCCCACCATCCAAGCGGACATAGGGCTGGCAAAATTAGAGGGCCCCTCGCGGGCTCTCTTTGCTCGCCACGCTTTGGTCTCGGCCTCACTGCGCTCGACTCTTTTTATTCCAACTCTATGTCCACTTGAATGGTGGGGCTAGAACCTGGACTCACGGCCCAGGCGCCGTTCATCTTCGGGTATTTTCGGAATCTGTGTGTGCTGCGCAGTACACAGCGGACACTATCCGATGGGGGACTCTATATGATAGGACGCCGGCAGGAAAAAGAAGCTTAAAAACGCACCTAAAAGCTTAGGCACGCCAAGCATTTTAGCGTCCATAGATTCCTTCGCTAATTATATTAATTTGTTCCGGGCCACTGGAATAAATGATTGGGGGGGGGGGGGGGGAGGCTTGGTAAAAGTAATATAACCTTCAGAAGGTCAACAAAAAAGGAAAAAAAATTGCGCTTTCATGAGTTCTCTGTATTTCTCTCATCAAAGGGCCCATTTAACAAAGTGAAGACAGTTAGCTTGCTCTAATTTATTCCTCTTCCACTAGCAGCGGAGAATCAGGTAGAGAAGAAATCGCAATTCATATGTTTACTTTAAATGATTAAATAGGATGATATTGTAATGTTTACAGATTATAAACATGCGTGATAGTATGTGCTGAATCCTGTACCAGCTGGAGAGCAGCTTGCCATCAGCTGTTCCATTCCCCTACCCCTCCTCTTGTAAAGCACCTGTTGTTGGTCCCTTTAAATTTTAAATCCCCCCCCCCCCCCCCCGACCCTACACTCAGTCAGTCCCCACGTGCTGCTTCAGTCGCTGTCTCCGATTATACCATAATAGTTCATCGCTATGGGCTCTATATTGGCAAAGATTCTCTTACCGACCATCAGCAGCCTGGCACTGGTGCCCACCATCAGCATTGCAGCCAAAAGGCAGTTCCACATGGAGGCTATGGTATATTTTTTCACCATGTTTTTCATTGCGGTAAGGCTTCTTTTATTCTGTTTTTTTTTTTACTGTTGTTCCATTGCGTGTCGACTAGAAAGGCAATACATGTAACATGAATGTGCTAAAAACTGTAGAAGCAAGTCATATCATCTCACGCCAATAAAGTCAGTCAAGGTAATAATTTGGCCTCTGAGACTGTCTGCAAGATCTGCTGGTTGCTTATTGCAACAAATCACCTTTAAACCATCAATAAAAAATGCTGAGGTTGAAGTTTGGTTGGGTACAATGGGCAACACATATAGTTTGCCTTTCAACCACTTAAACAAGACCCTCTACAGCATGGCAGATATAGTGCAGAACAAGGTACTAGTAAAGCCTTGTACACACGATCGAATTGTCCGGCGTACTTAGTCCGGCAAACAATCCGGCGGATAGTCCGGCGGACTTTCTAGCGAACGGACTTGGCCACACACGGACGCTCCGAAAGTCCGGCGATTTCTAACGCGATGACGTACAGCACGTACGACGGGACTAGAAAAAGGAAGTTCAATAGCCAGTAGCCAATAGCTTCCTTCTCGTACTTGCTTCTGAGCATGCGTCATTCTTAGTCCGCCGGACTAGCATACTCACGAACGTATTGTCCGCTGAAACCCAAGTCCGACAGGAAGATTGGAGTTCAAAAATACTTTCTAAGTCCGCCAGACTTTACGATTGAAAAAGTCCGCTGAAGCCCACACACGATTGGATTGTCCGGTGAAACCCAAGTCCGATGCTTGGGCTGCAAAACTACTTTCTAAGTCCGCCGGACTTTACGCTGGAAAAAGTCATCTGAAGCCCACACACGATCGGATTGTCCGGTGAAATGCGCTATGGCGGACTAAGTACGCCGGACAATTTGATCGTGTGTACGCGGCATAACACAACAAGGATCTGGATGGCTGCACTCCTAAAAAAAGCTTTAGGCTCCATGCACACTGGAGCTCATAAACTGCAGTTTATTGGAGTTTGGGCGTTTTTTTTTTTAAAAGCCCATAAACTCCACTCTATGTTAGCCTATGTGTCAATGCACACATGGACGTTTTTTAGCTTTAATGAGCAGTGGAGTTTATGGGCTTTTTTCTGAACGCCGGAAATTTGCGTTCAAAGTGCCGTTTTTTACCGCCAAAAAATGATAAACGCTCATAAACGCATAAACACGTGTTAATTAGTGTTCGGCATTCTATTTTTTTTCAACGCATTGTGGGAGTTTGGAATGCACTGTGGGATTTTTTGGAGTGTCCTCTGTGTATTTTTATTGAAAACGCCCATAAACGCTAATAAACGCTCATAAACGCTAGTACAAAACGCTGTTAAAAGCATGTTTTTCAACCAGCGTTTTCTGCCAGCAATCTGGCGTCAAGAAAAAGCTTTTTTGAGCTTCAGTGTGCATGGAGCCTAAAGCTTTTTTTTTTTTTTTTTTTTAGGAGTGCAGCCATCCAGATCCTTGTCGTTTAAAGCCCCATACACACTATCAGATTATCTGCTGAGTTTTTCCTTCAGATTTACCAAAACCATGTAGTAGAAGGTCCTGCCTGATTGCATACACATTGAAACTCCTAAGGTTTGTCCTCATATTATATGGTTTTGGTAAATCTGAAGGGAAAACTCAGCAGATAATCTGATAGTGTGTATGGGGCTTAACTTGTATGAGCCTGGCGATCTAGGCTAGCACCCAAACACAAGCAGCTGTTCACAAGTAGAGAGGAGCACAGATATCTGCAGTGGCGCAAGCTTTTGTATAGTCAAGCAGAACAAGATACTATTTAACACTGAAGGAAAAGAATTCTAGGAAAGGATGGAAAATATGGAAAGGATTCTTTACTGTAAGAGCAAGAGAGGATTTGAGCTGACTCTATAGATTGCTTCAATAAGCAGCTGAATTCATTTCTAAATGCACAAAATGTAACAATCTAAGACATATTTATAAGACACAACATCTCAGAATGTTGATTAAGGCCCCTATACAACACTTGTGAGACTTGTCCTGCGACTTGGGACTGCAAAGCTGCATGACAAATCGTAGGCAATGAGTACCGTTCATATCTGTGCGACTTCAAAGTAGCCCCTGCACTACTTTGGTCCAACTTCGATGCAACTTGAGGTCCACAGACCTCAAGATTACACAGGCATTGCTTCAAGTCGCATCAAAGCCGCGCGACTTCCGGTCGTAAAAGTGTAGAAGGGGCCTTGGGAGTACAGTATGTGATTACCTTCAGAGATCGGAAAGGTTTTTTGCCATTCTCTGGATCAACTTTAGGATTAGAATTTTCTTTTGTCTATTGGGTGAACTTTTTTTTTATTTCAACCTTTTTAACTTTTGCAGCTTTCTTTACAAAGGCAAGCAATCAAACAGGGCACAAAGCATAACTATTTTTATATGTACATTCTTTATGTTCAAATATTTACAATATCAGTTATTAAAGTGGGGTTCTAACCTAAAGTGGAACTTCCGCTCATCGGAAACCCTCCCCCACCTCCAGTGTCACAGTTGGCACCTTTCAGGGGGGAGGGGGGGTGCAGATACCTGTCCTGTCCCGGCGCGCTGTCTGCTGGGAAACACACGGGTCCCAGAGACAGCGCGGACCATTCCTATTGCGCTGTGCAACGCGCGCATGCGCAGTAAGGAACCGGGAAGTGAAGCCGCAACGATTCACTTCCTGATTCCCTCACGTGGAATGGCTGCGGCAGCAGCCGAGAGACGAGCGATCGATCGGCCTCGGCTGCCGACATCGCTGGACCCCGGGACAGGTGAGTGTCCATTTATTAAAAGTCAGCAGCTGCAGTATTTGTAGCTGCTGGCTTTTAATATTTTTTTTTTTTACAGTGAAAGCCCTCTTTAATCACACACAGATAGCCCTTGTACACACGATCAGAGATTCCGACGGAATGTGTCCGATCGGAGCGTTTTGTCGGAAATTCCGACTGTGTGTGGTCTGCATCAGACTGTTTCCGTCGGAATATCCGTCGGACCAAATTTTCCAACTTGCTGGAAATAATTTCCGACAACATGATTCGATCGGACATACTCCGATCATGTGTAGAGAATTCCGATCGGACAAAGTGCCACGCATGCTCAGATCAAATTCCTACATCAAAGCTATTGGCTACTAGCCTGAACGTAGTCCCATCGTAACGAAATGACGTCATCACGTTCTGAACGATCGGATTTTCCAACAACTTCGTCCGACCGTGTGTATGCAACAGTTTCGGACAAAATCCGTCGGACAAAATCTGACGGATTTGGTTGTCGGAATCTCCGACCGTGTGTACAAGGGCTAAGAGATCAACAGGAGATAAGATTATATTTACTAAATTGTTCGCCTTCTATTGTTATCAGATTGAAAAACAATCTCACGTGTGTGTTGCCAAAAAAAAATAAAAAAATCACCATTGATTAATATTGATTGCCAGTTGCCTCTGTGATTGATCTGTTCTAAACCATTATGGCCTGCAATACAGATGTTTTCAAAATGTTTTTTTTTCTTTTTTTTATTGAAAAAACAAACATTGCTCTTCCCATTTACCTGAAACTGCTTTAAAAAAATTACATCCCTTTCCCCAGATTAGATACTCCCTGCAGTGTATCTAATCTATAGAGGGAATGATGTGCACGCTCCCACAACATGATAATGTGCACAGCGCTTAAAGTGGTTGTAAAGTCATTTTGGGGACTTTTACCTACAGGAAAGCCTATAATAAGGCTTACCTGTAGGTAAAAAAAAATTCCCCTCGCAATGCGCCGCTGACTGCAGTGGCACATGAGCACAGGGGATTCCCGGCTGGAAGCCCGGCAGACGCCGGACCCTGCCGGGAAGAAATCTCCCACGCGCATGCGTGGGAGTGACGATATAGCGGCCACTCACAGTGCCGGAGCTGCGATACCTGGAAGAAACGCTGAGGGAACATGTCAGCTCCCTCTGCGTGGATCAGACCAGATGTCGGGGCCTCGTTCTAAGGTAAGTATTTCATAATGAGCTAGTATGCGGTGCATACTACTTTTCCTTTGCAGTTGAGGAAAAAAATTAAAATAATTCAGCGGGTTTACAACCGCTTTATTCGAACAAGCTGATTGGCTATTGTGTACATCTGCACCTGATTTTGCATTATTCGTTTTCAGTAAATCAACCCCAATTGACACAATTCCCTGCTTTCTGTTCTTTGTATGCAATTGTCACAGCATTCTTTTTTTTAAATCACACCTTAAAAAACGTCGCCACACTCAGTTTTTGCCACATTGCATGCACTACCCCAGTGGTTTCCAAGCTGTGGCCCCGGGGGGGGGGGGGGGGGTCAGATGTGGCCCTTTGCTTGGCTTTATCTGGCCCTTGGGGCACTATTCCACCAACTGACACCAACGATAAGACACAATTCCGCCCACAGACACCATTAACCCCCCCTGGCGGTATTCCCGAGTCTGGCTCGGGGTGGAAGTTTTATACCAAAAGCGGTAACCCCGAGCCAGACTCCGGATCGCATCGCTGTATGCAGGAGGAGGTTTACTTACCTTCTCCCCTGGATCCAGCGATGTCCCCCCCCCCCCCCCCCGCTGTACGAGCGGCTTGTCCTCCGCTCAATTCATCACGGAGCCGATCTCCGTTCCCTGCGAGCGTTGCGACACACGGGGACGGAGATCGGCGCCAAATTCAAAAAGTGAAACACACACATTACATACAGTATAATGTAATCTTACAGATAACATTGCTGTATGTAATAATTTCACATCCCCTTTGTCCCTAGTGGTCTGCCCAGTGTCCTGCATGCAGTTTTACATAATAAAAACTGTTCTTTATGCCTGGAAACTGGAGATTGTCCATAGCAACCAAAACTGTCCCCTTTACATCAAAAATGATTTTAGACCAGCTAGAAAACAGCGATAATAAATTGGAATCACTCGCAGAATTGAGCGATAGCGATTTGTGGGGAGATCCGTCATCAAATACTGAAAAGTAATGACAGCGACAATTCTGCAACTCAGCAAATTTCAGTGTATTTGATTTGATTACATTATTGAATCATTTTTATTATTGTTATATTATTATTTGGTATAATTATTTATAGTTATTTATTGTATTATAATTTAGGATTTCATTTTTAAAACTTTATCATACCCGGGATGTCTGCTAGACTATGGTTTGGACAGATTTAAGTGAGTTATTCCTAAGCCCTTGTACACACGGTCGGAGATTCCGTCGGAATGTTTCCTATCGGAGCGTTTTGTCAGATATTCCGACTGTGTGTGGTCTCCATCGGACTGTTTCCATCGGAGTATCCGACAGACCAAGTTTTCCATCTTGCCGGTAGAATTTTCCGACAAAACGCTCCGATCGGACATACTCCGATCATGTGTAACCTACTCCGACGGACAAAGTGCCACGCATGCTCAGATCAAGTTCATAGACCAAAGCTATCGGCTACTAGCCTGAACGTAGTCCCGTCCTAACGAAAAAAAACATCATCACGTTATGTACAATCAGTATTTCCGACAACTTAGTCCGACCGTGTGTATGCAACATCACTTCCGGACCTCTTCCGGAATTAATCCGTCGGAATTACTCCGATGGATTTGGTTGTCGAAATCTCCGACCGTGTGTACAAGGGCTTAGAATTACAGAACTACAATATAAAAACGCCAAATTTTCATGCAAAATAATTGTACCGCTTTCAGCACCTAAAATCCGATATAATCATACCGCCAGGGAGGTTAATGGGGCACAGTCCTTCCCATGGATGCCAACAATGGGGCACAGTCCTTCCCATGGATGCCAACAATGGGGCACAGTCCTTCCCATTGATACCAACAATGGGGCACAGTCCTTCCCATTGATACCAACAATGGGGCACAGTCCTTCCCATTGATACCAACAATGGGGCACAGTCCTTCCCATTGATACCAACAATGGGGCACAGTCCTTCCCATTGATACCAACAATGGGGCACAGTCCTTCCCATTGATACCAACAATGGGGCACAGTCCTTCCCATTGATACCAACAATGGGGCACAGTCCTTTCCATTGATACCAACAATGGGGCACAGTCCTTTCCATTGATACCAACAATGGGGCACAGTCCTTCCCATTGATACCAACAATGGGGCACAGTCCTTCCCATTGATACCAACAATGGGGCACTATTCTTCCCATTGATACCAACAATGGAGCACTATTCCTTCCAATAAAACTAATGATAGGGCACTGATGCCAAGGCATTTTCTACACCTACCAGGCCTCTAGCAGTCGGGGACCTTGCTACACCAGCATGAGGAAGACCCACCTGTAGTCATCCTCAATTGCACACCCCTCAGGTGATGGGAGGCATGGTGGCTGTTTTTCCTATTTCAGGCTGTGACAAACAACGGGGCACTTCATTGAAGGCCATGACACGCTGTCATCGCAGCTCAGACGCTTCATGTACACAGCTGGCACATTTCATCCCCACGTTAGGATGTGCCTCTTGCATTTTACATCAATGAATGTGCCCCGGGGCTCCAACAGATGACAAGGAACAGTGGCATTCCTGAGTATTTTGGGACACTGTAGAGTTCTTCTGACAGTTGATAGCAAAATGTCTTTCAGGCCTTTTAACCATTTGCCCCTCAGCTGTGACCACCCCTTAGATCAACAACAACTGTCGCTCTACACCCTTTCACCGCTGTGCAGTTTTTTTTTTTTTTTTAGGATCTTCATCATCTACTAATCATCTGCCCTCTTGTCTCTGTAGATGTACCATGTATGCGAAGGGCCCGGATTCTCCATGATTTGTTTCATGAGATACGATCTGCTGGAATACTTCAGTATCTACGGCACAGCCTTGTCCATGTGGGTGTCACTGATAGGTAAGTCTGCCGGCCCCATAGATGATTTTATCTTCTAAGAAACACAAGTAAAGAGCTAAAGGGAGCCAAAAAGCGTAAAGAGAATCAGCTGCTTTTTAAAGGCCTATTAAGCCGTAACAAATTTATGGACTGCAGGCAGCTAAAAATATGACCCAGTTATGTATTTATTAACCGCTTTCAGCCCCGGACCATTTCGCTGGCTTAAGACCAGACCACTTTTTTTTTGCGATTTGGCACTGCGTCGCTTTAACTGACAATTGGCGCGGTCGTGCGACGTGGCTCCCAAACAAAATTGACGTCCCTTTTTTTCCCACAAATAGAGCTTTCTTTTGGTGGTATTTGATCACCTCTGCGGTTTTTATTTTTTTGCGCTATAAACAAAAATAGAGCGACAATTTTGAAAAAAAAAACACATTATATTTTACTTTTTGTTTTAATAAATATCCCCCAAAAATGTATAAAAAACATTTTTTCCTCAGTTTAAGCTGATACGTATTCTACATATTTTTGGTTAAAAAAAAAAAAAATCGCAATAAGCGATTATTTTTGTCTGGTTTGCGCAAAAGTTATAGCGTTTACAAAATAGGGGATAGTTTTATGGCATTTTTATTAATACATTTTTTTTTTACTAGTAATGGCGGTGATCAGTGATTTTTATTGTGACTGCGACATTGCAGCGGACACATCGGACATTTTTGACACATTTTTGGGACCATTGTCATTTATACAGCAATCAGTGCTATACAAATGCAGTGATTCCTGTGTAAATGACACTGGCAGTGAAGGGGGTTAACCAGGGGGTGGCAGTGTAGGGGTTAAGTGTTCCTAGGGGCGTGTTACTAACTGTGGGGGGCTGGGCTTTGTGTTAGTGAACACTGATCTCTGCTCCAATCACATGGAGCAGAGATCAGCGTCACTTGTTGCTAGGCAGAACGGGGAGATGCTGTTTACAACGGCATCTCCTCGTTCAGCCGCCCCGTGAGACGATCGTGGGTATCCCCGCGGCGATCGAGTCCACGGGACCTGCGACCGGACTCACGGGGGTCCCGACTGGCACACGAGCACGCCGCGGGAGTGACATCATCGTGGCTCTGGCCAATCACATAGCCAAAGTGCCCAAACCCATAAGTAAGATTGGGGGGAAGATGTCAGCCCTCTCAGCAGTGACAAGCAGGAGGGCTTCGTTCCAAGGTGAGCATTTCATAATGTGCTAGTATGTGATGCATACTAGCACATTATGCCATTGCCTTGCAGGGTTATTATTTTTTTACAACAGCTGGGGTTTACTACTGCTTTAATGTAAGTCAACTTATCTATACGTGTTTAAAGTGGTTGTAAACCCATTACATATATCCAGTAAAGTGACTGGCCTCAGGTAATACACAAAGATAAAACAAATCCTCCTACATAGGTTGTACCCGATTTATCTGCAACCTTCTCTTTAAATCTGTTCATAGTGCAGAATTTAAAGCTCGCCTGAGATGTCAGAAAAAAAAAAGTGGGTGAAGAGCTGACGTTATACTCTGCAGAGCTCAGTAGCGGAGAGTTCTGAGAGCTGATTGGAGGGAAGGGACACAACCTCCTTCACACAGCTCACAGGAACAGAACTGAAGCTGTCAATCAGCTGGAGATCCCTCCCCTGTCACCATTTTCTCTTGGTGTCAGGAAAACTTGTCATAAGTGACTGATGCTGACAGCCAAGAAAAGAAGCAGCAGACAGAAATGACACTTAGTGCTCTTAACTGAGACAAGCACACACTATAGAAGGATATTCTTTGTACATGTTTCATGTTTGAGATTTGCAACCACTTTAAATTGTGTGTTTCTGTAAGCCCTTGTACACACGGTCAGATATTCCGACAACAAAATCCATCGGATTTTGTCCGAATCTGGTGTTGCATACACACGGTCGGATAAAGTTGTCGGAAAATCCGATCGTTCGGAACGTGATGACGTAATTTCGTTACGACGGGAATACGTTCAGGCTAGTAGCCAATATCTTTGGTCTAGGAATTTGATCTGAGCATGCGTGGCACTTTGTCCGATCTGAATTCTCTACAAACGATTGGACAAAGTCCGATCGGATCATGTTGTCGGAAAATTTTACAGCCCAGCTCTAAAACTTTGTCGGTCGGATATTTTGACGGAAACAGTCGGATGCAGCCCACACACGGTCGGATTATCCGACAACACGGTCCGATCGGACATTTTCCGTCGGAATGTCTGACCATGTGTACAGGGGCTAAGAGTTTTTTTTTTTTATTATGGGTGCACATGGGGGGGGGGGGCAACCAGGCAAAAATAGGGCTTTCTGTTTAGGAGTACAGCACAAAGATTATATAAATGGTCTTTCAGTCCATCCACATTGACTTGAAACTAAAGCCCGTGCGGCTGATTGATCTTACCTCTTCAATTATTCAATGGAGATTCTAAACTGCCTTATATACAGATGACCACTAGAGGGAGATTCAAAATCAATGTAGGCAATACTATCTTAAAAATATGGATCAGCAAACATGTAAAAATATGATTGTCACATTGGAGGTGACTCTCCGACAAAATCTACATTTCAAATCTGGGCTCACTGTAAATATTCTACCAGTAAGCTTGATAGGAGAACGTCTGTGGAACAATCCCATCTCCCAGCATTAGTAAAAGGGCTGCCATTGCCAGTGCCTAACCGTTGATTTTCTGTCTTTAGTGTTTAAATGTATAATCTTGGAAAGGTACATAGACATGTATGCCCACATCTTGAGGCGGTATATCTTGGTTTATAACTCCAGTTTAGCAACACCTCAAAGAAGAAATGTTCTATTTTTTAAAGATACATTTTTTACTTTAACCACTTGGGATCCGCGCTATTGCAAAATGACGGCAATAGCGCGGACCCACATTTTCGGGACTACGTCTATTGACGTAGTCCCGGTTACGAGCGGCCTGCGCGCCCCCTGAGGGGCGCGCGCGGCGCGCTCTGTGATCGGCGAGTCCGTGAGACTCGCCTGATCACCGATCCGTGTAAGGGGTCGATCCCGACCCCTTATCACGTGATCAGCTGTCAGCCAATGACAGCTGATCATGTGATAAAACGGAGCCGGTAATCGGCTAGTATTCCTCCTCGCGCTGACAGCGCGAGGAGAAAAAAAAAAAGCCGATCGCCGGCGGCCGTGTTCGGGACATCAGTCCCGATCACGGCCAGCAATTTAAACGGACACCTGCCCCCTGCCAGTGCCCACCTGCCACCCGCAGTGCCATCCTGAAATAAAGTAAGTGCCCCCCTGTCAGTGCCACCCAGCAGTGCCCATAGTGCCCACAGTGCCACCCAGCAGTGCCCACAGTGCCACCCAGCAGTGCCCACAGTGCCACCCACAGTGCCACCCAGCAGTGCCACCCACAGTGCCACCCAAAATCTGCCTCAAAGGTGCTGCACCCCAGTGCCGCCCATCAGTGCCCAGCAGTGCCGCCCATCAGTGCCCAGCAGTGCCGCCCATCAGTGCCCAGCAGTGCCACCTATCAGAGCCACCTATCAGTGCCACCTATCAGTGCCCATCAGTCCCATCTATCTGTGGTACCTATCAGTGCCCATCCGTGCCACCCATCCGTGCCACTTATCCGTGCCACCCATCCGTGCCATCTTATCTGTGCCCATCTTTGCCCATCAGTGCCGCCTTATCTGTGCCCATCGGTGCCGCCTTATCTGTGCCTATTAGTGCCGCCTTAACTATGCCTATCAGTGCCCACCAGTGCAGCCTATCAGTGCCCACCAATGCAGCCCATCAGTGCCCACCAATGCAGCCCATCAGTGCCCACCAATGCAGCCTATCAGTGCCGCCTAATCAGCGCACTTCAATGAAGGAGAAAAATGACCTGTTTGCAAAATTTTATAACAAACTATTAAAACATGATTTTTTTTTTTTTGCATCTTTTTTTGTTTGTTTAGCAAAAAATAAAACTCTGAGCTGTAACTAAATACCACCAAAAGAAAGCTCTATTTGTGGGAAAAAAATGATAAAAATTTCATTTGGGTACAGTGTTGTATGACCGCGTAATTGTCACTCAAAGTGCATCAGCGCTGAAAGCTGAAAATTGGTCTGGGACTGAGGGGGGTTTAAGTGCCCAGTAAGCAAGTGGTTAAAAACAATGGACTTTTTTTCAAAATAATTTAGAATGCTTTCATTACACTTTGTTTGAAATGTACAGAATACTTTCTAATTTAAAGGCTTTCTAATAAGAAAGATCATCATGGTCTCCCATGATGATCCTTTACTTTTGGTCTCCTTTACTTTTGACTGATCCCGTCAAACTGAAAATCCAAACATCGTGTAGGCAATGAAGAGGGGCATGGGGGGGGAGGAGGAGGGGGGGGGGGGTAACCCCCATTGACTCATTCGGCTGTTTAGTGAAAGGCAGGAGATAAAATGACATCAGGTTATTCACAGCATAGCAGTGAAATGAATCACAGAATAGTAATAAATAAAATATTGATATGCAGTATTTGTTTTTATGTACATACCTAGGACAGTATATGAGGATAAAAGTCAGTTTGTATATATGGCAGCTTTATGATTATAGATGAATCCACAGTCCGTACTGCCGCCTGCATTAGGGATGTGCATGGCGTGTATTCCTGCACATGTAGAAATATTGAAGTATGCATTAATAAACCTCTTTTTAAAGAGGAAGTAAACTCTCCCACTCTGATGCTTCTCTTCATTTAGTCCATTATAATAAGTCATTATCAGACTATAGCCACTGTAATCAGCCCAAATCACATATTACTGTTTAACCACTTGCTTACTGGGCACTTAAACCCCCCTCAGTCCCAGACCAATTTTCAGCTTTCAGCGCTGATGCACTTTGAATGACAATTACGCAGTCATACAACACTGTACCCAAATTAAATTGTTATCATTTTTTTCCCACAAATAGAGCTTTCTTTTGGTGGTATTTAGTTACAGCTCGGAGTTTTATTTTTTGCTAAACAAACAAAAAAAGATGCAAAAAAAAAAAAATCATGTTTAATAGCTTGTTATAAAATTTTGCAAACTGGTCATTTTTCTCCTTCATTGAAGTGCGCTGATTAGGCGGCACTGATAGGCTGCATTGGTGGGCACTGATGGGCTGCATTGGTGGGCACTGATGGGCTGCATTGGTGGGCACTGGTGGGCACTGATGGGCATAGTTAAGGCGGCACAGATGGGTGGCACGGATGGGTGGCACGGATGGGCACTGATAGGTACCACTGATAGATGGGACTGATGGGCACTGATGGGTGGCACTGCTGGGCACTGATGGGCGGCACTGCTGGGCACTGGTAGATGACAATGATGGGCACGGATAAGTGGCACTGGGGTGCAGCACCTTTGAGGCAGATTGTGGGCACTGCTGGGTGGCACTGTGGGCACTGCTGGGTGGCACTGACGGGGAGCACTTACTTTTAAAACATTTGGCACTGCAGGGGGCAGGTGGGCACTGGCAGGGGGCAGGTGGGCACTAGCAGGGCTGGCCGTGATCGGGACTGATGTCCCGATCACGGCCGCCAGTGATCGGCTTTTTTTTTTTCCTCGCGCTCTCAGCGCGAGGAGGAATAATAGCCGATTACCGGCTCCGTTATATCACATGATCAGCTGTCATTGGCTGACAGCTGATCACGTGATAAGGGGTCGGGATCGACCCCTTGCACGGATCGGTGATCAGGCGAGTCTCATGGACTCGCCGATCACAGAGCGCGCCGCGCGCACCCCTCAGGGGGCGCGCAGGCCGCTCGTGCACGGGACGACGTCAATAGACGTAGTCCCGGCAAAGGAGATCCGCGCTGTAGCCGTCATTTGGCTATAGCGCGGATCTCAAGTGGTTAAAGAAACTTTAAAAAAACTTGTTTCCAGGGGTTAGGCAGCGCCATCTTAAGTATTGTTTTCTGAGTCCACAGTGGAGTGTATTTCCGCCCCTTACATTGAGCACTTCCTGTACTGTTAACCAAGCCTCCTTCTCAATCTAACGTTTCTATGGCAACCCTGCTTCCCTGTTCATAGCTTACTTGTTTATTTCATAGTATTTACTTGTGCCGATGTCTAATGTTTCCCTTTGTCAGATGTATCAGCTTCAGGGGATAAGACTGCAGTAATGGCCAAGTTTAGACTGTATGTGAGGTCACATGGTGTGTAGGAGGAAGCTCTGAGTGATAAGCAGAGTTCAGTGTTGTGCCGCAGGAAGTCCTGATAACAGATAGATAAGACAGAGAGTGTGCCCTAAATCAGGGGAGATCTGGGCATGCTCAGTGACTTCATTCTACAGAACAACAAGGAATACAACAATACTAAGCAAGTAAGGAGATATCTACAAGCCGTGTTCATTTGGGTTTTTTATGCTGATTTACATGGGACAAAGTTGTGGGGGAGGGTTTACAACCACTTTAACACTGTTGCTTGTTTAGCCTTGGCAGAGTTCGATGAGCCCAAGAGGTCCACGCTGGTCATGTTTGGTGTTCTTACCATCGCAGTGACAATATATCAAGATCGCTTCGGATATGGTGTCTACTCAGGGCCTATTGGCACAGCAGTGCTGGTAATTACTGTCAAATGGGTGAGTAATGCTACCAGGCAGCACGTTAGTCACATTCCAATTCTAGATTCAAGATACTGTATATCTGCCAAAAAACATATTTCTCAGATATAGGTGGATTATGGCCTAGTTCTGATCTTTAGAGCTTTAATTTTCCATTAGCCCCTGTACACCCGGTCGGACATTCCGACAACAAAATCCATCAGATTTTGTCCGACGGATTTTGTCCGAAACCGGTGTTTAATACATATAGTCGGACAAAGTTGTCGGAAAATCCGATCGTTCAGAACGCGGTGACGTTATTTCGTTACGACGGGACTACGTTCAGGCTAGTAGCCAATAGCTTTGGTCTAGGAATTTGATCTGAGCATGCATGGCACTTTGTCCGATCGGAATTCTCTAGAAACGATCGGACAAAGTCCGATCGGATCATGTTGTGGGAAAATTTTATAGCCCAGCTCTAAAACTTTGTTGGTCGGATATTCCGACGGAAACAGTCCAATGTAGCCCACACACAGTCGGATTATCCAACAACGCGGTCCGATCGGACATCTTCTGTCGGAATGTCCGACCGTGCGTACAAGGGGTAAGAGAAAATAAAATTCAAGCATTGAGAGTGTGAGTCCCTCATAATGTCCACAGCTGGCGTACAACCTAAGAATCCACCAATAGAGTTCAAAAGAGATAGTATAAATTGTCAGGTGGTTTAAGAAGGAACTGAACTCTGGATGCTGTTCCCAGAAAGGGCAGGCAAAAGGAAAAGGACTGGCCAACAGAACAGTGGTGACCCTAATGACCGGTGGGGCAATATTTAAGCAGCAGTAGGATAGGTGCAGAAAGCAAACATCCACTAAACGAATGAAGCAGAAGCAGGGAAGTCCTTGCACTGCAGGTCCTCAGGTACATCTTCCTCTCCCGCAATGGAAACAGTGAGCAGTACAACAGTGACATCATAAAATTTTACTCCGAATCTGGTGTGACTAACATTCAGAGTCTCCTATTTTTCTGAAAGGAACTCAAGACAAGAGGTACATTTTTCAGGATGCTGCTTAGGTACATTGACATTTTTAGATGTTCCTTGAGGTGACTGTATTAGTGGACTTGTAAGAAAAATGAGTACTGTTCTACCAAGTTTTTGGCAGACTGACCCCATACACCACCATTAATATGGAGATATGAAGGACAATCATACTGCAACTTTGCCCTGACCCCACAAACCCCCCTCCCCCATCCTAATCACCCACACCCCAAGATTACATACCTCATGGTCATGCATGGGCGTCAGCAGAACTTTATTCAGGGGGGGGGGGGCATCATTTTAGGGTCACCCATGCACTGCCCCTTTTCGACAATGTCTTTATCACATTATCATGGTCAGAGACTGCAGACGTAGCACAGTCCCTAGGATAAGTAATGGATAATGGCCAACAGCCCATCTTACTAGACCCAGCGAAACTACAGCAATGATCACTCACTATGGGTTCCCCGGGGCGACTCTGGTCAGTAGTGTAGCATGTCTCTACCCTGGTAGTGGCTTAGTCTCTCTCTCTCGGGTGGTGCTGAGCAGCGTGGCTCTCTCTCTGGTGGTGCCGGGCAGCGTGGCTCTCTCTCTGGTGGTGCCGGGCAGCACACTCCTCATTCTTTGTCCTGTAGCGCTCTCTCCCTCAGCTGTTTTCCAGGCTGCAGTCTCTCAATCTCTCTCTTGATCGAGCTGTAGCCTCCTCCCTGCAAAAAATGGGGCCGCCAATCTTTAGGACTACATGTCCCATAATGCTCTCCTCTCCTAGTCTCCTTTAATTGGCTCTCAGTTGTGCCCAATAGGAAGGAAGCTGGGGGAACCTGATGAGAGCCGCCATCTCTTCTCCATGACAGGAGAAGGGGGGGAAGCAGGGGAAAACTCTGACAGCTGGCAGCTCACCTTTCTCCTGGCACAGTGCCGAGTTCTCTGCTGGACAGAGCAGGGAAAAGAGCCGAAGTCACACTACACTGATGGGGGGGGGGGGGCTTGACAGCACCTTGATGGTGTCACCCCACCCGCACCCCAATAGCAACGCAACTGTGCTGAATTTAAGATCCGAGCCTTAATTCCCCGGGGGGGGGGGGGGGGACTTGACCCCACTTGCCCCTACCTGCAGACGCTCATGGTATAAATAACAATATAGTATTTACAATGCTCTGATGGGATTCCAAATGTGTTGATTTTAGTTGGGATCAAGTGAAGTTATAATTACATTAGGGTACTTGTCTCTTCCTAATTATTCACAGGAGAAGAAATTAGGGATCCCACCCTTCCCCACTCTATGCAAAACTAAGAAAATTCTTTGGGCTGGTGGCCAACTGTAAGGCCCCTTTCACACGGACGGATAGAGCGGTGCTTTTAGCTGCGGATTTTCTAGTTTTCTACCGCAGCTAAAAGCACACAATGCTTTCCTATGGCCCCATTCACACACAGCGTTTAGCCGCGATTTTGTTACATGCGGTTTGGTGCGAATAGAAAAAATTGAATTGAATGTGTCCAAGTGCGATGTAGCGCAGCAATATGCACATAACCGCAGGTAATCGCAGTCTTTTGTGTCAACTGCGGATAGCAGCGTGAGAAGGGATTCAAGGGACCAAAAAAAGAAGAAAAAAAAAGGGTTGCTATGGGAACGACTATATTAGATAACTACAGCTGAACGCAACTGCACAGAAACGCACGTAAACGCAGGTAATTGCACTGTACAAATGCAGAAGAAAAAAATAAACATGCTAAACTGCGGCAGAACAGCCGTCCGTGTGAAAGGGGCCTTAAAAGCTATGTTCTAACTAATAAACATAAGGATAAAACATTTTTTTTTATTATTGCAACAAGACAAATAGACAAATACTGATAAGTCCAATCAGAGCTGCTGCAACTGCTTGTTTTATGACATTCCTGCTTTGTAACATCAAATGTTTTGTTACATTTTTTTCACAGCTGAGCAAAATGAAGGAAACAAAAAGCCTCTACCCAGACAAGAGCGTGTACACGCAGCAGATAGGTCCTGGATTCTGCTTTGGTGCTCTTGCATTAATGCTGCGTTTTTTCTTTGAGGTAACAAAATGAGTTTTCTTCTTTCCCGTTGCTTTTATCCACTATTTGATTTTATATATTATACATTAACCACTTTCAGCCCCCGGACCATTTTGCTGGTCAAAGACCAGACCACTTTTTGCGATTCGGCACCGCGTCGCTTTAACTGACAATTGCGCGGTCATGCGACGTGGCTCCCAAACAAATTTGACATCCTTTTTTTCCCACAAATAAAGCTTTCTTTTGGTGGTATTTGATCACCTCTGCGGTTTTTATTTTTTGCGCTATAAACAAAAATAGAGCGACATTTTTGAAGAAAAAAAAAACGCATTATTTTTTACTTTTGTCATAATAAATATTCCCTAAAAATATATAAAAAAACATTTTTTTCCCTCAGTTTAGGCCGATACGTATTGTTCTACATATTTCTGGTAAAAAAAAAAAATCGCAATAAGCAATTATTGATTGGTTTGCGTGAAAGTTATAGCATTTACAAAATAGGGGATAGTTTTATGGCATTTTTATTAATAATTTTTTTTTTACTAGTAATGGCGGCGATCAGCAATTTTTATAGTGACTGTGACATTATGGCGGACACATTGGACATTTTTGACAGATTTTTGGGACCATTGTCATTTATACAGCAATCAGTGCTATATAAATGCAGTGATTCCTGTGTAAATGACACTGGCAGTGAAGGGGTTAACCAGTGGGTGGCAGTGTAGGGGTTAAGTGTTCCTAGGGGCGTGTTACTAACTGTGTGGGGGCTGGGCTTTCATTTAGTGAACACTGATCTCTGCTCCAATCACATGGAGCAGAGATCAGCGTCACTAGTTGCTAGGCAGAATGGGGAAATGCTATTTACGCGGCATTTCCTCCATTCAGCAGCCCCGTGAGACGATCGCGGGTATGCCCGCGGCGATCGAGTCCACGGGACCCGCGACCAGACTCACGGGGGTCCTAACCGGCAGGGCGGCTTTGATGATTGGACGTACCTGTACGCCAATATGCCTGCCTGTGCCTTTCTGCCGACGTACATCGGCGTGCGCCGGTCGGGAACCGGTTAAATTCATGGGGATGAGTCAAGACATTTTGACAAATATATGACATTGATATTTGACAAAAAATAAATTCGTGATTTTGCCAAAATACTCTTAAAAATGTCCACCAATACTGGCATTTTTTTTCTCGCTTGTGTGACATAGCTTTGTTGATTACCAAAAGCTATGCGATGTCCGTGTCACCGTGGACATGGTGATCAATTGCTTTTGATAAACAAAGTCATGTAAGCATGCACCAAGTCTTAAAAACATCAAATTATTATAATAAGACACAAAAAAAAATGTTAAAAGAATACCCTCTAATCCCGCGTGTACACACGTTCTGGCCAGAAAAAGACCGATGAGAGCTTTTCATCGGAAAATGCGACCGTGTGTACGCCCCATCGGAATTTAGATGTCCGAATTTCCGTCAGCCAAAAATTGATAGCATGTTCTCAATTTTCCCGACGGAAAAACTTTCTAATCGGTAATTCCGATCGTGTGCATGCAATTCCGACACGCCAAAACTCACGCATGCTCAGATTCAACTACGAGACAGAAGCTATTGGCTACTGAACTTCCTTTTTCTAGTCCCGTCGTACGTGTTGTACGTCACCGCGTTATAAACGATCGGAATTTGATGTGACCGTGTGTAGGCAAGACAGCTTGAGCCGAATTCCGTCGGAATTCCGTCTGGAAAACCATCAGAGCTTTTTCTGACGAGAATTCCGATCGCGTGTACGCGGCCTTAGTCCTTTCTCCTGTGATTTTCATTTATTTATTTATTTTTGTTGCGTATCGTGTTGTTTCGTTGCTGGAAACTTTTTAAATGAACCACTTTTTGTATCTTCAGGAATGGGATTACACCTACGTGCACAGTTTCTACCACTGCTCTCTGGCCATGTCCTTTGTGCTGCTTCTTCCCAAGATCAACAAGAAAGCAGGAAATGGAGGCACTCCCGCCAAGATGGACTGCTCCACGCTGTGTTGTTGCGTCTGCTAGAACGTACAATGCTTTGACCAAAAATTTCGACAATTTTAGCTGCTGCGACTCAGGGGAAGGCACAAAGAATTTCGGCACACAGCCAGGGGGTTATATATACTTAGCTGTCTTTTTTTATGACTCAGATTTTGGTAGACAAAAGTGGACAGTTGGATACATCCCAAAGATTTTGCTGCCAGCCAAAGACCCTGTATTTTCTCGTGTTTTGGTAGGGCTGGGACTGGGACTTCTAGGCTGGGTACACAAGAACAATGAAGCTGTATAGAAGGACTAACGCATTTAGTGCTATCAGTGCTAGATGGCCAGTTGAAGAACTAGCTAGGTGCTTGGTTTCAGTGTCTGCAAGTACATGACCTCAGAGCTGTTCTTTAAAGGTCGGAGGAGCCAATTTTATTAGTAGAGCGAAGCTCCACTTATTGGGGCATTATTGGAATAGTTCTTTAGTATTCATTGCTGGTAAAGTCAATGGTGGGAAGATTTTAGATTTTCTGCTTTTGGCCTATTGTAGGTTTTCGCTTTCCACTTAAAGTGATTCTAAAGGCTCAAGATTACTTACCTCAATGCAGTTTATGAATTAGGGCAAGGGGTATGCAACCTTGAAGTGGTGGATATCTACCCAAACAACATGGGAGAAGTCAAAGATCACCGGACACAGTGTCACCTCCTCACACCTGATGACTATGTTGCAATCGTGTGCATTGCACGGCAATCATGGGTTTAAGGCTGGGTTCACACCGCTGCGATGCGGGAACGCCGCAAATCCGCGGCGTTTTACCGCATCGCACACCTCCCGCCGGCAGTTCACACTGCCCTATGCGGACGGCTGGGAGTGTCAATGATATGTTAATGACACCCCCAGATCCGTCCGCATATCGCAGTGCGATCTGCTGACTCGCACAGGAATCGGATCGCATGGTGTGAACACCCATGCGATCCGATTCTGTTGCGGACCAAAAAAAGGGTCCCGTGCGAGTTTGCTGCGGGAGCGATGCGAATTCAGCCATACTATCTGTATGGCTGTACTCGCATCGCTACGGAGATCGGATGTGATTTGCGGTGCGAATCACATCCGGATCTCCCCCCGCAGCAGTGTGAACCCAGCCTAAATCAGGTAGTTAGGAGGCAACATATCGCCCCAGCAGGAATTAAAACACACCTGTTGCTTTGTTGGGTGCTACCGCCTGCCAAACACAACCCATTTAACCACTTTCAGCCCCGGACCATTTTGCTGGTCAAAGACCAGACCACTTTTTGCGATTCGGCACTGCGTCGCTTTAACTGAAAATTGCGCAGTCGTGCGACGTGGCTCCCAAACAAAATTGACGTCCTTTTTTTCCCCACAAATAGAGCTTTCTTTTGGTGGTATTTGACCACCCCTGCGGTTTTTATTTTTTGTGCTATAAACAAAAATAGAGCAACAATTCTGAAAAAAATGCATTATTTTTTACTTTTTGTTATAATAAATATCCCCCAAAAATATATAAAAAAACATTTTTTTCCCTCAGTTTAGGCCGATACGTATTCTTCTACATATTTTTGGTAAAAAAAAAAAATCGCAATAAGCGATTATTGTTTGGTTTGCACAAAAGTTATAGCGTTTACAAAATAGGGGATAGTTTTATGGCTTTTTATTAATAATTTTTTTTTTACTAGTAATGGCGGCGATCAGCAATTTTTTTTTTTTTATTATTGTGACTGCGACATTATGGTGGACACATCGGACATTTTTGACACGTTTTTGGGACCATTGTCATTTATACAGCAATCAGTGCTATATAAATGCAGTGATTCCTGTGTAAATGACACTGGCAGTGAAGGGGTTAACCAGTGGGTGGCAGTGTAGGGGTTAAGTGTTCCTAGGGGTGTGTTACTAACTGTGGGGGGCTGGGCTTTAATTTAGTGAACACTGATCTCTGCTCCAATCACATGGAGCAGAGATCAGCGTCACTAGTTGCTAGGCAGAATGGGGAGATGCTGTTTATAACGGCATTTCCTCGTTCAGCCGGCCCGTGAGACGATCGCGGGTATGCCCGCGGCGATGGAGTCCGTGGGACCCGTGAACGGACTCACGGGGGTCCCGACCAGCACTGGCGGCAAATTTAAAGGGACCTACAGGTGCGCCCATTTGCCTGTCCGTGCCATTCTGCCGACGTACATCGGCGTGCGCTGGTCGGAAACCGGTTAAGTAAATGGGGCCACTCTGCAACAACTGCTTACTTCTGCAGGGTCCAAGGGGTTAAAGCAGGTGGTGAGAGAGGAACATAACATTGCCAGCTTTAACCTCTTGTTTGCTGTACTGCAGAAGGTTGCAGGGCATTTGCAGAGTGGCCTCATTCACTTGAATGGATCATGCTTTGCAGTTGCTACACCCACAAACCATGACAGAACATATAACTTTTTTTTTTTTATAACTTTGTTTTAACTCCCCCCAAACTGCAAAATGTAAATTAAACCTTATGCCGCGTACACACGATCGGATTTCTCGTTGGAAAAAGATATGACGGCTTTTCCAACGGGATTCTACTCAAGTTTGCCTTGCATACACCCAGTCACGCAAAACTTCGTTGAAATTACGACTGTTAAGAACGCGGTGACATACAACACTACGACGAGCCGAGAAAATGAAGTTCATTGCTTCCGAGCGTGCGTTGAATTGTTTCCGAGCATGCGTAGGAATTTTGCACGTCCGAATTGCAACAAACGATCGCATTTTGGGATAGGAACTTTTCCCAACTGAAAAATTGAGAGCATGCTCTCAATCTTTTGCTGGCTGGAATTCCGCCAACAAAAGACCGATGGAACGTACACGCAATCGCATTTTCCGACGAAAAACTCCCATCAGTCTTTTGCGGGCCGAAATTCCGATCGTGTGTACGCGTCATTACTGTTCTGAGCCCCCTATAAGGTTGCTTTCACACTGATGTGCTGCGGTTTACCTGCACTGAGGGTACAGTGCATCTAATACCTTCCTGGGTGCCATAGACTTATTATAGCCTGCAGATGTGATGCACTTTGTGAAAGCTCACCAAAACTCCTGCATTCAGAAAGTGTGCTAAACCTGCAGGATATAATTGAAGTCTATGGCTAAGCACAGTAGACCCGCAGGAAAGCTGGAGGTACATTTCCCTGCACCTGCAGTGTGCTGCTGGCACCACTCTGGAGACCATTAGCCGGGATAAGAGGTGGAGTGCAGTTGGCATCACTCCACATGGTACAGGTGTCAGCACTACTGAGAAAGCATCGGCTTATGTGGCTCTTGCTCCCTACTACAGCTTCAACTTTACAAGTAGTCCTTCTGCATTGCACGCTGTTTGATGCGCTGGGATGGCAGGACAGCAAGCCCAGACCGCGATCTACCAATCACCTGACCATGATCTACTGGTAGATTGCAATCTACTGGTTGCTGACCCCTGCATTAGGGTAAAAAAAAAACCTTCTGTATGCAGCTTCCCTTCCAGCCCCCCCCCCCCCCCCCTTGAGCAAGGGTTGACACCCATCTGTGCTCTGTGTATGAATGGAAGCACAGAGTGCAGCTCAGGAGCGAGCCTGCTCAAGTGCCCCCATAGCAACAGGCTTGCTATTGGGAGCGTTTAGCAGAGGGGAGGAGCCAGGACCACAGGCGAGGGGACCAAAAAAAGAAGAGGATCACAGCTGCTCTGTGTAAAACCATTGCACAGAGAAGGTAAGTAGAACATGTTTCCTTTACAATCACTTTAAAGTAGAAATAAAGACAACACTTTTTTTTCCCATTTTTTTATAGAGAAAGGGAGGGTGGTAGCCCCTGTCATTTTTTTTTTTTTTTGCTATTCGTTCCCTTTTGAGGAAGACTTCCCTTCACTTCTTGTCTCATAATGAAAACAGGTAGCGAGAGAAAATCCTTACAAAAAGGGAAGGAACTCCTGTTTGTCACCAGAGTTAGTGTCCCCATTGAAAGCTTTCCCCCTTATTCTTGTTATGGTGACAACTAAAAATTTGGTTTGGTTGGATTGTATTTAACTTTTAAATGGGCACAGATAGCAATTAAAACCATGACAGGTGTTCAAATCCTTCTCCGCTCTATCCAAATCTATCCAAATCTTAAATTATACAATAACCCAAAGCAATAAAGTAAAAGGATAAAAGGCCTGGGCTTAAATTCTGCTTTACATTTACTGAATGCAGCTTCGCATCTGATTGTAGAATCTGACCTGAGAGACACAAAAGCAAAGATTTGTAGATGGTAGCCTATTTTGTATAAATAATTTATTGTAGATAGTCTTGTAACTCATGATGTTTGTACACTTTAGTTTTCTATTTTTTTTTTTTCTTACATTGTAATGTGTGAATTTTTGTGCACTACTTAAATATTTTTTTTAACAATGATTTAATAAAAAGCACTCTTTTTTGCACTGTTATTTCTTTACAGTATTTATAAATTAATAAATAGAACTATATTATATAATATATATTAATATATATATATATATAAATATACATATATAATAACAACATGGAAATAGTTTCTAGGCAATAAAACCAATGCAAACGTCTCTTTCCACAGGTAAAAGGAGTCTCACAGAAGGAAAGCTACCCTAAATAATTTAAAGGGAAAGTGCAATGCGTTTTGAGCAAAGATAAGCAAATCTGGTTCAATTAGTCAGCGTTGTGAAATGTCATAAAAATTCACAAAATCCAAATTTTTCTCCAAACCCCATTAACCACTTTCAGCCCCGGACCATTTTGCTGGCCAAAGACCAGACCACTTTTTGCGATTCGGCACTGCGTCGATTTAATTGACAATTGCGCGGTCGTGCGACGTGGCTCCCAAACTAAGTTGACATCCTTTTTTTCCCACAAATAGAGCTTTTTTTTGGTGGTATTTGATCACCCCTGCGGTTTTTATTTTTTGCGCTACAAACAAAAATAGAGCGACAATTTTGAAAAAAAAAACACATTATTTTTTACTTTTTGTTAAATATCCCCGAAAAAATATATAAAAAAACGTTTTTCCCTCAGTTTAGGCCGATACATATTCTTCTACATATTTTTGGTAAAAAAATCAATAAAAAAAAAAAAATTCGCAATAAGCGATTATTGATTGGTTTGCGCAAAAGTTATAGCGTTTACAAAATGGGGGATAGTTTTATGGCATTTTACACATCGCTTTACAATTTTGAGGGGGGACAGCACAATTGCAGTACAATACAGAAGGGACAGGAGGGTCCTGCTTGTAGAGCGTACATTCTAAAGGGAGGGGGTGGTGGTACAAAAGGTAATAAATGCAGGGAATGATTTGATGGGTGTGGCTCAGGACAGTTGTTAGGTGAGCGCGGGATAGGCTTCCCTGAATAAGTGAGTTTTCAGGGATCTCCTAAAGGTGGACAGGTTAGGGGCTGATCGGATATATATCGGGGCAGGGAGTTCCAGAAGATGGGAGAGGGTCTGGAGAAGTCCTGAAGGCGAGCATGAGAGGAGGTAATAAGGGAGCTAGAGGGCATGGGAGGAGCAGAGGGGACGCAGCACCCTGACATGTGTGCAGGGACCAATGGTTGTGCTGTTGATCTTAATGGTAAAGTGGTAAAGTCATGGGAGCGGGGGGGACCTCGGCCGAAAGCCGCCGACTGTGGCCGAAAATAGCCGAAAATACCCGGAAGCAGCCGAGAACTACCGAGCGCTGCCGAAATACACAGGACATCCGCTCTGTATCTCGGCGGCGCCATTTTTAAATGGCAAACACACAGACAAGGCTGCAAACAACTGACAAGGCTAAATGCAAGGCTGCAAATGACACGAACAAGGCTGCATTGATGGGCATTTAAATGTAAGTTTTTTTCCTTAAACTTCCCTCCTAAATAAAATTTAATTTTAAATTCCCTCCTAAACTTGGGGTGCGTGTTATACTCCGGCGCGTGTTATATGTCGATAAATACGGTATGTCAGATTTTTGCGTCTCAAAGCGCTACAATTGTTTTGCATAGAAAATTGGAGTTTTATATTGTAAGCCTGTAATTGTTAGCAATAACACACTTAAAGAGGAAGTAAACCCTGATGAGTTTACTTTCTCTTTCATTACCTGCAAAGGTAAAGCATAATGGACTACTATGCATCGCATCGCATCACATAGTAGTCCATTATATGTCACTTACCTGACACAGGAGCCAGCGATGTCACCGCTGTCCCCTGTAGTCTGGCGCATCCATCTTCTCGGTGGGTCTCGCTGCTCCACCGCTGTCATTCGGTGAAGCCGCGATGACGTCACTCCCGCGCATGCGCGCGGGAGCCGTCGCGCGCGGCATCTTCGTTGTTGACGATGCCGCGCCGCTGTCTACGGCGCATGCGCCATAGACAGCGGTGCCTGTCTTTCTGCAAATATCTCCTAAACCGTGTAGGTTTAGGAGATATTTCTTGGATCTACAGGTAAGCCTTAATCTAGGCTTACCTGTAGGTCAAAGTGTGTTGTAAGGGTTTACAACCACTTTAAATCTGTCCAAACAAGAGTCTATTAGATATCCTGGGTATGATAGTTGGTAAGTTTGAAACACAAAATCATAAATTTATAATAAATAACTATACAAAATAATAGTATAATAATAAAATTAATTTCCCCAGGCTTCACTATCGCTCAATTATGCAAGTGTTCTTTTACTATCGCTTTTTTCTAGCTGGTCTAAAACCGCTTTTGATGTAAAGGGACACTTTTTGGTTGCTATGGACAAGTTTCCAGGCAGAAAGAACAGTATATATAATATAAAACTGCATGCAGGGCACTGGACAAAGCACTGGGGACAAAAGGATGTGAAATGATTTCATACAGTAATGTAATCTGTAAGATTACAGTGTTCTATATGTGTTATGAATTTTCGATTTTTTTTTAATTTGCCGCTGGGCTCCACCCCCATGCGTCGCGATGCTCACAGGGAACTGAGCCCGGCACACAGGGGCATCGGGTGGAGGACGCAGCCCACAGACACGGCTGGGGGACATCACAGGATCCTGGGGGGCAAGGTAAGTAACCTTCACCAGGATCCTGCAATGCAGTCCCAAGTGTGGCTCGGGGGTTACCGCTAATGGTACTGAAATTTAACCCCCGAGCCACACTCGGGATAACTGCCAGGGAGGTTAATAAAAGGCTGAACCAGCCATTTAACTTCACTCATTGTTGGAGATGGGTGCCAATTAAAAAAATACTGGTAAACTGGTGGGATCCGAACTACCCTATTCAAGTACTGTGTACACCCCCATTCATCCGCCTTTGCAGTTTAAGAGGGGTTGCTTGAGGGGTGGTAGAAACACAGCCAAACCGACTATTTCTACTGCCCCCCCCAACTGCAAGTGTAAATCAAGCCTCATGCAGAGAGACATGCTGCCCTACACAGAATGGTGCCTTAAATTGTTAATGACACACCATCCATCTACAAAAGCACATTTTCCTCAGGGAATCGGGGATTACTTTTCCCTGTTTCTCGCATGCAGGGTAGCCCAATTAAATGAATGGGCCGCCCTACACATGACAGTTGGGAATGCACAAAAAACATGTGGAAACATGCCTGGGCTTGGTCGATCCTGTAGGTGTGAACCAAGCCTTTCGTGTGGGTTAGCCATGCTTTCCTATATACTTTTATGAGGTCCTGCAGTTTCAGAAAGCACAACAAAACTCCTGCATGCTGCATCTTTGGTGCACTTTTTGAAACGGCACCAAAGCCACAGGACATCACAGAAGTCTACAGGAAAGAGCAGGAAACCCGCAGCTTAGCTACGCTTTACCAAAGTGCAGCAGGACCACAGCAGGGGAGTGTAAAGCCGGCTTTAGGCTCCATGGACACTGAAGCTCAAAAAAGCTTTTTCTGGACGCCAGATTGCTGGCAAAAAACGCTGGTTGAAAAACGTGCTTTTAACAGCGTTTTGTACAAGCGTTTATGAGCGTTTATTAGCGTTAGCGTTTATGGGCGTTTTCAATAAAAATACACAGAGGACACTCCAAAAATCCCACAGTGCATTCCAAACTCCCACAATGCACTGAAAAAATAGAACGCCGAACACTAATTAACGCGTGTTTATGAGCGTTTATCAGCGTTTGTCGTTTTTTTGCGGTGAAAAACTGCACTTTGAACGCAAATTTCTGGCATTCAGAAAAAAGCCCATAAACTCCACTGCTCATTAAAGCTAAAAAACGTCCATGTGTGCATGGACACATAGGCTGACATAGAGTGGAGTTTATGGGCTTTTAAAAAAAAACGCCCAAACTCCAATAAACTGCAGTTTATGAGCTCCAGTCTGCATGGAGCCTAAGACCCCTTTCACACCACGCCGCTACTTTCATTTCGGCCGCTAGCGGGGCGCTTTTACCCCCCCGCTAGTGGCCGAGAAAGAGTTAAAACCGCCGGCAATACGCCCGCGGTTTTACAGCGCTGCCCCATTGATTTCAATGGGGAGCAGCGGTGGAGGAGCGGTAAACACACCGCTCCTTCACCGCTCCAAAGAAGCTGCTGACAGGACTTTTCCCTGACGTCCTGCCAGCGCACCGCCCCTCGGGGCTTTCACGCTACAGACAATGGTGCAGCTTTTTTTAGGGCGGATTGCAGGCGCTATTTCTAACGCTATAGCGCCTGCAAAAACGCCCTGGTTTGAAAGGGGTCTTAGGGCCGGTTCACACAGTGGGCGATGCGAGGCGACACGACTCGCCTCGCTCCCGCAAGTCGCCCCCGTTCTGTACAATGGAACCGTTCTGAGAGGAGCGACTCGAGTCGCTCCGACTCAGAAAAAAGGTTCCTGTACTACTTTTGGGCGACCTCGGGGCGACTTGCATTGACTTCTATACAGAAGTCATCTGCAAGTCGCCGCTGAGGTCGCCGCAGGTCGCGGCGAGGCAAGTCGGAGACGCCTCGCCTCGCCTGCAGTGTGAACCGGCCCTTATAGCCTCAGTTATATTGCGCAGGACATGTTGTGTTTCTGTGTTGTTTGGGTTTGTTCTTGGAAGCTGTTTATGTCTTCGGTGTTGTTATATAAACATAAACACTGACTCATTTGTCCAGTCATCTGTTTCTCTACATGTCTGTTTATATCCTCATCATAATCCATTAATTCTGTCCAAGGATTTGACCTCCAATGTATAATAACCGCTGCAAATCTAAAAATGTATCGCTCACTGGGTCAGATATATAAAAGAAGCACATGCTCAGAGAATATAGGGGCTGCCATCGGTGACCTTTGCTTTGGAAAATACTCATTGTCTGGCTGTGTTTGAACCACTGGTTTCAATGCTTTCGGATTCACTGATCTGGAACAAGTATGCAAATTAAGAATTCTGGTTACATTCTAAGTTTCCTGATTTGCATGCTTGTTGGGGACTTAGAAAGGATTAAAAGCAGCTGGGAATTTCAGAAGAAGACCAGAAATGTCAGCCTTCACATTCCTCTTGGTATAAGTTTCTTTTAAAGGGGAGCATCGATCTTCTCCTTCTTGCCTTTTTAAAATTCTAAGCCCTTGTACACACGGTCGGAGATTCCGATGGAATGTGTCCTATCGGACCGTTTTGTCAGATATTCCGACTGTGTGTGGTATGCATCGGACTGTTTCTGTCGGAATATCCGTCGGACCCAATTTTCCAACTTGCCGGAAATATTTTCCGACAAACTGGTCCAATCGAACATACTCTGATCATGTGTAGAGAATTTTGATCGGACAAAGTGCCACGCATGCTCAGATCAAATTCCTACACCAAAGCTATTGGCTACTAGCCTGAACGTAGTCCCATCGTAACGAAATAACGACATCACGGTCTGAGCGATCGGATTTTCAGACAACTTGGTCCGACCGTGTGTATGCAACAGTTTCGGACAAAATCCGTCAGACAAAATCCAACGGATTTGGTTGGCAGAATGTCCGACCGTGTGTACAAGGGCTAAGAATAGGTGTGCGTATAGGGTGTGCCTGGGCACGCCCCAATCACCCCCCTGTGGTGTTGGTTCCCATTAGGTAGGTTGTTCCAAACATCGTGGAAAACTAACCACAGATCTTCCGTGGAGATGTAGGCTTCCTCAAATCCTGTGTCTACATGTAATCCAGGACAGACTTGATGATGCACTCTGAATAAGCCCTTCATCTGGCTCTGGTTGCTCGCTGCTACTAGGCCTGAGGCCTGCAGAACCTCTCTGCAGAGGCCTAGTAATTTAAAAGCATTACTTTAGGTCGTGGACTACTGTTCCCAGCCAGCCCGGCTTGCAATTACATGCCCCTGTTAAACAAGGCCAGAAAAATTACACATAGTTACATAGTAGGTGAGGTAGAAAAAAGACACAAGTCCAACCTATGTGTGTGATTATATTTCAGTATTACATTGTATATCCCTGTATGCTGTGGTCGCTCGGGTGCTTATCTAATAGTTTCTTGAAACTATTGATGCCCCCCGCTGAGACCACCACCTGTGGAAGGGAATTCCATTTCCTTGTCGCTCTTACAGTAAAGAACCCTCTACGTAGTTTAAGGTTAAAGCTCTTTTATTCTAATTTTAATGTGCGGCCGCGAGTCTTGTTAAACTCCCTTCCGCTAAAAAGTTTTATCCCTATTGTGGGGTCACCAGTAGAGTATTTGCAAATTTAAATCATATCCCCTCTCAAGCGTCTCTTCTGCAGAGAGAATAAGGTCAGTGCTCGCAACCTTTCCTCATAACTAATATCCTCCCGACCATTTATTAGCTTTGTTGCCCTTCTTTGTACTCGTTCCATTTCCAGTGCATCCTTCCTGAGGACTGGTGCCCAGAACTGGACAGCATACTCTAGGTGCGGCCAGACCAGAGTCTTGTAGAGCAGGAAAATTATCATTTTATCTCTGGAATTAATCCCCTTTTTAATGCATGCCAATATTCTGTTTGCTTCGTTAGCAGCAGCTTGGCATTGCATGCCATTGCTGAGCCTATCCTCTACTAGGACTCCAGGTCCTATTCCATCCTAGATTGGGCCTGGGGTGGTGGTGGTGATTGTGCCACAACACTGTAATCCCTCACAGATACTTTTGTTGGGCACAGAAACGGGCCCTGCTGTGAAATATTAGATTACAAATTGTAATTACATGCCCCTGTTAAACAGGGGCAGCAAAATTGGGCCTTCGTGGTGATAGTGGTGGTGCCCTAAACCAAAAATATTGTTGGAAGCTAGCATCATCAAGATTGAGGAGGAATACTATAGTCAGCATAGACAGTCTTCAAGGGATTCCAGATCCATAGGAAATTCAAATCAGTTACATCAGCATCAGGTGCTGGACAACTGCTGATCCAAGACTGATTCATTTTTATGAATGTGAGCATATCAATGGAGTCTGTGGACAGGAGCACTCTTTAATCCGTTACAAACCCTCTAGCAGCAGTGAATGTGCGTTCAGAAAGCACGCTGGATGCAGGACAGGCAAGGAGCTTAATTGCATATTGAGCAAGTTCTGGCCAGTGGTCTATCCTCAAGACCCAGTAACCCAGTGGATGCTCTGTTGGAAAGGTCTCCAAGTCTGCTCTTGCCCCTAGATATTCCTGCACCATATAATGCTGACGCTGAGGATGGTTTCTTGAACCGACCAGACCTTGGTGCTGAGGACTGAAAAATTGTTTAAAGGCATCGGTCAGCCGGTCACCTTCTCCACTGCTCCTCCTCTGACTGAACTAAAAAAAAACAGCAACACGTTGTCCAGCACCAGGAAATGGTAACCTCCTAGGGTCTGGAAATGCGTTACACAAAACCTTTCTTCAAGGCCTCCTGAGGATGTTTCTTCCTCTGCTCCCTCTGCGAAGGCAGGATGAGTTCTGCAACTTTACCCTTGTAACGTGGATCAAGAAGGGTTGCCAGCCAGTAATGATCCCACTCCTTGATACCACATCCTAGGGTCCTTTCGCAGGCTTTGCAGAATCAGGGAGGCCATGCAGTGTAAGTTTGCAGAGGCATTAGATTCTGAGTCCTCTGGGTCACTAAGGATCACATTATAGTAGAAATGCCCACACCTTAAAGGACATTATGAAATGCTCAGCCTTCAGATTTAACTTTAAAATGTTCACAATCCAAAGAGCAGTATGAAATTGAGCCTTCATACATCACTGTGAGCCCTTGTGCACACGGTCGGAGATTCCGACGGAATGTGTCCTATCAGACCGTTTTGTCGGATATTCCGACTGTGTGTGGTCTCTATCGGACTATTTCCGTCGGAGTATCCGACGGACCAAGTTTTCCAACTTGCCCGTAAAATTTTCCGACAAAATGCTCGGATCGGACATACTCCGATCATGTGTAGAGAATTCCGATCGGACAAAGTGCCACGCATGCTCAGATCAAATTCCTAGACCAAAGCTATTGGCTACTAGCCTGAACGTAGTCCTGCCATAACGAACGAACATCATCACGTTCTGAACGATCGGATTTTCCGTCAACTTTGTCCGACCGTGTGTATGCAACAGTTTCGGACAAAATCCGACGGAGAAAATCCGACGGATTTGGTTGTCGGAATGTCCGACCGTGTGTACAAGGGCTAAGACATCCAGCTTTCAGAGACCTATTTAAAACACCCATTCTGGGCCCAGTAGAAAATACCCAGCCTTTATCTATCAGTGAAAAATGTTTAGCCTCCAGGCACTATTATGAAATGCCCAGCCTCTAGAGACTGCTATAAAATGTCCAGTCTTTACTGATGCTTGTAAAATGGTCAGCCTCAAGAAGCCACTTTAAAATGCCTAGCCTCGGAAGGCCACTATAAAATTCCCAGCCTTCAGAGGCAACTTTAAAATGCCCATATTCCAGAAATCCTGATAAAATACCAGCCTCTGGAGACCACTATGAAATACCCAGCTTTCAGAGACTACCTTAAAATCTCCAGCATCCAGATACCAATATAAATGTCCAGACTACAGAGACCACTTTAAAATACCTAGCCTACAGAGGCCAGTAAAAGAAACAAGCATCCAGAAACCATGATTAGATACTCAGCCTCCATAGACAACTTTAAAAAACTGAGCCTCAAGCGACCACTATAAAATACCCAACCAGGAGAAACCATTTAAAAACGCCCAACCTCCTGGGATTTGTAGAGAACATCCATCCTTTATAGACCAGTGAAAAAGGATCAGCCTCCAGAAACCACTATAAACTGTTCATCATCCAGATTCCACTATAAAATGCCCAGACTCCAGAGACAAATTAAAAGTGCTCAGCCTCCAGAGACCACTATACTACCCAGCCTCCAGAGACCATTTTAAAATGCCCATAATCCCAACAACAATATAAAATGCCTAGCTTTCAGATACCATTATAAAATACCAAGCTTCTAGAGACCACTTTAAAATGCTCGTCATCCAGATAACAAATATAAAATGATTAGCCTCCAGAGATCAGTATAAAATACCCAGCCTCCAGATACCACTATAAAATGCCTAGCCTCTAAAGAATGCTATAGTATACCCAGCCTCCAGAGACCAGTATAGAATGCCAAGCCTCCATAGACCACTTTAAAATGCTCATTATTCAGATGTCATTAAAAAAATACCCAGCCTCCATAGACTACTATAAAATACCCAGCCTCCATAGACTACTATAAAATACCCAGCCTCCATAGACTACTATAAAATACCCAGCCTCCATAGACTACTATAAAATACCCAGCCTCCAGAGACCACTATAAAATGTCCAGCCTCCAGAAGCTGCTTTAAAATGCCCATCATTCAAATAGAACTATGAAATGCCCAAAAATGGTCAGCCTCAAGAAGACACTTTAAAGATGACTTGCTTCGGAACGCCCCACCACAGTGTATTTTATAGTGGTCTCTGGAGGCTGGACATTTTATAGTAGTCTATGGAGGATGGGTATTTTATAGTGCTCTCTGAAGGCTGGGTATTTTTTTTAAATGCCCATTATCCAAATATAACTATGAAATGCCCAGCCTCCATAGACATATAATGTATGATAGCCTAGATTTTAGAGACCACTAGACAATGGCCAGCCTCGCAAAGGCCAGTTTAAAATTCCCAGCCTCCAGAGCAGCCTTTCTCAACACAGAGGAACCCTTGAAATAGTTCTCTGGTCTCAAGGAACCCCCTGCTAAAAAATTAGACGTCTACAACTCATGATACATTAGTGTGATGGTCAGTGGGAAGAATGGTCCTTACACTTGTGGTCAGTGGGAAGAATGGTCCTTACACTTGTGGTCATTGGGAAGAATTACCTCCTTACAGATAGCTAAAAAGATCAATGGTGTGAGTGGGAACTTATCTAAGAGGCAGAAATTGCCCAATGGTGAAGGAACCCCTAGCAACCTCTGGAGGAAACCAGGGATTCCACGGAACCCTGGTTGAGAATCCCTGCTCCAGAGACGTATATTCAATGCCTAGACTTTAGAGATCACTAGGCAATGCCCAGCCTCCATAGACCACTAAAAAAATGCCCAGTCTCCAGCAACCACTTTAAAATGCCCATCATCCAGATATCATTATAAAATGCCCAGCCTCCAGAGACCACTATAAAATACCCAGCCTCCAGAGACCACTATAAAATGCCCAGCCTCCATAGACCACTATAAAATGCCCAGCCTCCATAGACCACTAAAAAATGCCCAGCCTCCATAGACCACTAAAAAATGCCCAGTCTCCAGCAACCACTTTAAAATGCCCATCATCCAGAGACCACTATAAAATGCCCAGCCTCCAGAGCCCACTATAAAATGCCCAGCCTCCAGAGCCCACTATAAAATGCCCAGCCTCCATAGACCACTATAAAATGCCCAGCCTCCAGAGACCACTATAAAATGCCCAGCCTCCACAGACCACTAAAAAATGCCCAGTCTCCAGCAACCACTTTAAAATGCCCATCATCCCGAGACCACTATAAAATGCCCAGCCTCCAGAGACCACTATAAAATGCCCAGCCTCCAGAGACCACTATAAAATGCCCAGCCTCCAGAGACCACTATAAAATGCCCAGCCTCCAGAGACCACTATAAAATGCCCAGCCTCCAGAGACCACTATAAAATGCCCAGCCTCCAGAGCCCACTATAAAATGCCCAGCCTCCAGAGCCCACTATAAAATGCCCAGCCTCCAGAGCCCACTATAAAATGCCCAGCCTCCAGAGACCACTATAAAATGCCCAGCCTCCAGAGACCACTGTAAAATGCCCAGCCTCCAGAGACCACTGTAAAATGCCTAGCCTCCAGAGACACCTCTGCAATACTCAGCCTCCAGTGGAAGAATATAGAGACATAAAATAAAAGGGAAAGTGAGAGGCAGATATTCTATGAAAAACATAAAAAATGTAAAGCCAAATGCATTATTGGCCTAAAAAAAAAAAAGTCACAAAGGTCACAAAGAAATAAAAAATGATTTAGGTGTTGGTTGGCGAGGGTTGTAGCACACTTCAATGAGTGTGGCCCCCACACCTGCCACATGTAGACATTTAAATCTGAGGGTTCAGGTCATGCTCAAGTGTAAGAAGTCCATGATTTGTCTGGGAAACTATGTCACTGCACTTTGCTCCCTAAGAAGGAATGATGTGGTTGAGACGCTCTGTACCTCACACCTCAACCACATCATTACTTCTTAGGGTGCAGAGGTTCAGCCTACAAAATGACAGGTACGCTTTAAAGGCAAAAGCAGGATTTCCACCTGGCATAAACAGGTTGTTCCCTCTGAGCAGTATGCAGCCAGAATAACAATTGTTAAAGTGGAGGGTGTGGGGGGAAATAGGTGAAGGAATCCACTCAGGAAAAAAAAAAAAACAGCTAATGGTTTAAAAAGCGGCTCGCCGGAGACCGCCAGGAAGCAGGAGGGAGGGACCTGAACAGGCCGGCCGTGCACCTGCCATCTCTCCCTGGTGTTACTGAAGAAATTTATAGGTCTATTGAATACTAATAAAAAAGAAATTACTGGCAGCTTCATCCGAGGCCACGTATACTGCTAATCGCGGGCTACGAACTCCGAGTCCTGCCTGGCGTCCAGACGAGGATTCTCTGAAATGGTTTCCCGTAGCGCCAGGTAGAAGGGGAATGCAGGAGTGACTAGACGGCCTTGCAAAACATCTGTGAAAAACTGGAAAGAGCCAAACACGGGCGAATGAAAGCCTATGGATGCCAGGGAATGGTCACGTCTTGGCAGGCTATGCTGGGCTTTGTAGTACTGCAAAAGTCAAATGAACGCAGGTCAACCGACCCTGGGCAGATTAAAAAAGAAAAAGCAACTGAGAAATAAGCACAGGGCATTGAGGACGAACAATTTTAGGACAAGGTCCTAGGGACAAGTTAAGGTGTGCAGTGTCTTCTTATGCCACGTACACACGACCGAATTGTCCAGCGGAATTGGTCCGGCAAACAATCCGGCAAACAATCCGCCGGACTTTCTAACGAACGGACTTGGCCACACACGGACACTCTAAAAGTCTGGCGTTTGCTAGCACGATGACGTACAGCACGTACGACGGGACTAGAAAAAGGAAGTTCAATAGCCAGTAGCCAATAGCTTCCTTCTCGTACTTGCTTCTGAGCATGCGTCATTCTTAGTCCGCCGGACTAGCACACTGACGAACGGATTGTCCGCTGAAAGCCAAGTCCGGCGGACAAATTTTGAGTCAAAACTACTTTCTAAGTCCGCCGGACTTTACGATGAAAAAGTCAGCTGGAGCCCACACACGATCGAATTTTCCGGCGTAATGCGGTCCGCCGGACAATTCGGTTGTGTGTACGCGGCATTAGGGGCATTTCACTGTGCGGTGACTACACCATGATTGCAAGTAGATCCTTATCCTTTACATGGGCAATGGATATGTACCCTTATGCCGCGTACACACGATCGAATTGTCTGGCGTACTTAGTCCGACATACAATCCAGCAGATAGTCTGGCGGACTTTCTACCGAACGGACTTGGCCACACAGAAAGTGCGACGTTCGCTTGCGCGATGACGTACAGCACGTACGACGGGACTAGAAAAAGGAAGTTCAATAGCCAGTAGCCAATAGCTTCCTTTTTCGTACTTGCTTCTGAGCATGCGTCATTCTTAAGCCGCGTACACACGAGAGGACTGTATGGCCAACTTAGTCCGTCAGACAATCCGACAGACAGTCCGTCCTACTTTCGAATGAACGGACTTGACCACACACAGATGAACAACAGTCCGTCGAAAGCTTGCGCGATGACGTGTACAGCACGTACGACGGGACTAGAAATCGAAAGTCCAATACACAGCAATGCAACCTTTCGCCATGTAAATCCTTTCTGAGCATGCGCCATACTTAGTCCGTCGAACTAGCCTACTCACGAGCGGATTGTCCGCTGAAACCAAAGTTGGACGGACAATATTTCGAAAATTCCGAAATACTTAGTCCACCAGACTGCACGCTGAAAAAGTCCGCTGAAGCCCACACACGAGCGGACTGTCCGCTGAAATGTGTTTCGGCGGACTAAGTTGGACAGACAGTCCTCTCGTGTGTACGCGGCTTTAGTCCGCCGTACTAGCATACTGACGAACGTATTGTCCGCTGAAACCCAAGTCCGACGGGAAGATTGGAGTTCAAAAATACTTTCTTAGTCCGCCGGACTTCATGCTGGAAAAGTCAGCTGAAGCCCACACACGATCGGATTGTCCGCTGAAATGCGTTTCGGAGGACTAAGTACGCCGGACAATCTGATCGTGTGTACGCGGCATTACTTATATGTCCACAATACAAAATCAGACACACCTACAAAACAAATTTTATTTTTTACACACAGGCTATTTTTGGCTGTGCATAGTCATGGGTCCGTTACGTGGCCCTGGTTGAAGGAAAGCATTTGTAAATGCAGGTATTAGTCTGCGGTGATTGCCTCACACTGTAATTGCATCACTGCAAGTGTGAGTGTCAGAGAGCCTCTCCGTTTCTTTATTTTTTGTGACACAATTTTTTTACATTTTTTTTTTTTTTAGATGAAAGAGTTTCAACGAAAACTGATCCTTCCGTTTTAGGATATTTGCAAGGAAGATTAATCACATATACGGTATATCTTATAATGGCTCTGGTGGTCTCTTCCCAGCAAAATCCCCTGTTCTGACCAAAATGCCTCAGACACTGCAAAGTCAAGTGACAGTTTCACCTCTCCTCCATTGGTATCTGAATATAAAATTAACCAAATAACTGGAAAATTTTGATGAAAGAGAGCAACACCTTCATTATGTTTAGTCAAGTGGACCTGAAGTAAAAGCAAAATTAAAAAAAAATAAAGCGAAGGGCATGCAGGACTGGGTGAAGTGGGGAGACAGGGAGGTAAATGGTTAAGGAATGGTGGATATGGTTTATGTACAACCTAACTGGTGGAAGTGATGGGCTTTGGGCAAGCACAGGAAAATGCAGAGAAACAGATACTTCAGTCGCATCGGTGGTCATCAGACAGAGACAGAACTGCCCACCTACTCTCCCTGTGTTTTGGTTTGAAGTCACAGCAGCCTGGTGGTTATGGTCTTTGGAGGAGGTAAAAAAAAAATCAGTGACAGTCTTATGATTGGGCAATGGGGACCCATCTGTGGTATGGCATCCTCGGGTAATGGTTGGGGACCCATCTGTGGTATGGCATCCTCGGGTAATGGTTGGGAACCCATCTGTGGTATGGCATCCTCGGGTAATTGTTGGGAACCCATCTGTGGTATGGCATCCTCGGGTAATGGTTGGGGACCCATCTGTGGTATGGCATCCTCGGGTAACGGTTGGGAACCCATCTGTGGTATGGCATCCTCGGGTAACGGTTGGGGACCCATCTGTGGTACGGCATCCTCGGGTAATGGTTGGGGACCCATCTGTGGTACGGCATCCTCGGGTAATGGTTGGGGACCCATCTGTGGTACGGCATCCTCGGGTAATGGTTGGGGACCCATCTGTGGTACGGCATCCTCAGGTAATGGTTGGGAACCCATCTGTGGTATGGCATCCTCGGGTAATGGTTGGGGACCCATCTGTGTTATGGCATCCTCAGGTAATGGTTGGCAACCCATCTGTGGTACGGCATCCTCGGGTAATGGTTGGGGACCCATCTGTGGTATGGCATCCTCAGGTAATGGTTGGGAACCCATCTGTGGTACGGCATCCTCGGGTAACGGTTGGGGACCCATCTGTGGTACGGCATCCTCGGGTAATGGTTGGGGACCCATCTGTGGTATGGCATCCTCGGATAATGGTTGGGGACCCATCTGTGGTATGGCATCCTCGGGTAATGGTTGGGAACCCATCTGTGGTATGGCATCCTCGGGTAATGGTTGGGAACCCATCTGTGGTATGGCATCCTCGGGTAATGGTTGGGGACCCATCTGTGGTATGGCATCCTCGGTTAATGGTTGGGGACCCATCTGTGGTACGGCATCCTCGGTTAATGGTTGGGGACCCATCTGTGGTACGGCATCCTCGAGTAATGGTTGGGGACCCATCTGTGGTACGGCATCCTCGGGTAATGGTTGGGGACCCATCTGTGGTATGGCATTCCAGTTAACGATGGGTTGACTGGGGACATAGCGGGCTCTGTGGATTACTTTGGTAATTGTCTCTGAGCTGGTGTGTTACGGCTGGGGGGCTATTGTTCCGCAGATAAAAATGAACAAGTTTTGGGTGTAGTGCCTCCAAAGATAAGCTACCTTAATAAATATATTTCTGTTTTAAAGGAATTGGTTTTTGTTACTATTGTTACATGTTAATAAAAGGCTGGCCAATTTGTATTCAAACTCTGGTGTGGTTTGGTTATTGGTGGTTTATAGGTACAGAATTGGTTTGGTATGGCATAGCAGGTAATCTTATTAGGAATGGGGACATCTGTTCGACCTCAGTCAAGGTTTTCTAGTGGTTACAAACTTTTTTCCCTATAGGGTTGCCAACCGTCAGTAAATTTATGAACAGTTTATAAAAATCAGTGCTTTTTTCAACTGTCTGTAAATATCAGGGGCTTATAATTTGTTATGCTGTGTTGACTTTTTAAGTGTAAACTAGACAAATTACTTGTTATGGGTATTGTCAGTGTTTCCATTGTGTTTATACTGTTTAAATATCAATTGTCTTCGTTTTAGGAGTTCTGTAATTTTTCAGGTTGGCAGTAAAAAAATATGCTCTGTCAGTAACTTTCCCATGTTTTGTCAGTAAAAAATGCTGCAGTCGGTTGGCAACACTGCTTACCTGTGATGCAAGGAGGGTTAAATGAACTGCTTGCAATGCCCATTTTGGGAAGAACATGAACAATGCTTGCATATGCAGTGTCTTCAACCCCGGGGGTGGCCATTTTGGGTAAGCCAAATGCTGGACAGGTTGTAATTGGCTGAAGGAGGACACAGAGGAAGGGAAGGGAGTGCATCTTGAGAGTGACAAGACCCTGCTGGGAGGAACTGAGACATATGGGAGATGTAGTCCCCACAGAGATTGAGCCTGTTTTACAGTTTGGCTCTGGAACTACATATTCCAGCATTACCAGAGATCTGTGGAGAGGGAAATAAAGGTCAGCTGGTGATGACATTATGGGAGGTAGACTGAGCTGTAGGCTGTTAGCAGAACATTTTCACACCCCCTGTGACGTTCTCAACCGGGGCATGCTGGGCCAACCAGGGGACATTTATTTTTTTAATTTTTAAAAAAAGGACTTCTCAAAAACTTGTGTTGTGTCTTTACTTACTTTTTACACTTTTTTTTTGTGAATGGATGAAAGTACTATGTACCCCATAATCATTCACATTATTAAAAGGGGCTTGTTGGGTGCATGGCTTGTTCATGGAGGAGTGAGGCAGCAGGACAATGGAGCTCCACACACACCGCAGCTTAAAAAGCTTTATCGGGAGACTGTAGCCTTATCAGATGTCCAGCTCATGTCTTACCACAAGAGAGCTTCATCCCAAACTTGCGGGACCACAATTCCATACCGGGGTGGCATAGATTATTTTTTTCCTCGAGGCCCGGCGTACACAGGGAGGGACCTCCAAGATGGTGCCGGAACAGAAGGATAAGGCATCCATGGTGGCAGCCCAGCATCTCCAACAAATAGCTGCATCTCTAATCCTCTTCCCCAGGATGGTGAGTGACTCGGCACCCCCTGTGCCCCCCCCCCCGCTCCAGTGCATCCCAAGACCTGGGATTGGACATATCTGAAATAGTAGGGGATAGAGACCTGAAGCAGCACATGTGCTCTCTCCCTACTAAAGATGTAACACTTTGCCACCAGGGTGGGAAAGGCATTTAAGTAGGACAGCTCAAGGCTGATACCTCCCAGCTGGGTAATAGGCTGAAGTCACTTGAGCAGCAATTTAGGAAGCGCTTCTTGCCCTCATGCAACTTCAAGACAAATGTGTAATGCAAGATCAGCAGATTGAAACATTCCTATGTCAACTAGATTACTATGAGAACCGTAGTCGCCGTAGTCTAACATTGAAATCAGAGGGTTACCTGAGGCTACAGCAGCCAAGGATATTGTCCCAACCCTACAGGCCATTTTCTGAGAAATTTTGGGACTCTCCCCTACAGATTCAGTGGAAATTGATAGAGCACATCGGGCACTCTGCCCTCCATCGTAGGATCAGAATAACCCCAGAGATGTAATATGCAAGATACACAAATATACCCTTAAAGAGCATATAATGCAACAAATAAGGAAAAGGCCATTCTTCGACTTCGATGGTGCACACCTCTATTTCTATCAAGATTTATCCAGGCACACATTAATGCAGTGCAGGGCACTTTGCCCATTACTGGAGATATTAACCAAGGTGGGCCTACCTACATTTAGGGGTTCGCCTTTAGCCTCCAGGCCAAGAAGGATGGAAAGTTTATCACTTTACACAATAAGTATGACTTGCCACATTTCCTCTCTTAACTGGGCCTCGATACGGTGTATTTTGCAGACTGGCGCCTTTCCACAAACATCCAATTCTCCTGGGCCCTCCTACCATGGTTTCCAGCTCGCTCTAAGAGCCGCTTCAGGGGCCACGAGAGGCGGTCTTCTACCACTACATCACTGCCCCCTTCAGTGGACAACCATTTCCTTTCTTCCCATGGCTACGGTTAAGGTAGTTTCATACAACTTTCTTGGTCTTTGCCTTCCTAATAAGCATAATAAATTATGGTTGGAGCTGAAGCGGCTAGGGGGGCAGGTTCTATTTTTGCAGGAAACCCATTTCACACCCACCTCTGTCCCTAAACTACCCATCCATCTTTATTCCCAATGGTTCCTTAGTAACTCCCCCACCGTGAAATCCAGGGGCACCGCTATTGCCCTACATAAAAAACTGCCCTTTTCCTTTAAATACAAAAATACACTCGAACAACGCTTTATGCTCCAAACTCTCACCAACTCATTTTACTCTACTTTTCAACTCTGGAACGCCTAGCGGACTTTGGGGAAGGTAAACTAATTTTAGGTGGCGACTTTAGATGGCTGGGAGCCCTATCATCCCTGGCGACACTTCACTCCAAACCAGGTCCTGCAGGGTCTCCATCAGCTCAGATAATATTTCATTTTGTGAGAATATATATGAAATATTTCCTGAACCCCTGAGGAAGCTACAACTGCGAAACATGTTGGGTCAACTATCACTCTCCCTTTTTGATCTATATACTATATGTGTTTTATTGATATCTTTGAAACATGACTGATGGGGGTGGTATATCAGGAAAACTGATTTGTTACTATTCTATTTGTCGAAAGGGAATTCTTTTCCCCCAAATAATTTTAATGATAAACTTTAATAAAATCCTTGATTTTAAAGCTTTGACTTTTTGAAATTCACTCTGGAGTGGGTTTCAGCACCAACAGTACCACTCACATTTCTTTTTGTTGTTTTCTAAGTAGGGTATAACCACTTTACAGAGCACTCTTTATGAAGGGCAGCAATGGACAACAGATAAAGTTCTTGTGAAGCAGCCATCTGACCAAGCAGTCTTTAGCCCTAGTTCTTCAGCCGGCTAGCATTGGGGCCAGACCTTACAGTGGTGCACAAGAGTACAGTACCAGTAATGTCTGCATGCAGTAAAAAATGTTGTTAGTAAGATGGCAAGTCCCTATGTGCTCAGTATGTGCTACCAGCAACAGGTTAATGGCAACAGTGTCCTCTCACAAGTCCCAATGATACATCAACAGGGGTCCCTCTGTTCAGATGTCAGCTTACTTCTAGATCTGCCTGGAATGACTCCAGTTCTCAGCACATGGGAGGCTTGTAGCAAGTTGATGTGCACAAGGGAGCAGCGATGTGCACACCTCGGTCTCCTTGCAGCACAAAAGAAATCCATTGAGATTCAGCCCAAAAAAAAATACAGCTCTCTATCTCTTTTTACACGGCTTGCATTTGAAATTGTATTTCTATAGTCCATTAACTGCCATAGCATGATTTTTCCCCTGCAATACATCTCCCATGATTCAAAGCTACCCACCATCAAGTCTCTTGAGCTCCTTTGGCTTGTGAGCTCCCCCTGATGAATAGAAGCAAGGTAGCGTTAACCCATTCATCTGAAGTCTATCGGAACCACAACAGCACAGTGTTCTAAACTAGGGACTTATACCCCTTACTGTGGCACTGCAAATTTACTTGAGACCTCCAACATAGAACTCTTGTAGGCAGGTGAAGTTCAGCTTCGCTATGTAGGTGATGCTGTTCCAGTAACCGCTGAGCAGGGGGAATAGAGGTTGAGAGGAGCTTTTGTTCCTCTGAGGCCTTTGCAGATGTCATCGGGTAGTACAGCTGTCCGACTGATGCTGCTGCACAAAATGACCTCCATGGTCATCTTTAGTGAGGACACTTCTAATAAAAATCACTGGCCCAATGCAGTTGGAGCACATTTGTGAAGTAGATAGTGTAGGGATAGGATCCCTGCTGGCTAGGGACAGTGCACTTAGCGCTATGGATAGGTTCTGCTCAAGAAGGGATAGCACAGGGACACTACACCTGACTCTGCCATCTTGTTGGGAGGAGGACCTTCCTACCTGGTTACTAAGAGCACCTGCATCGGGTTGTTAAGAGCTGTTATACCTAGGTTGCTTGTAATATTGAAGCTCTGTTGCTATGTGTTTTAACTGTTACTTACTACTTTTTCAAATAATAACTGTGCCTCCTTCTATGGTCTCTGTGTACCTTTACTCCATCTTGGGTACCAGTCAACTGGCCCCACCTACACTCTGAGCACCAACGTTTAGTACCACACTGGTCAGTGGAAGGGGTCTCTGTGTACCTTTACTCCATCTTGGGTACCAGTCAACTGGCCCCACCTACACTCTGAGCACCAACGTTTAGTACCACACTGGTCAGTGGAAGGGGTCTCTGTGCCACCTTCTATGGTCTCTGTGTACCTTTACTCCATCTTGGGTACCGGTCAAATGGCCCCACCTACAGTGGCGTAACTAGAACCTTCAGGGCCCCGATGCAAGAAACCATGAAGGGCCCTCCTGAACCCCAGCCAGGGCCCTTCCCTCCGAGTCCGGCGGTCAGGCATGCTGTCTTTGGAATTAAGATGGAGCTGTCCTGCAGGAGGGGGACAGTGAGAGGGAGGAGGAGTCACTGCTGTGACATTCACTTGTGTGAGTAAATTTCATCTTTAGCTACTGAGCACCTTAAACTATATATCTAAAGCTCCACCTACTGGCTCAAAAGAACATTGCTATTAATATGTTATATTTATTTCATAACAAAATACATTTTTTTTTAAATATTATTTTAAGTCCTAAAAATAATAAAAACTGACACCTCATTTTGAGGGCAATGAATTTGGTCAATTGGTTGGTTTTTGCTCAAGTGCTTACTTGAAAAAAAAAAAACGTGCCAATTTTTTTCAAGAGGACTTGATTTTTCAAGTCATGGCATCTAGCTTCCTTCACAAAGGGAACACATCATCCCACTCAGTGGCATAACTAGAACCTTCAGGGCCCCGATGCAAGAAACCATGAAGGGCCCTCCTGAACCCCAGCCAGGGCCCTTCCCTCCGAGTCCGGCGGTGGAACTCCAGGGCGTTGTCACAGTTATGACCTTTGCGAGCCCTGTAGTTCCACCACTGGTATCAGCAGTTTTTATTTATTTATTTTTTTTACATTTTTAGGTGCCCCATTGGGGGACTGTCCCTAGGCAGGATGGGGTCCCTGTCCCCAGAAGAGATGAGGTCCTTTTCTCCAGGGCAGATGAAGTTACTGCCCCCAGGTGAGAAGGGGTCCCTGTCCCCAGGGGGATATGGAGGGGGTATGTAATAGTGTGTGCTAGATGCCTATGCTGCTGCCGGCCATATGTACAGGGGGCTGCATGGGCCCCCTGCATCACAGGGCCCGGTTGCGGTCGCGACTGCTGCACCCCCTATAGTTACGCCCCTGCCCACCTACACTCTGAGCCCCAACGTTTAGTAGCACATTGGTCAGAGGAAGGGGTTTTAGAGAGATTTTATAACCTTTCAGCTTCTAGGTGAGTATTCAGTTACCTGGAGGGGTCCAAAAATGCTCAGTCCTTGAACTGTCTTTGTTGTATCAAATACATTTATTTTAGTTTGTTACTGTTTTTTGCTGTTGCTGTTTTTTTTGTTGTTTTTATTGCCTCTTCCTCCAGACTTGGTGTGTCAAAGGGTTTGGCATTGCCGGAAGGGACGTTGTCATTCGCAATCATGGGAACATACATCAGTGGCTTCTTTGGAGGTAAGCACTAGATAAGCATGGTAAAAAAAAATTAAATCTGCCAAAATAAAATACAACCAGCTGCTACCTTTGCTGTGGAACAACTGCTATTATGCAAACCCAGCACCCCGCACCCAAAAGAATGTTGTGTCTGTACCACTTCCTTCTAGTACATCATGCAGAATGGAGTAAATATAGCATCACAGTATATAGGCATGTTTTGTTATTCTTTGTTTAGACCTACTCAGTTACATTCCATGGAGGGATCATGCACAGGATCTTCTGCATGTGCACTTTGCAGTTAGAGGGATGAAGTCACCCAGTTTCACAGAAATAGTTGCAGCATTTTAAATCATTGTTGAAGCTCTGAAATGTGACCTTATGGAGCAAAATACCTGAGTGAGAAGTCTTTGTTGGTTCCCCTCTCCACAGTCTTTGGTTTTACAAATATGTTCTAGCCTAGCAATATCACACGCAGTAACGCTACACAGTAAATGCAGTTGGAGAACATTTGTGAAGTAGATAGTGTAGGGACAGGGTCCCTGCTGGCTAGGGATAGTGCACTTAGCGCTATGGAGAGGTTCCGCTCGAGAAGGGATAGCACAGGGACACTACGCCTGACTCTGCCATCTTGTTGGGAGGAGGACCTTCCTACCTGGTTACTAAGAGCACCTGCATTGCGTTGTTAAGAGCTGTTATACCTAGGTTGCTTGTAATATTGAAGCTCTGTTGCTATAGTGTTTGGAACTGTAAGTGAGCTTCTTGTTGCTGTCTTCCATGTGTTTTAACTGTTACTTCTACTTTTCCAAATAATAACTGTGCCACCTTCTGTGGTCTCTGTGTACCTTTACTCCATCTTGGGTACCAGTCAACTGGCCCCACCTACACTCTGAGCACCAACGTTTAGTACCACACTGGTCAGTGGAAGGGGTTTTGGAGAAATTTTATAACCTTTCAGATTCTAGGTGAGTATCCAGTTACCCGGAGGGTTCCAAAAATACTCAGTCCTTGAACTGTTTTTTGTTGTATCAAATACATTTATTTTAGTTTGTTACCGTTTTTTGCTGTTGCTGATTTTTTGTTGTTTTTTATTGCCTCTTCCTCCAGACTTGGTGTGTCAGAGGGTGTCCCAGAGTGAATTCTGTGATTATACCCCTGGATGTAGGTATTTGTAGGTGTTCCTGAAAGGGGTACTCTGAGAAGGTTGTTTAATATCTGGCACCTAATTTGCAGTCTTAAGCCAGCTAACGTTGGGGCGCAATCTGTATGGTGGTGCACTTGTTACTGTCTCTTTAAAGCTGCATGCAGTGAATTACTGTAGAACTGCTAAGTAATGGGCATTCTCTACTGGCATTAAACTGCTGACAGTGATGGGATAAGCACAGTTGATTCCACTCACAATTCCCAGCACACAGCAGATCTTGTCTAGAACGGTCAGTCCTCATGATCAGGTCCCCCACAAGGCTTGGTTCTCTCCTCTGATCCTCGTAAGGCTCTGTCCTCTCTGGTGTAAGCACACACCACTCACAAGTCTGCACAACTCTGGTTCTAGTACAAAGAGACTATCCGTGGCTCAGCCTCTCAGCTGGGGGTGGGTACGCAGAACACAGCGCCTGGTCTGCTCTCTCCCTGGTCTCTACCACACAAGGCTGTTTCCTCTTAGTAGCACAAGGCTGTACTCTCCCACACACAGGAGAGTGTTTTCCTCCTCAGAGCTTGGGAAAACTCACTTCTCTCCTCCTAACACAATATGCCACCTGTTTCCCATAATCCACAGTTCCATTCCCACACATGGCACAGCATTCCTGAGGAACTACATGTCCCATGATATCATATGGCCAATGCATTATCCAGTCTCTACCGCCACTACTACCAAAAGGGGGAAGAGTGAGCTGAGAAACAACACAGCTGCTCTGCCGTGGTAGTGCAGTGGTAGGGGTGGGGTTAAGAGGACGCTTGCAGCTGCACAAACACACCGGAGTCCCGGCCTGCATTAGGCTATGAAAACTAAGCCTAATGTCATTCTGTAAATATCATGGAAACCTTACAAAGAGTTTATCATTTATGCCTAGAGAGACACTTTAAACCCTTGTACACCCGGTCGGAGATTCCGACAACCAAATCCATTGGAGTCATTCCGACTGATTAATTCCGGAAGAGGTCCGGAAGTGATGTTGCATACATACGGTTGGACTAAGTTGTCGGAAAATCTGATTGTACATAACGTGATGACGTTATTTCATTACGACGGGACTACGTTCAGGCTAGTATCCAATAGCTTTGGTCTTGGAATTTGATCTGAGCATGCGTGGCACTTTGTCCGTTGGAGTACGCTACACATGATCGGAGTATGTCCGATCGGAGCATTTTGTTGGAAAATTTTACCGGCGAGTTGGAAAACTTGGTCCGTCGGATATTCCGACGGAAACAGTCCGATGGAGACCCCACACAGTCGGAATATCCGACAAAACGGTCCGATAGGAAACATTCCGTCGGAATCTCCGACCGTGTGTACAAGGACTAAGACACGTGAAATATACTGCTACGTTTCAGGGGGAATTCAGGGGAAAAAATGTTTTTTTTGTTTAGGGTACTACTTAAGCACAATTATAGTAGGACTAAAAGTATTTTTTTTTTTGGATTGGGTAATAATATTTTATAATCCCTATTCTTTTATTTTTTGCCATGTGTGTCCCATTCAGGAGATTTACCTTCACTTCCTGTCCTATAGCAAAACAGGAAGTGAGAGGAAATCCCTCCAAATTTAGGTAATCCTTGGTTGTCAACAGGGTCACTGAAACTAGTGCCAAATTGGAAGATCCCCCCCCCCCCTTTCTGTTCTGGTGACAACCCAATTTTCTTTCTCTTTGATATTCAGTGATAACAGTAGACAGGACAAATGGAGAAGGGGAATCTCCCTAATTGGGGTATGTACAGCAATAATCCCTAATCCCTTTCCACTATATCCAAAACGAAAAAAATAAGTTTTGCCTTTAGTTACACTTTAACATTTTTAGTTGTTCCTTATAACATTATTACATTTTGAGTTAAAGCGGAGGTCCACCCTAAAATAAAAAATGACATTAACATTCTCAAAAAAATATATAAAAAAAAAATTTGAAAAAAAAAAAATGTTTTTACGTGTGTGTGTCCCAGAAAACAACAGGGCCATTCACAAAGCGCTGCGCGACTCGCTTCGTTAAGATGGCGGCGCCGGCACCCGATCCGATGGACGGATCAGGCTCTGGGGGCCGACATCACGGGCTCCCTGGACAGGTACGTGTCTTTATTAAAAGTCAGCAGCTACAGTGTTTGCAGCTGCTGAATTTATGGAAAAAAAATAAAAAATTGTACCTGGAACACCACTTTAAAGTGGAGGGCCAACCTGAAAAACAAAAGTACATAAAAAATTTGCAAAGGTTCAGAAAAAAAAAATGAAATTTTTTTTTTTTTTTTACTTACCAGAAATGCCTGTTGCTAGGCATATCATCCTAATCTGCCTCTTCCTCCTCCGCGGTGATGTTCTGTCTTCTCTCCTCCATGCGGCGTCTTCTGGGTAATGGGTCGCGCTGTGTTCTGGGAACTGTGTGTCCCAGAACACAGCGCGCCCCATTCACAAAGCGCTGCACGACTCGCGCATGCGCAGTAGGAAACGGGCAGTGAAGCCGCAAAGCTCCACTGCCTGTTTCCCTTAGTTGAAATGGCGGCGCCGGAACCCGAGAGCCTGAGGGATGGGTCAGCCTCGGGCAGCCAACATCGCGGGCGCCCTGGACAGGTAAGTTTGCTTATTAAAAGTCAGCAGCTACAGTGTTTGCAGCTGCTGACTTTAAAAAAAATTTTTTTTAAAGCTGGCTCTCCTCTTTAAGGTTCACTTTGAGCTACACAGGTATTGACATTGTGATAGATCATGTTTTGTAATACTTTGGTATACTGTATATATTTTGTTTTGTAGCTTTCTCTTCAACATTTTCCTTTCTCCCCTCGGCTCTGCTATAAGAGCAGATGATCCCCTGAAAAGTACACAGCGGACGGACAAATTACCATTTTCAGGAGAGCAGAGGAGACAATATAGTCTGTTGTAAGTTCCATACCCCCCCTTTAATGCTGACGAACGCCATGCCTGCGGGGACATCGGAAAACCGTGCCAGAAATCTTGATGTTTTCAATAAAGTAGGTGTTTTCGTCTAAGTTATAGTCTGGAGCTCTGACCTTTGTCAAGTCTGCTACTGAAATTTCCTGCCTGTGTTATTTTCCTCTTCTGTAAGATGATCTGACATCCTATACCTTTATTGCTCCTGTTAAACGGTCTGTGTCGCTCTCCGCCTGCCTCGTACTGCGTCTTATTCGCTCCCTGTTATATCGCTTAGCGGATTCACGGCTTAACCGTTCCCCGTCCGAGCCGTCTACGGCGAGCAGTCTTTCCTGAGCGCGGCAGGTTGATGGCTTTCCGCCTGAGCCTTGACGATTGATTTTGCACATGTTGCGTTAGCACTCCGACTGTGGTTTTTGCGGTCTTTTTTTTTTTCATATAGGTAGCGAGATGCAGTAAAAATTGGAATATCGTATGTTCGGCATGCTTGGCAGTAATATTATAGTATTGCTTCAAAGCTATTGTTGATTTTAATATATATATATATATATATATATATATATATATATATATATATATATATATATATATATATATATATATATATATATATATATATATTGTAACATTGGGGGATGTTTAACTCAGTGGTAGATGCCTTTTCAGTAAGTTCACAGCGAACAGGAACTTTTGTTTAAAGCGGAGGTCCACCCTAAAGTGGACCTTCCGCTCATCGGAACCCTCCCCCCCTCCGGCGCCACAATTGGCACCTTTCAGGGGGGAGGGGGGTGCAGGTACCTGTACAGTACAGGTATCTGCACCCACTTCCGGGATAGCTCTCTGCGGAAAGGGCCGTAGATTACGCCCCTTTCCGAAAGTCCCCCCGCTGCCTTCTGGGAAACACAAAGATCCCAGAGACAGCGGGGACCATCCTTATTGCGCAGCGCGACTCGCGCATGCGCAGTAGGGAACCGGGAAATGAAGCTGCAAGGCTCCACTTCCTGATTCCCATACCCAAGATGGCGGTGGCAGCACCCGAGAGACGATCGAGAGATCGGCTTCGGGTGCCGACATCGCGGGCGCGCTGGACAGGTAAGTGTCACTATTTTAAAAGTCAGCAGCTGCAGTATTTGTAGCTGCTGGCTTTTAAAAAAAAAAAAAAAAAAAAAAAAAAAAAAAAAAAAAAAAAAAAACGCGGCATCCCGGCGGACTCTCGCTTTAAGGGCATGGTAGCCCACTTTTATAGAAAAAGGAACAACATAAAGTTCATACATGCACTTGGTTGCCCACACAAGGGTTCTTCTGCTAGAAAACAATACATGAAAAATGCCAAGCCACCTGGCTCTCTTCAGCAGCACTGCCACCTAGGCTTTACACTTCAGCCCTTTTGGCCATATAACAGGGTTCCCGCACAACTACTGTACCTCTTTTCAGCTTCCTTGCTGCTCAGGCCTTCCACTTCAGGCTCTCATTTGTCTCAGATGCGCACAGCTTTAACACACACAGCGTCTATCTAGAAAGCAGCCCCTCACTGCTCTGATCCTCAGACTTGGGTCTCTGGCTTTCTCTAGTGCACACCTGCACTCTCTGGACTCCTGGAGACCTCCTGTCTCTCTGGGTGGAGCCCAGAACCCGAATCCTAACTTTGCTATTAGCCCAGGACCCACCTGCTCAATCAGCCAGCCAGACTCCTGGCTGTTCCAAAAACCCGGTCCCAGGATTGGAGATTCCATCCCACCCATAACGCTATGGAATCTCCGGGCTCCAGGTCCCCAAGTGGATTTTACAAACTTTGGAGGAAACTGATAAAACATATTCCTCCACATTAAATACCCCTGGAGCCCCTCAACCTGCCTATTTGAGAACCCTGGGCGACAATTACTAGGACAGGGAACTGTACTGTCACAATATATATATATATATATATATATATATATATATATATATATATATATATATATATATATATATATATATATATATATATATATATAGAACCGATTGTTCAAGCATATATAAAGAATTTCATGATGTGCAAGTCCATGATTACTGTTTCGGGCTCACAAGCTTACACCCTTCATCAGATCAAAAACACATCTAAAGTTCCAAATACGCTCATGTCTATTTAAACAACTTCACACAACAAATTTGGAATCAATTATGTGATCAATTAATTCAAATGACATCCTTCTCTGATACGTCTTTATATCACAGGTGCAGAAATGGCTAGCAAAATATACGACCTCCCCCTTATTTCAGCAATAGCCTCAGCAATAGCCTCCAAACGTTGGTCTGTTAAAAGAAATGTATACATAATATATCACTACCCAGGAGTCACATAGAAAACCATCTATCGGAACATTTTTTTCTTTTTCTTTACAATTATCCTATAGGATTAAGCATGTTCAAATAAATATAGCTCTTATTCTGTGTTTAACTCCTTAGGGCCGGTTCACACAGGGGGCGACACGACTTGCCGTGCCGCGACCTGACAAGTCGCCCCCGTTCTGTACAATGGAACCGTTCTTTAAGATTTTAAGTGCAGCAATCCTGTGGACTTCTTACACACACACACACACACACACACACACACACACACATATATATATATATATGTCACAAAAGTGAGTACACCCCTCACATTTTTGTAAATATTTTATTCTATCTTTTCATGTGACAACACTGAAGAAATGACACTCCAATGTAAAGTAGTGAGTGTACAGCTTGTATAACAGTGTACATTTTCTGCCTCCACAAAAAAACTCAACACACAACCATTAATGTCTAAACTGCTGGTAACAAAATTGAGTACACCCCCAAGTGAAAATGTCCAAATTGGGCCCAAAGTGGCAATATTTTGTGTGGCCACCATTGTTTTCCAGCATTGCCCTCTTGGGCATGGAGGTCACCAGAGCTTCACAGGTTGCCACTTGTGTCCTCTTCAACTCCTCCATGATGACATCACGGAGCTGGTGGATGTTGGAGACCTTGCGCTCCTCCCCTTCCTTTTGAGGATGCCCCACAGATGCTTAATAGGGTTTGGGTCTGGAGACATGCTTGGCCAGTCCATCAACTTTGCTCTCAGCTTCTTTAGACAGCGGTACCTGTGTTTTGGCAAATATCTCCTAAACCGTGTAGGTTTAGGAGATATTTCTTGGACCTACAGGTAAGCCTTAATCTAGACTTACATGTAGGTCAAAGTGGTTTGTAAGGTTTTACAACCACTTTAAGAGAAAGTACACAGCTTCTCCTCCGAGGGCTCAGTGCTCGCAAGGCAAATGTTGGTCATGTGGAGGTGACCCTATGCCAGGAAAGCTACTTTGCAGCAAATGCTTCCGGCAGCTTGCCAGCAGTATAATTAATTGTACTAGGCACATCATTATATCACGAATTATTTAAGCTATTTAAATGAACAGCGCCACAACTACCTCTATTTTCTTTCTCCCACTCAGGTTCTAGTTTCCAATATTCTGGAACTTCAAGCAGCATTCATGGCGTTGGCCACCTTGCTGCTTCACATACAGGGTCACCCAGTCCTGCTCCATCTGGACAACATGGCAGCAGTGTCCTATATACAGCGACAAGGCGGGACGCACAGTCAATCCCTATTGAAAGAGGTGGAACCAATCATGACACTGGCACAACAATATCTCCCAGATTTGAGGGCCATATATCTTCCACGCTGTCAGAATTTGAAAGCGGATCACCTATCCAGACAATTCAAGGATCCCAGCAAATGGTCCCTTCACCCCGAAGTGTTCAAACAGATCATCCACGAGTGGGGGAGTCTGGATCTTTTTGCCTCATCAACTAAATGCAAGGTGAGCCGATTCCTCTAACGCTACCCTCATCCATTAGCGGAGGGGACTGACGCCTTGACACATCCTTGGGTTGCGCAACTGGCCTATGCCTTCCCTCCAATTTCTTTAATCCTGAAATTCCTGAGGAGATTGTTGGCAGAGAATTTGGCAGTCATAGCAGTATTACCTTCCTGGCCTCACAGACCATGGTTCTCTCTGGCAATGGATCTCAGTGTGTGCCCACCGATCATCTGCCAGTGACTCCTCATCTCCTGTCACAAAGGAAATATCCTACATCCACAACCATCACGACTGGCCTTACTGGCCTGGAGATTGCAAGGCATGGGTTACAAGACTTAGGATGTTCTTCAGAGGTTATTAGAACTTTACAGAGTTCCAGAAAGGGATCAACCAATGCCATCTACTCCAGAATATGGAATAGGTTCACAAGCTTTGCAGCTGGACCTCAGTTTGACCCTAGTGACCCAAATGTATCTCAAATCCTGTCTTTCCTGCAATCCAGATTGGATTTGGGGCTCAGCCTAAGTTTGCTTAAGATGCAAATTTCAGCCATCTCACCTTTTACCCAAAATAAATGGGCAGCAAACCTGCTGGTGGAGAACTTCATGAGAGTGGTACTTAGACTACGCCCCCTCCCAAGAGAAACATGTTCCCTCAATGGGACCTGGCAGTAATCCTCAATTTTCTAGCAAACCCTCCTTGTGCTCCAACAGAAGACTGTTCATTATGGGACTTCACCTTAAAAACGGCTTTCCTTAAAAACGGCTTTCCTAATAGCCATAACTTCAGGGGAAGGGTGTCGAAACTCCAAGAATTGGGGGCAGCCGAACCTTATTCCATGTTCTTCCCAGACAAGGTTGTGCTGAGGCCATTGGATCATTTTGTCCCAAAAGTGGCATTGATATTTCCTCTCTCCAGTGAATGGGTGTTTCCAGCCTTCCCAGCAGAATCAGATGTTGATCTGCACGAGTTGGACATTCCAAAAGTCCTCAAAGCCTATCTCCAGGCTACTTCTACATTTAGACATTCTGACAGACTTCTCATCATCCCTACCAGAAAATTTAAATGGAAAGAGGCCTCGGCCAGAGTGGCTGGGAAGGATCCTTTGGAGGTGTTTAGAGCTCACTCAATCAGGGAGATGTCTTCTTCTTGGGCGGCATGGACAGGAGTGTCTCTGGAGACATTCTTTAAAGCGGCTAGCTGGTCATACGTTCCTAAAACACTACGAGGAGCATCTAGCAGCTCCTACTGAACCAGCAGTGCTCCGTAAGTGTTCAAGGGGCTACGCAAGCAGTCAGGCAAAAAGATGCCATGCAGTGTTTGAGTTGGTCTGCTTAGGGGACAGGAGCCACACTGGGGCAGAGATTCTGTCAGCTCTGCAGGGGCAGGCTCAGAGGTGGTTGACTTCACGCCAGCTTCAGCCCGGAATGATTGTATGCGACAATGGCACCAACCTTCTCTCTGCTCTCTAACAGGGATGCTTGACCCATGTTCCACGTTTGGCACACGTCCTGGATTTGGTGGTGCAGCAGTTCTTGAGTAGGTACCCAGGCTTACAGGATCTCCCGAGGCAGGCCAGAAAAGTCTGTGGTCATTTTCACTGGTCATACAATGCCAGTGCTTGGCTGGCTGACATTTAAAGGGAATGCAATCTGCCCACCAATTGCCTCATTTTTGACATGCCCACCAGGTGGAACTCAACGTTGGCAATGCTGCAGCGGCTGCACACGCAGCAGAGGGCCATCAATGAGTACCTGTGTGAGTATGAAACCAGAACAGGATCAGGGGAGCTTGGCTTCTTTTCGACACACAAGTGGCTACTGATCAAGGATGCATGCACTGTCCTGTCACCATTTGAGGAGGCCACAAAGATGGCGAGCAGCGACAATGCATGCATCAGTGACACTGTCCCTCTTGTCTTCCTGTTGGAGCACACACTACGTGGAATAATGGACAGGGCACTTGAGGCAGAACAGCAGGAGGAAGAGGAGGACTTCCTTACCTCTCAAGGCCCCTTTTATCCAGATAGTATTCCTGCAGGCCTGCCAAATACACAGGAAGAAGAGGAGGGGAGAAGGATTGTGTCAGCATGGACGTGGAGGATAACACTCAGCAGCAGTCTTCAAGGGATGGTTTTCAGTCCCCAGAAACTCAAGGAGTTGTACGTGGCTGGGAGGAGGTTTTTACAGATCATGTGATCCTTAGTGACCCAGAGGACTCAGAATCAAATGGCCTCCCTGATTCTGCAAAGCCTGTGAAAGGACCCTAGGATTTGTAGTATCAAGGAGAGGGATCATTATTGGCTGGCAACTCTTCTTGATCCACGCTAGAAGGGTAAGGTTGCAGAACTCATACTGCCTTCGCAGCGGGAGCAGAGGATGAAACATCTTCAGGAGGCCTTGAAGAAAGTTTTGTGCAATGCATTTCCAGACCTTGGGAGGTTACAATTTCCTGGTGTTGGACAAAGTGTTGCTGAGCGGTGGAGAAGGTGGCCGGCTGACCGATGCCTTTAGACAATTTTTCAGTCTTCAGCGCCAAGGTCTGATCGGTTCATGCAATCATCGCCAGCGTCTGCATTACATGGTGCAGGAATATCTAGGGGCAAGAGCAGACTTTGAGACCTTTCCAACAGAGCATCCACTGGATTACTGGGTCTTGAGGATGGACCACTGGCCATAACTAGCTCAATATGGAATTGAGCTACTGGCCTGTCCTGCATCCAGCGTTCTTTCACAATACACATTCCGTACTGCTGGAGGGTATGTAACAGATCATAGAGTGCACCTGTCCACAGACTCCGTTGATAGGCTCACATTCCTAAAAATGAATCAGTCTTGGATCAGCAGCTATCAAACACCTGATGCTGATGTAACTGATTGAATTTTCAATGGATGTGGGATCCCTTGAAGACTGCCTATGCTGAGTGACTATCCTATTCCTCCACAATCTTGATGATGCTAGCTTCAAACAATATTTTTGGTTGAGGGCACCACCACCACCGCCTAAGTCCCAATTTTTCAGGGGCATGTAATTACAATTATTGATTTAATATTTCACAGCAGGGCCCGTTCCTGCGCCAACAAGAGTATCTGTGAGGGGTTACAGTGTTGTGGTACTACCACCCAAGGCCCAATTTTTCTGCCACTGTTTAACAGGGGCATGTAGTTACAATTTCTGATATAATATTTCATAACAGGGCCCGTTCCTGCACCCAACGAGATTAACTGTGAGGGCTTACATTGTTCAGGTATCACCAACACCTAAGGCCCAATTTTCTGCAGAGTATATAAGGCAGGCTGTATAGTGTATATATACCGCTGTTCAGAGTATATAGTGCCTGGGGGGCCCCCACACTTTTTTTTTTTTTTTTTTATATGGGTGCGGGGCACTCAATATCCATACCAGACCCAAAGGGCCTGGTAATGGACTGGAGGGGGGGGGGGTCAATACATTACAAGCAGTTTTAAATTACTTTTTTCCTTTAGAAATTGAATTTTGCTGTGGAATTTTTCTTAACATGGGAAAACTGCGCCACTTTACAGGCATACTATAGACCCCCCCCAGGCAGGATATTCAAAGGGATACTTCATAAAAAAATTTTTTTCAAATAACAATTTTTATTTTATTTTATTTTTTGCACACTCTATAACAAAGATTGATGCATTGCAATACAGAAATGTAAAAGTGTCACAGAGCTATCTGTACATTATATTTACGTCACATTAGTTATCAACAGTGCAAGTTAACTTACTCTAGTGATCAAAGGGATCCCTAGAGAACTCTTAGCATTGGAAGAAGGAAGAAAGAGGAAGAGAAAGAAGAAGAAGAGGGATTGTCATACTGGTTCATCCTACCTGTTCATGGAGGGTCCTCCCGAAGATGCTCATACATTTTTATTGTTTTACTTTAAGCGTTATTAAAATCACTGCTCCCGAAAAAAACTGCTGTATTTAAAACTTTTTTTGCGGTGATACATGTCCCCTGGGGCAGGACCCGGGTCCCCAAAAATTGCATATAAGCCTTTAAAATGAGCACTTTTGATTTTTTACGTTCATGTCCCGTAGACTTTAATGGTGTTCGCCCGTTCGTTTGAACACATTTTTTGCCTGTTCGCATGTTCTACTGCGAACCAAACCAGGGGTGTGGGGGGGGGGGGGATGGGTGTTCGGCTCATCCCTACTCTCCGGTGATATGTTCTTGCTCCGGTCTTCTCCCTCTACTGCTGTCTTCTTCTCCGCTGCTGTCTTCTCCACCACCCTCTGACACAGTCCCCCGCTGTTGTGTCCTCTGCGATGTCTGCCAGTTCTTATATAGCCAAGGGGAGTGGCCATCCGGTGATGTCCCCATGAGACTCAAAGAAAAAAGGGAATATTTGGGACTTTAAATGAGACGCAACGGGGAATATTACGCCTCCATCCCTGGTTGCTTTTGCAAAGAAGAGGGGGGGGGGGTGGTGGGACTTTAAACGAGGTGCGTGGGGTAGAGCCGGACACAACCATATACATATGTAAAAAATTATATTCTTTATTAGACCAAAGATAGGGCATGGATCAACCCATATAAACTCATAATAGCACATTGGTATATAAAATAAATAATAATAAAAATAATAATAAAGTATCAACATACATATTGACGATAGTCACCAACATGACACAGAAAGTAAATATTGTACATCACTGTCCCCCAAATGGAGTAGGCATAACATTATATCAGGGTGGTAGAGCAATAAAAACCATCTAGAATCATAAATATGAGATGGATGCATCAAAATAAGCTCAACGACGTTTCGTGGACTTCTATCCACTCATCAGGAGAAAGTGCATCACTATACTAAAAAGGGGATAGAAAAAAAATGAGACTCCGCCCCTTGTGATGTCCCCTGCCCCAAAGCACTCACCACCCCCATGTTGAGGGCATTTGGCCTGGTATGGTCCAGAAGGGGGGGGGGGCGCTCACCTTTGCTGACCTGCCGAGCTGCATGTTCTGATAAAGGTTTAGTATGGATTTTGGAGGGGACCCCACGCTGTTTTTTTTTTTTTTTTTGATGTGGGATTCCCCCTCAAGATCCTCAGAGTACAAGTTTCATGCCACAAGTCGGATCAGTTAAAATGATGATCCTGACTTCCATTCAAATCAATGGGCTGAAATCGTGCCAAGACTGACCAAAATAGTGCAGGAAGCATTTTCACAGTCAGTGGTTCCCAATGCGGCTCTCATTGGGAACCACTGATTTTGACATATCATGTGACATGTGCTCTGGAAGCACATGTCTGACCAGTGTGAACTGGCTCTTATAGTCATGGGGCCGCAGGCCCCTTTGGTAGTGTAGCAAAGTCTTAGTGCCCAGCTGTCCTTCTTTGGCTACTGATCCCAGCACCACCTCTTTAGGCACTGCCAGGCCACCCAGCTGCAGCTGCCCCTTTTTCTAGCCCTCTTGGCTAAGCTTCCACAGTCCTCCCAAACTGACTCTGCATCGATCTCAGACTGCTTAGAAAATAAAAAAGAAACCCTCTAGGTCAGACTTTGGAAGCAGATTGGAACAACTACGTACTATGTTAACAAATTAGATTTTATTGAACATAAATCCATAGAAATACACATTATAAAATGATACAAAGGTATCACCCATTGACGGCCATGAAAGAAAGAAATGATATTTCAACAGTATTCGCTTCAGAACATGCGTGAGACCCTGTGCATCAACGCGTTTCTTCAGAGAATATAAATATTATATTTAACAATTCTATTAAAGTTGTTCATGCATTCGTATTTATCTGATCCGGACATACGCTACTGTCTACACAGGACTCTCCCTGGATGGGCGCCACAACTAGACATGTGCAAAAAGGAAAAAATTTGTTTAGTTTCGTTTCGTTTTAATTCGTTAATTCATTAATTTCGTTTAGTTATATTCGTTAACTTCCTTAAATTCGTTTTCGGATTTCGTTTAGTTTTCTACCGAATTCGAAAAATCGGCCACATTCGAAAATATTTCAACCAAATTCAAAAATATTTCTACCGGATTCGAAATGATTTCAACATGATTCGACATTATTTCAACCGCATTCGAAAATATTTTGTGACCCGACTTTAGGGCCATGTATCTCGGGGACACTTATAGCTAGAAACCCCAAATTGGCATGCAAACACAATAGTACTAGCACTACAACATATCCAAATTTGGAGTTTCTAGCACCAAGTGACCCCGAGATACATGGCCCTAAAATCGGGTCACAAAATATTTTCGAATGCGGTTGAAAAATATGTCGAATCATGTTGAAATAATTTCGAATGCAGTTAAAATAATTTCGAATGCAGTTGAAATAATTTCGAATCATGTCGAATTCATTTGAATTCATTCGTTATATTTCTTTCGTATTCGTTGTAATTTGTTATTTTTTTATTCGGACATTCGGATGCATCCGAATGTCCGAAAGATGCAAAATTCGTTACGAAACGAATTGCACAAGCCTAGCCACAACACCAAAATAGCCAAAACCAGGATTTCAAATTTGAAATATATATCAAAAGGTGGCTACAGAGCATAAAAAAGAGAAAAAAAGGACAAAGAAAAACGGAGGAGTGTTATATCTATCCATTATAGGTGATCGCTATATATCAGCTGGCATCTTGATGTGAAGCAGATATCTCAATAGAGATACATACCATAGAGGGCTGTAGTACTTACTTCAGCCTGTAGGGTCAAATCAGAGCTTGTATAGTACACTTATCGGACATGAGTAAAATACCCGTTGTACTGCAGTCTGTAGTCATATTCACATTGGATGGTGATTAGAGCACATCCAAAACTTTATAGTTGCATGAAGGTTATCAACTTCACAGCTATATCCGAATAAATCCACAGGGGGACGGGACAACATCTAAATAAGGCCAAACAAACGCAGAGGAGTATAGTTCTATGAAACCAATACATCTTATAGCAAGCTTAATACTCTTGACACAGCCAATGAAATATATATACGCAGTTTATAACCAGCTCAGGATATTTAGTAGGTGGGCAGCACCTACACGGGGCTAAACAAATGCAGAGGAGGATAGTTCGGTAAAACGAATACACCTTATAATAAGCTTACTAGCCTTAACACAACCGATGACCAGCTCAGCATAGATAGTCAAACATATCTGTAACGTGTGCTTGTATGTCTTCCCCTTAAAATACCATCCATTGAAGGGCGAGTATGCACCCTATATATACACACACACACACACATTTGTGTGTCCTAATTGGCACCATTGCGAGCTGCGCCGCCGGAAACAACGCAAGCAGTGATGTCACAACGCAATCACACGCCTACCCGCCAGTCTTCTCCTTGGAGATCTCCCAGACGTGCCCTCTGGCTCCTGCTGTCCTCACACCTGCTCCCGTGCCATAGGATGCATTAAGGTGAAAAAACGCAAACCTTTACAACCCCTTTAATTATATAAATGAGAAGCAGTTGTATCTGGGTTTATTGATTAAAGCGGTTGTATACCCGCTGAATTTTTTATTTTTTTAACTCACCTGCAAAGGAAAAGGCATAATGAGGTAGTATGCACCGCATACTAGCTCATTATGAAATACTTACCTTAGAACGAGGCCCCGACATCTGGCCCGATCCACGCCGAGGGAGCTGACATGTTCCCTTGGTGTTTCTTCCGGGTATCGCGGCTCCGGCGCTGTGAGTGGCCGGAGCCGCGATATCGTCACTCCCGTGCATGCGCACGGGAGATTTCTTCCCGGCAGGGTCCGGAGTCGGCCGAAATTCCAGCCGTGAATCCCCTGTGTGCATGCGCCGCTGCAGTCAGCGGCGCATTGTGAGGGGAATATCTCCAAAACCGTACAGGTTTAGGAGATATTTTTTTCACCTACAGGTAAACCTTATTATAGGCTTTCCTGTTGGTAAAAGTACCTAAATCTACTATACAACCACTTTTAGGCCCTGTACACACGGTCGGAGATTTCGACAACCAAATCCATCGAATTTTGTCCGTCGGATCTTGTCCGAAACTGTTGCATACACACGGTCGGACTAAGTTGTCTAAAAATCTGATCGTTCAGAACGTGATGACGTAATTTCGTTACAATGGGACTACATTCAGGCTAGTAGCCAATAGCTTTGATGTAGGAATTTGATCTGAGCATGCGTGGCACTTGGTCCGATCGGAATTCTCTACACATGATCGGAGTATGTCCGATCGAACCAGTTGGTCGGGAAATATTTCCAACATGTTGGAAAATTGGGTCCGACGGATATTCCGACGGAATCAGTCCGATGCAGACCACACACAGTCGGATTATCCGACAACACGGTCCGATAGGACACATTCCGACGGATTCTCCAACCGTGTGTACAAGGGCCAAGACATATTGAAACCCAAAAATAAAAATATTATATATTTCATATAGAGTCCTTAGATGAGGTGGCTGCATTACATTTATTTTTTTTTATTTTTTCTTCATCTGGTAATCCAGCTACTAACACACTTCCTTTCTTAGGGTAGCTAGCTACACTCTTGCCTCCACTGTATCTATGGAGGAGCAGCAAAGCCACCCTTGCACGGCAGCATTGTCAGCCTGTGAAAATAGGTGGTGTTGGATAGACTAAAAGATTTTTTTTCAGATACATTTTCACATGCTGTCTAAATAAAAAAGTGTTTTAGAATCCCTTCTTAATCTCTGCCTTGTGTTAAGGCCGGTGACTGGAAGAAGGACTAAAGATGCTACCGTAAGAAGGAAATGATGAGAAAGTGCTTATTCCAAAATCACAAAAGCTTTTTTTTTGCATGCAGCGCTGATTCATTACTGTTAATCTGTTGCCGTTTCCCGGAGGCCAATTTTATTTCGATTAAGCTGGTATGCTGCCTCGCAATCCTCATCCCCTTCCAGAAGCTCCTTTTTAATTTCGAGTGAAAATGGCTATTACAGATGGATGCTGGGTGTCAGGAATGCAACCCGAACTGCATGTGACACAGGAGCCTGGGCATCGTTCCTGGCACACGTGCTAGCTGCGCTTCCCAAATTTAACCCTCTGTAGCAGGCCACTCCTTAATGTTATACGTCCTTTAGAGTTACTATTGAAACAATATGTTTTTTGAGATGGCCGGAGGGGATCCTTAAAGTTTAACTGTAGCCAAAACTGTTTTTTTTTTTTTTTTTTAAGTTTATAAAATAACAGGGAATGGTTTGACCCACTGTCAGGTTTTTTTGCTTTGGTGTCTCTTACATTGGGATGATTTCCCTTCAGGGGGTTTGTGCAGGGTGGGGGTTAAGTCTGAGGGAGGGGATCAAAGGAGAACTTTGAGCCAAATCAAAAATGACATATATGAAGAGGTCTGTCACTAGCAGCCGGCTTTGTTTTGTGGAGTTCCCCTGCAATATACAGTCATTTTATTACCTGTTGATTCTTCCAGTAAGCAAATGTAATGTATTGCAGTTTACCAATCCTTAGATGTGGTGACTGCATTTGTTTTCTCTTTTTTCTGCCTTTATTTTCACCTTGTGATCCGGCCAGTAACACACTTCCTGTCTTAGCCCTTGTACACACGGTCGGAGAATCCGTCGGAATGTGTCCTATCGGACCATGTCATCGGATAATCTGACTGTGTGTGGTATGCATCGGATTGATTCCGTCGGAATATCCGTCGGACCCAATTTTCCAACATGTTGGAAATATTTCCCGACCAACTGGGCCGGTCGGACATACTCCGATCATGTGTAGAGAATTTTGATCGGACCAAGTGCCACGCATGTTCAGATCAAATTCCTAGACCAAAGCTATTGGCTACTAGCCTGAATGTAGTCCCATCGTAACGAAATTACGTCATCACGTTCTGAAAGATCGGATTTTTCGCCAACTTTGTCCGACCGTGTGTATGCAACAGTTTCGGGCAAAATCCGACGGATTTGGTTGTGGAAATCTCCGACCGTGTGTACAGGGGCTTAAAGTGGTAGTAAGGTCAGAAGTTTTTTTTTTTTATCCTAATGCATTGTATCCATTAATATAGAGAAAATTGAGTACTGTCCGTGATACTTTTTTTATTTTCACTAACATACAATTTTTCAGGACAAGCTTTCGGGGTATGTCCCCTACTTCAAGGTCCAAGCAGTACTACTGCTTGGACCTTGAAGTAGGGGACATACCCCGATGCACACAAGTTGACACAAAGGGGTTTGAATGGCTATTAGCCCTTGTACACACGGTCGGAGATTCCGACAACCAAATCCGTCGGATTTTGTCCGTCGGATTTTGTCCGTCGGATCTTGTCCGTCGGATCTTGTCCGTCGGATCTTGTCCGAAACTGTTGCATACACACGGTCGGACAAAGTTGTCGAAAAATTCGATCTTTCAGAACGTGATGACGTTATTTCGTTACGATGGGACTACATTCAGACTAGTAGCCAATAGCTTTGGTCTAGGAATTTGATCTGAGCATGCGTGGCACTTTGTCCGATCGGAATTCTCTACACATGATCGGAGTATGTCCCATCGGACCAGTTTGTCCGAAAATATTTCCAGCAAGTTGGAAAATTTGGTCCGACGGATATTTAGACGGAAACAGTCCGATGCAGACCACACACAGTCGGAATATCCGACAAAACGGTCCGATAGGAAACATTCCGACGGATTCTCTGACCGTGTGTACAAGGGCTTAGAGGTAACCACCCTCACCTGTGATCTGTTTTCTTGCAATTGGTGTGTGTGTGTATATAAAAGGTCAGTGAGTTTGTGGACTCCTGACAGACCCTAGCATCTTTCATCCAGTGCTGTACTGACGTTTCTGGATTCTGAGTCATGGGGAAAGCAAAAGAATTGCCAAAGGATCTGCGGGAAAGGGTAATTGAACTATATAAAACAGGAAAGGGATATAAAAAGATATCCAAAGAATTGAGAATGCCAATGAGCAGTATTCAAACTCTAATCAAGAAGTAGAAAATGAGGAGTTCTGTTGAAACCAAACCACGGTCAGGTAAACCAACTAAGATGTTAACCACAACTGCCAGGAAAATTGTTCGGGATACAAAGAAAAACCCACAAATAACTTCAAGTGAAATACAGGACTCTCTGAAAACATGTGGTGTGGCTGTTTCAAGATGCACAATAAGGAGGCACTTGAAGAAAGATGGGCTGCATGGCCGACTCACCAGAAGAAAGTCATTACTACGCAAATGCCACAAAGTATCCCACTTACAATACGCCAAACAGCACAGAGACAAGCCTCAAACCTTCTGGCACAAAATTAGCTTTTTGGCCACAACCATAAACGCTTCATTTGGAGAGGAGTCAACATGGCCTATGACAAAAGGTATGGAGGCGGATCGCCGATGTTTTGGGGAGGTGTGAGCTACAAAGGCAAAGAAAATTTGGTCAAAATTGTTGGCAAGATGAATGCATTATGTTATCAAAAAATACTGGAGGAACATTTGCATTCAGCAGCCAAGAAGCTGCACATGGTGCGTACTTGCGTACTTGGACATTCCAACATAACACTTATCCAAAACACAAGGCCAAGTTGACCTGTCATTGGCTACAGCTGAATAAAGTGAAGGCTCTGGAGTGGCCATCTAATGGTCATACACACGACCGCACTTTTTGACAGCAAAGGTCCGACGGAACGAATCCGGCGGACAATTCGATCGTGTTTTGCTATCCAAAAACCTGACGGACTTTAGAAATAGAACATGTTTCAAATTTTTTCTGCCGGACCTCCGCCGGACCCAGTTCCTATCGAGAAATCCGCTCGTGTGTACGCTAGTCCGACAGACAAAAACAGACGCTAGGGCAGCTATTGGCTACTGGCTGTGAACTTCCTTATTCTAGTCCGGTCGTACGTCATCACGTTCGAATCCGTCAGACATTGGTGTGCTTGTGTGTGGCCAAGTCCGTTCATTCGGAAAGTCCGTCGGAACTCCGCCCGAAAGTCCGTCGGACCTAGTCCCTCGAAAAAGTCCACTCGTGTGTACGCGGCATTAGTCTCCTGACCTCAATATCATTGAGCCACTCTGGGGAGATCTCAAACGTGCCGTTCATGGAAGACAGCCCAAGAATTTACAGGAACTGGAGGATTTTTGCCAAGAGGAATGGGCAGCTTTACCATCTGAGTAGATAAAGAGCCTAATCCACAAATACCACAAAAGACTTCAACCTGTCATTGATGTTAAAGGGGGCAATATACACGGTATTAAGAACTGGGGTAGGCAATTTGGCTAGTTTCTGCTGTCATTAGGATTTAAAAAGAGTAAACACAGTATATTGATAATAAATGTTTTCAGCCAAACACTAACAGTGGGTGAAAGAAAAGTTTTTGTGTTAGCATTCATATTCTCTGAAAAATGGGCAAGAAATCATAAATTCTCCCGGGGTATGTAAACTTATGAGCACAACTGTATTATCAGAACTTAAATACACAGAGTTGTCTGATTTATTACTCTACAGTGGTACAAGGATGTCAGAACCCAGAGTGTCAGGTGGGTTGGAATGTTCACCAGGTCATGGCAGTGCAGATGAGCAGGTAATTCCAAGCAGTCCGTTAGAGGGTTGTGTTACATAAGTCAGCAATGATAACTTCCATGTTACCATATTTACGAGGTCCTTTTAACTTGTCATCCATTCTGAACATCTAAAACCTAAAAGTAGGTGCCAGTGTTTGCTTCCCTTCTCCACAAAAGCAGTTAGAGTGTTCTGTCTGTGTTCAGTTTGCAAGCTAGGCACCTTTCTCCTAAGTTTCAAGTCTAAAAGTATCTAAACCCAATAAAAATATATAATATATTGCAGCTTACCAGTCCCTAGATGTGTGAAGGCTGCATTATTGTTTTTTTAGGCTCCTTTCCTTTATTTTCACTTGGAGATCCAGCCAGTCTGTCGATAGCATTAAAACAGCAGCTTTTGTTTTTCACTCTTTAACATCGTTTTATTACTTGTTAATCCTGCCAGTAAGTTTTGTTATTATTCAACTTCCTTTAACCACTTCAGCTCCGGAAGATTTGGCTGCTCAATGACCAGGCCATTTTTTGCGATACAGCACTGCACCGTTTTAAAGTGGAGGGCCACCCTGAAAAAAAAAATACATTAAAAATTAGAAAAAAATCATAAAAAAAAAAAAAAAATGAAAAAAAATTTTTTTTTTTACTTACCAGAAATGCCTGTTGCTAGGCACATCATCCTAATCTGCCTCTTCCTCCTCCGCGGAGATCTTCTTTCTTCTCTCCTCCGTGCGGCGTCTTCTGGGTAATGGGCCGCGCTGTGTTCTGTGAACTGTGTGTCCCAGAACACAGCGTGTCCCATTCACAAAGCGCTGCGCGACTCGCGCATGCGCAGTAGGAAACGGGCAGTGAAGCCGCAAGGCTCCACTGCCTGTTTCCCTTAGATAGAATGGCGGCGCCGGGACCCGAGAGCCGAGGGATGGGTCGGCCTTGGGAGGCTGACATCACGGGCGCCCTGGACAGGTAAGTTGGCTTATTAAGTCAGCAGCTACAGTGTTTGCAGCTGCTGACTTTTAATTTTTTTTTTTTTAACCGGCCCTCCTCTTTAACTGACAATTGTGCGGTCGTGCGATGATGTATCCAAACAAAATTTACTTCCTTTTTATCCCACAAATAGAGCTTTTTTTGGTGGTATTTGATCACCTCTGCGGTTTTTATTTTTTGCGCTATAAACAAAAGAAGAGCGCAAATTTTGAAAAAAACATAATATTTTACTCTTTTGCTATTATAAATATCCCACGTTGTTTTTTTTTTTTTTTTTTAAATGTTTCCTCAGTTTAGACCGATATGTATTCTTCTACATATTTTTGGTAAAATTGCAATAAGCGTATATTGATTGGTTTGCGCAAAAGTTATAGCATCTACAAAATAGGGGATAGATTTATCTAATTTTTTTTTTTTACTAGTAATGATGGCGATCTGCGATTTTTATCGGGATTGTGATATTGCAGCGGACAAATTGGACACTTTTGACACATTTTTGGGACCATTGACAATTATACAACAATCAGTACTATAAAAATGCAGTGATTAAAGAACATACTCCATTCATCTTGCCATCAATTTTGACCAAATTTCCTGTGTCTTTGTAGCTCACACATCCCCAAAACATCAGCGATCCACCTCCGTGTTTCACAGTAGGAATGGTGTACCTTTCATCATAGGCCTTGTTGACTCCTCTCCAAAGCGTTTATGGTTATGGCCAAAAAGCAAAATTTTGGTCTCATCACTCCAAATGACTTTATGCCAGAAGGTTTGAAGCTCGTGTCTGTGCTGTTTGGCGTATTGTAAGTGGGATTCTTTGTGGCATTTGCGTAGTAATGGCTTTCTTCTGGCGACTCGACTATGCAGCCCATCTTTCTCCAAGTGCCTTCTTATTGTGCATCTTGAAACAGACAGATCACATGTTTTCAGAGAGTCCTGTATGACCTTGACCTTGATCCAAATGTAGGCGCTGAGGCAGCCCGCAATGAACCAGGGGCGGATCCAGGGGGGGGGCAACAGGGCACTTGCCCCCCCCGAAATAGCACTGACTGACGTGACAATGAATGGCATGACATGTCTTACTCGCTTCAGGACTCTGCGGCTGCCGCTGCTAAGTCTCTCTCACGTCAGCCGATCAGCGGCGCAGAGAGAGAGACTTGATAACAGCAGGAGGAACAGGTGGGTGGAGTCTCTTCCCTGCACTCGTTGCTAACGCCTGGGCCGCCTGGCGTCTAGCAACGAGTGACGTCAGTGAGTCACGTCGGAATCCAGTCTCACTTTCAGAGCCGACGTGACTCACAGTCACTGCATAATGCGGAGCTGCTGGAGAACCGGCCAGGGAGAGGAGAGAAGGTAGTAGTTGCAGACCAGTGCAGTCACACTAATCATCATAATCATATTATCCAGCTGCTGGCATCCACAGTCATTCTGTGACTGACTGCAGAGCCAGCATTCTTCTTTCTCCGCCGAGTCTGTCCCTGACTGTGTTGGCCCCACCCACCGGCATGCACCCTCCTCCCTCCATCTTGTCCACGCTACAGGCCTCTGCTGCCCCTGAGTTAGTGTTGGCTCCACCCACCTCCTCCATATTCTCCACCTTTTGCAGTCTGCAAGTTCATGACTTGAATACAGTATTACAGGAAGAAGACTTATTGAGAAGATTTCTGGATCCATCCATCCCATCAATCTCCACTCCATTGCTCCTGCATGGGAACCCCTCCCCTCATCAGAGCACCAAAATAATTGACTAAACGTGAGTAAAAGTATGAATGCATGTCATGTGACAAATCGCAAAATACATGTGTGCCATTATGTATGAAAAAAATGCCCTTTTAGTCTTGACTTGTTTAATCTTCACCCCTGCAGCTGGCTGATAATTGTGCGGTTATGCAATGCTGTACCGAAATAAAATTGATGTTCTTTTTTTCCCACAAATAGAGCTTTCTTTTGGTGGTATTTGATCACCTCTGCGGTTTTTATTTTTTGTGATATAAACAGAAAAAAAGTGACAATTTTGAAAAAAAAAATATTTTTTGTTATAAAAAAATTTCTTCCTCAGTTTAGGCCAATATGTATTCTGCTCCATATTTTTGGTAAAAAAAAAATCGCAATAAGCGATTATTGATTGGTTTGCGCAAAATTCATAGCGCCTACATACTAGATTTATGGCATTTATATTTAATTATTTTTTACTAGTAATGGTGGCGATCAGTGATTTGTAGCGGTAATGCCACCTTGCAGCGGAGAGATCGGACAACTAACTGACACTTTTGACACTTTTTGGGGACCAGTGACACTAATAAAGTGATCAGTGCTAAAAAATATGCACTGTCACTGTACTAATGACACTGGCAGGGAAGGGGTTAACATCACCACCACCAATAAGCAACACCTTATTTTCTGGCAGTGCCCCTCCCGAGACTTGACTCTGGATCCGCCTTTGCAATGAACAAAGAACTTCTCCACTAGTCCTTATCTCTTCTGGAGCTCCATGATTTCTGCCCCAAGCAACCGCGGCTATAGAAGTGGCTTTCCACACAGATTGCACCTCTTGTCTAGGTCAGCTAGTGCCAGCTGCATATAGCATCCCGGACGAGCCCCCAAATGTAGCACAACCCCCTAATGGACTGCTTGGAATTACCTGCTCATCTGCACTGCCATGACCTGGTGAACATTCAAACCCACCTGACACTCTGGAGTCTGACATCCTTGTACCACAATAAATCAGACAACTGTATTTACTAGAAGTAATCAAAGAGATATTGTCACAAAGAGGAAGTAATAAATCTGCTGCGTTTTCAACAACAGCGCCAACTCAGCAAAGGAATTCCTTTGAATGAAACAAGGCAAGATATTAACAGATAAACAGTAGGTTATATACACTTCCTTAAAGAAACAATGCTACCCCCGCAGGGATAAACACACCTAACATATTATACTGACACATTGCGAAAGATAAAACCTGGCCAGCCTATGACTTTTACCCTAATGATAGATCAGGCTTAGAAGTGATAATATAATCGCCCTTGCATCAGTAATAGCAATAGTGTCTCCATTGCAGATCTGATGGTCTTTACTGGCATTTAGGAGCTCGTTAACTGTAATCCGATAAGGTGTAGTGGGAAGCAATAGGTTTCTTGTAGTGAAGAAAGCTAAAGATAACTAAGCAGTGTTCAAAGTATGTTCAGTAAAGTATTCCTAAGGTAAAGATGTCTGTGCAAAGTGTCCCGGTGACAAAGGGCAGGTAAAGGTTGGGCAATTGCCCTCTCACCAACGACCAGGCCGATATGATGTCTTCCGGACAGTATCTTGTGTAACAACACATGTGCAGTGGATCCACATCTCGATCTCCCGATGTGAAGCTTGATACACTGACTGGCAGGAGACTGGAGTGGTGCTGGATGGACTTCAGATAACAAGCAGCAAAGATGGGCTCCTCTGGTATGGGGTGGAGTGTGTTATACCGCGTGGTAGACCGCGACCCCTCTCTCCATGCACGGAGAAGTCCATCTCATGTCAGGCCTAGGAGGAAGAGACCTCCGTGCAGGCTTTTGCTTCTTTTATAGCTACTCCCAGCAATCTTCCTGATGGTTGCAAAGATCCCTGGGATATGTAGTCCAAGCATATAATCATATGAAGCATATAGCAATCTGAGGAACTACTCATCCTGCAATCCCTTTGGTTTGACTCACAAATATGATGTCACCTGGTAATACTGATCACTAGAGGGACATGCGATGGATGGAAACACCGGAGGGTCACTGTACTTTATGGCTGTTGTCACATATTGCTACATTTAATTATTAAGTTGCAAGCTTCAGGTCTGTCCTGTTCATCCTTCTTCTATTACGTGGTGGTACATATAAAAAGCAGTAGTATGGTCCTATCATAGCATTACTGCTACTTAAAATAAAAAATAAAAAGCATATGTAGAGCTCTACAATAAAGTCACAAATGAAATGCCTTATTAACCACTTCAGCCCCGGAAGAATTTACCCCCTTCCTGACCAGAACACTTTTTGCGATTCGGCACTGCGTCGCTTTAACTGACAATTGTGCGACGTGGCTCCCAAACAAAATTGACGTCCCTTTTTTTCCCACAAATAGAGCTTTCTTTTGGAGGTATTTGATCACCCTTGCGGTTTTATTTTTTTATTTAGAGCGACAATTTCGAAAAAAAACGCATTATTTTTTACTTTTTGTTATAATAAATATCCCCCAAAAATATATTTTTTTCCCTCAGTTTAGGCCGATACGTATTCTACATATTTTTGGGAAAAGAAATCGCAATAAGCGATTATTGATTGGTTTGCGCAAAAGTTATAGCGTTTACAAAATAGGGGATAGTTTTATGGCATTTTTATTAATATTTTTTTTTTTACTAGTAATGACGACGATCAGCGATTTTTATTGTGACTGCGACATTGTGGGGGACACATCAGACATTTTTGACACATTTTTGGGACCATTGTCATTTATACAGCAATCACTGCTATACAAATGCATTGGTTCCTGTGTAAATGACACTGGCAGTGAAGGGGTTAACCAGGGGGTTGCAGTGTAGGGGTTAAGTGTTCCTAGGGGCGTGTTACTAACTGCGGGGGGCTGGGCTTTGTGTTAGTGAACACTGATCTCTGCTCCAATCACATGGAGCAGAGATCACCGTCACTTTTTGCTAGGCAGAACGGGGAGATGCTGTTTACAACAGCATCTCCCCGTTCAGCCACCCCGTGAGACGATCGCGGGTATGCCCGCGGTGATCGAGTACACGGGACCCGTGACCGGACTCACGGGGGTCCCGACAGGCATGCGAGTGCGCCGCCAGCGACGCGCTTGCGATGGCAGGGCGGCATTAAAGATTGGACGTACCTGTACGCCAATATGGCTGCCTGTGCTATTCTGCCGACGTACATCGGCGTGCGCTGGTCGGGAACCGGTTAATGTTTCTGATCAACCGCAGTCTTTCATTTTCAGATTTTTCTACACATTAAATGAAACTTTTTCTGTTTTCGTGCAAAATTTTGGAGATTGTCCCTTCAGAAATTTACCCAGATTTATTTTATTTTGATTTGTTTCTCTTTGACGATCTGAGACCATCGTGGGTATGCTTGCGGCGATCAAATACACGGGACCCGCGACCGGACTCACGGGGGTCCCGACAGACACTCGAGTGCGCCGGCGGCGGCACGCACACGATGGCAGGGCGGCATTTAAAAATGGATGTACCTGTACGCCAATATGCCTGCCCGTGCCATTCTGCCGACGTTCATCGGCGTGCGCCGGTCGGGAACTGGTTAAGAGGCTGGCTTGATCCACTTGATCCACTCATTGGCTTGTATACAATTTTTGGGCAATTTTTAGGCATTTTGCCAAGGTACCCTTGAAGAAACCTAAAGGCACTCAAGGGTGCCTGGGCACCCTGTTTGAAAAAAGCTGCCCTAAGGTCCTTCTCCTCTCTTGGCAACCCAAATGTGTGCACAGAAGTGGTGATTCTGTTTTTTATACCATTCAATTATAAGACCCCCACCTCATTTGTTATGGAGTTGATTTCTATCTAGCCGGGCCAGTGAGATGTAGCTGGCTGGCTAGTGAATGAACTTTTGCAGTGTTTTGGGCCAAGAAGGGGGCAATACCATTAGGGGAAATAGGAGCCTCTCTAGTAATTCTGTTGCCGAGTTTGACTCCAGCAGCAGAATCACCCGTCATAAAATGAGGATGATAGGGGAACGACGCAAAAATATATTTTCTGTATGTTTGACAAATAAATGATTTCTTAGCCAAGGCCTGTGGAAATAGTTTTTGCTAAGACATACATTCGTTTTCTGCCAACTTTGCTGCCGGGGACAGAACTCCTCCATGTTATGGTAGCGGAGACATGCACAGAATATATAGGAGAAGAGGCAGTTGGATGGAGACCCTCCATAACATTTGCTACACTCTCCATTTAAGGCAGAATGATCCCAATTCTTGAGCAGCCTACAGCTTTCCTTACATGGCAATGCTGGGATATCAGTTATTGAGTCTCCATGGTGTCCCTGTTGCTGCTCAGCTGCGTATGGAACTTGTCACCTCAGCTTTGAATGTTTTCAGAGAGTGAAAAAGCCTGCATGTTTCTGATGTATGAGGATCGTATACGAGGATCGTAATGAGACACGTAGGTGTGCAGCACACACCGAGGAAGGCACACACAGTCTGCATTACCCTTTGTAAAATCATCTTTGCTTTCTTATGCAAAGTGTTTCTAATGCCGCGTACACACGACCGGACTTAGGTCCGACAGACTTTCGACGGAGTTCTGACGGAGTTCTGACAGAGTTCTGATGGACTTTCCGAATGAACGGACTTGGCCACACACAATCACACCAAAGTCCGACGGATTCGAATGTGATGACGTACGACTGGACTAGAATAAAGGAAGTTCATAGCCAGTAGCCAATAGCTGCCCTCGCGTCGGTTTTTGTCCGTCGGACTAGCGTACACACGAGCGGATTTCTCGGTAGGAACTGGGTCCGGCGGAAAAATTTTAAACATGTTCCATTTCTAAAGTCTGTCAGACTTTTGCAAATCAAAAGTCCGCTGCAGCCCACACATGATGGAATGGTCCGCCGGAATTGTTCCGTCGGACTTTTGATGTTGAAAAGTCCGGTCGTGTGTACGCGGCATTAGAGCTCGTCTGATATGTGGTAGCTCTTGTCGATCTTCACTTTACAGAAGACATATGAAAGGCAGTGAGGGGGCTATATGTCACTTCCTCAAAGCTTGTTTTCATTTTAACCCTAAAAGGCTAAATCGCTGCATTTCACATGGTTTCATGGAGGTTGTGGCGCGGCCCCAAACACTAAAATGGGTCATGTGCAGGTGCTGTACTGTTAGAAGAATGCAACATGTGGTTTCATTATATCTGCTGCCACAAAGCAAGCCATCGTGGCTATGGCATGTGTACAGCCCTGACCGGGCGATAAATCTGCTACAACCATTTGTTTTTACTGTCCCCCTGGCCTTTCATGTGAGCAAGCCCTAAAACCAGGCATGTACTACCCGGAGTTTCCCGGTGGGCCGATGGCTCAGTGGGCCACTCTGATGTAAGGGGGTGCTGATGGGACACTCTGATGTAAGGGGGCTGCTCATGGGACACTGACGTAAGGAGGTGCTGATGGGACACTGACGTAAGGAGGTGCTGATGGGACACTCTGATGTAAGGGGGTGCTGATGGGACACTCTGATGTAAGGGGGTGCTGATGGGACACTCTGATGTAAGGGGGTGCTGATGGGACACTCTGATGTAAGGGGGTGCTGATGGGACACTCTGATGTAAGGGGGGTGCTGATGGGACACTCTGATGTAAGGGGGGTGCTGATGGGACACTCTGATGTAAGGGGGGTGCTGATGGGACACTCTGTTGTAAGGGGGCTGGTGATGGGACACTCTGTTGTAAGGGGGCTGGTGATGGGACACTCTGATGTAAGGGGGCTGCTCATGGGACACTGACGTAAGGGGGTGCTGATGAGACACTCTGACATAAGGGGGCTGGTGACGGGACACTCTGATGTAAGGGGTGCTGATGGGACACTCTGATGTAAGGGGTGCTGATGGGACACTCTGATGTAAGGGGTGCTGATGGGACACTCTGATGTAAGGGGTGCTGATGGGACACTCTGATGTAAGGGGTGCTGATGGGACACTCTGATTTAAGGGAGTGCTGATTGGACACTCAAAATGTAAGTGGGCCGGTCTGGATGAACTCCAGGGCCAAATTTCTGTCCCAGCCCAGCCCTGACTATCACTGTTCCTATCAGATGGGGGTCCACTCGCATAAAGGTGCCAAACTCAGGGGTCAGAGTCTTAAATAGACTCTGCCTGATCCAAGATGGCAACCGGGGTCACATGGGGCATGTGCATCCTACCAAATCACTGCCCGAGCAACTGAGAAAATCATAGAAACGCATAGCTTCTCCTATATTGCAGTAGAGAATTTAGACTGCAACTGCCTATAATCTGTCTACAAAATGAATTATTAGTGCTTCACACATTTCTCAGTATATTCCAGCAGAAGAACTGTATGTAAATTATATGGTGACTACAAGTAGTGGCCACACAAAAGTCCTAATTATTTGAATTCTTCCACATGTGCCTTACTGTTTGAGGCAAAAAAGGAGTATTTTTTCATAGAAAGGATGATTTTCCTGAAGTGACATTGGGTTATGTTATATTGAGAGGCAAGGAGAAAAGGGTGCTTAGTGGTTTTATTTAAAAAAAAAACATTCCCCCCCCCCCCACTGCTTTCTGGAAACTGTTCAGAGGGTGTTCATCAGTGCTTCATACCTGGCCACGTGGCATTAATTAATGAGATCAAAGCTTTTACTTGCTGCCAACATTCTAAGCTAGATTTGGGAACTCGGCAGGAGTTTTGTAGCACAATTATAGTGATCAAAAAGATGGGCAGGTCTCTCCACAGCCTGTGTTATACCAGGACACACCAGCCACTCGCAGACACATCATCGCAGGCCTGGTATGGCCCTAGATTTCTTATGGAGGGTGTATTTTAATGCATGTTCACATGAACAAGAGTATGCTGAGAATAGAACATGTGTATGCAAAATCAGACCCCCCTCTTTTGGCCACATGGACCACATGGACCAGAAATATAATAGTTGGCTCAGCTAAGTACCATTTTTTTGCAAAAGGGGCTTGGAGACAGGCATGTACTGGCCATTGGGACTACTGTGAGTTTCCCGGTGGGCCGATGGCTCAGTGGGCCACTCTGATGTAAGGGGGTGCTGATGGGCCACTCTGATGTAAGGGGGTGCTGATGGGACACTCTGACGTAAGGGGGCTGGTGATGGGACACTTTTTTGTAAGGGGGTTGGTGATGGGACACTCTGGTGTAAGGGGGTGCTGATGGGACACTCTGGTGTAAGGGGGTGCTGATGGGACACTCTGGTGTAAGGGGGTGCTGATGGGACACTCTGGTGTAAGGGGGTTGCTGATGGGCCACTTTTTTGTAAGGGGGTGCTGATGGGACACTCTGATGTAAGGGGGGTTCTGATGGGACACTGATGTAAGGGGGCTGGTGATGGGACACTCTGATATAAGGGGGTGCTGATGGGACACTGATGTAAGGGGGCTGGTGATGGGACACTCTGATATAAGGGGGTGCTGATGGGACACTGATGTAAGGAGATGGGACACTCTAGTGTAAGGGGGTGCTGATGGGATACCCTGATGTAAGGGGGTGCTGATGGGACACTCTGATGTAAGGGGGATGCTGATGGGACACCCTGATGTAAGGGATTGCTGATGGGACACTCTGATGTAAGGGGGCTGGTGATGGGACACTCTGATGTAAGGGGGCTGGTGATGGGACACTCTGATGTAAGGGGGCTGGTGATGGGACACTCTGATGTAAGGGGGCTGGTGATGGGACACTCTGATGTAAGGGGGCTGGTGATGGGACACTCTGATGTAAGGGGGCTGGTGATGGGACACTCTGATGTAAGGGGGCTGGTGATGGGACACTCTGATGTAAGGGGGCTGGTGATGGGACACTCTGATGTAAGGGGGCTGGTGATGGGACACTCTGATGTAAGGGGGCTGGTGATGGGACACTCTGATGTAAGGGGGCTGGTGATGGGACACTCTGATGTAAGGGGGCTGCTGATGGGACACTCTGATGTAAGGGGGCTGGTGATGGGACACTCTGATGTAAGGGGGCTGGTGATGGGACACTCTGATGTAAGGGGGCTGGTGATGGGACACTCTGATGTAAGGGGGTTGGTGATGGGACACTCTGATGTAAGGGGTGCTGATGGGACACTCTGATGTAAGGGGTGCTGATGGGACACTCTGATGTAAGGGGTGCTGATGGGACACTCTGATGTAAGGGGGCTGGTGATGGGACACTCTGATGTAAGGGGTGCTGATGGGACACTCTGATGTAAGGGGGGTGTGATGGGACACTCTGATGTAAGGGGTGCTGATGGGACACTCTGATGTAAGGGGGCTGGTGATGGGACACTCTGATGTAAGGGGGGTGCTGATGGGACACTCTGATGTAAGGGGGGTGCTGATGGGACACTCTGATGTAAGGGGTGCTGATGGGACACTCTGATGTAAGGGGTGCTGATGGGACACTCTGATGTAAGGGGTGCTGATGGGACACTCTGATGTAAGGGGGTTGGTGATGGGACACTCTGATGTAAGGGGGTTGGTGATGGGACACTCTGATGTAAGGGGGCTGGTGATGGGACACTCTGATGTAAGGGGGCTGGTGATGGGACACTCTGATGTAAGGTGACTGGTGATGGGACACTCTGATATAAGGGAGTGCTGATGGGACACTCAAAATGTAAGTGGGCCGGTCTGGGTGAAGTCCAGGGCCAAATTTCTGTCCCAGTCCAGTCCTGCTTGGAGACCTTGTATAGTTCCAGCAGACACTATCAGTTACATTTGGTCATGTTAGGACACTACTGTATAGACACACTAAAAAGAAACAAATGTTGATGATGTCACGCCCCTGCACACATCTCCTGACCCTAAGTGCCGATTCAACGCGACTTCAGCATGACTTTGCAAGGCGACTTCAAATCGACTTTGAGCGACTTACAACACGACTTCAAGTCACCCCCCCCCCAGGACAGGCGACTTTGGCTGTGGCCAATCAGAGAATAATCAGCTCTCTGGGAGGGAGGGGTTTGCCTGGGTAAACTAATTTATTTTCCTGTAAAGTTGCTTCAATATAGATGGAGATCCGACTTGGAGGGGACTTCCATTGAATTCTATGGGTACAGTTCGCCTCGAAGTCACCTTGAAGTAGTACAGGAACCTTTTCTGAACTCGGAGCGACTTCAGTAGTGTACATTAAGACGGCTCTCATTAACTATAATGCTGGTCAATGCTCCCTGGCCAAGCATGATATAGGGAAAGTCATTTATTTAGGATAGGTTTTTCCATGCCAATCTTTATTGTTTCTCCAAGACTCACACAAAACCTTTAGGCTGGGTTCACAGCTCTGTGCGGTGCGTCTCACAGCAGGAGTCTGGTGCATCCCAGGTCATTTTGGCTGAATTCGCACCTGAAGAAGCTTAGGACTCATTCTGGAGCTGTGAGAGCCGGTCACAGGCTCCTGACAATTCGAATTGGATGCGGGGAAAACTGCATCCAATTCGCAATAGTTTGAACCCAGCCGTGTGTAGAGAATTACGATCAAAGTGCCACGCATGCTCAGATCAAATTCCTAGACCAAAGCTATTGGCTACTAGCCTGAACGTAGTCCCGTCGTAACGAAATAACGTCATCACGTTCCGAACGATCGGATTTTCCGACAACTTTGTCCGACCGTGTGTATGCAACACCAGTTTCAGACAAAATCCGTCGGAAAAAAATCCGACGTATTTTGTTGTCGGAATGTCGGACCCGTGTGTACAAAGGCTTAGAACTCCCCCTTTCCCTTCTCCACAGACACTGCGCAAAGTCATGGACTTTGTCTAAAGCCTTGCAACTGGAGATCTTCCGATAAGACAATCTTTCAACATCTTGTTTGTGCATTCCTGGCCCGTTGCCATGTCATTTTTTTTAAAAATAGCTTTAGGGACTTGAATAGTTGTCCATTCTGTCTGTGTAGATGGAAGAGGTTTGAAACTATAGCAAACAAAATGTAATTCAAAAGGACAACTTTGCAATGGCAGCCAAGCAAGCACCATCTTTCAACTAAAAAAGAATGCTTCAGGGTGTGGAGCTGAGACACCCGTTTGAAGGAACTCATAAAATTGTTCATTTCTTGGGGGGTAAAGAACACAGTAGGGACATTGACAGATTTAAAGTGGGAGTTTCAAAAAACACTTACATTCCCGGCATGCCTGCCCGAAATGCTAACTTTCACATTGATGGTGTTGCGCTACCTGGACTAGATATAAATATAAAGAGCCTAATACTGGAAGAAATAAAATCTAGCTATAAATCAACTAGCCTATCTTAAATAAAAATTAAGGTGCCTTGTGCTATGAAACAGATAGTAACCAGTGTATTATAAAACTTAAATTCCAGAAATCATGTGTTTATATATCAACATAAGTAACTCTAAGTAAAAGGGAAAAATATTCCATAAAGTGCAAATGTCTTATATTAAAACGTGCAATTCATAGTGCATGATTACAAAAAGTTGGTAAAATACAGTCTTTAGTGAAATTAAATAAAGTGCCAGTGATTATTAGTTCCGTAATCTTCTTAATTTTTTTTTTTTTTTTTTTTTTTTAAGAAGATTACGGAACTAATAATCACTGGCACTTTATTTAATTTCACTAAAGACTGTATTTTACCAACTTTTTGTAATCATGCACTATGAATTGCACGTTTTAATATAAGACATTTGCACTTTATGGAATATTTTTCCCTTTTACTTAGAGTTACTTATGTTGATATATAAACACATGATTTCTGGAATTTAAGTTTTATAATACACTGGTTACTATCTGTTTCATAGCACAAGGCACCTTAATTTTTATTTAAGATAGGCTAGTTGATTTATAGCTAGATTTTATTTCTTCCAGTATTAGGCTCTTTATATTTATATCTAGTCCAGGTAGCGCAACACCATCTGTTTGATTTTCACTTTTATTATCTGGGGGTTAGGGTTCATACCCCTGCCGGTAGTTTGCTGCAACCTATCCTTTTAAATAGTTTAGGCCCTTGACGACAGCGCGGGGATACCTTAATCCAAATAACTTTCACATTGGTTGTGCTCTCAACCAAACTTTCAAACCATCCAATGGCTGGTGTCATAACTGATCACATGTGCAGCATTATGGCAGTTGAAGAATCATTAGAGGCCAAGATGGTGGCTTCCTTGACTGAAAGCGATAGAAGGATTTACTTCCACTTTAAGCATTGCCTACACCAGGGATCTCAAACTGACGGCCCTCAAGCTGCTGCAAAACTACAAAATCCCATCATGCCTCTGTCTGTGAGAGTCATGCTGGTAACTGTCAGCCTTGCAAAGCCTCATGGGACTTGTAGTTTTGCAACAGCTGGAGGGCCGCCAGTTTGAGACCCCTGGCCTACACAGTGCCAGCAAAGACTATACAAGGTTTGCGCATTGCTGTTACAACAGCCTAAAAAAAAAAAAGTTGGAGCTTCCCTTTATGTACAGCCCATGGCTTAAAACTTGACACATTTTTTAAACAAATTTTTCATCCTTTCACATCATAAATGAAGCTGGCAGGAAGAATGACGCATTTGTACAATTAATTAAGCCTGTCTCCTACCTCTCCTTCATCTCGTCCTGTTAATTTATGGCAGCACAGCGGCCTGACAATTTGCATATTGTTCATTTCAGCAGGCAATGTGAGAAATATGGCTCCATTAATCGCCAGCTATTAGACTCTCATTTATTACCCAGCTTTGATATCTTTTCATAAATATTAATTGACACAAACTCATTAAGAGATTGCCTGCTTGATTCTTTTTTATCTCTTGATCTGTGACGGGCATAAGTAACAAGCTTCTTGCAACATGCAAACCAAACACATTTGTGAAATTCCTGATCTTGCAAAGTGTGTAAGCAATTACAATAATTTTAATTATACTTACTTGGATCTCTGTTGTGCCAAAGGAAAGTTTCGGTTTAAAAAAAGAACTCCAGTCTAATTAAAAAGTGAAACCTAGACCCCAGAAATGGACATGTTTAAAAAAATGTGCCCACTAAAAGTGCATGTACATTTATTTTTTCTGTGAAAAACCCAAAGGAACAAAAAGAACGAATTAGCCAGTTTCCTGTGCTTGTCGAATGTTTTTCATTGATTTAAAACAGAAAATACATAAAGTTGGCGTTTGAAAGGAAATTCTACTTTCATTTTTAAAAATTCACAACACAGGCATTTAGATTTAAGCAGTCAGTCTGCCAGCCTTCTAATGCATATAATCAGCGGGTGTTTCTAATGTGGCGTACACACGATCAGGCTAGAACAAGAAAAAGAGAAGGCGGCAGCGGCGACAGAAGACCGGGCCACCGCTAGTAAAAGAACTGGAAGAAGGCATGGAGGCCCGGCAAGAAGAACCGAAGAGGGGGACAAGACCCCCGAAGTCGGACGAACAGGCGGCGGCGTCAGAAGACCGGGCAACCGCTAGTAAAAGAGGTAGAAGAAGGCGCGGTGGCCCGGCAAGAAGAACCGAAGAGGGGGACAAGACCCCCGAAGTCGGACGAACAGGCGGCGGCGTCAGAAGACCGGGCAACCGCTAGTAAAAGAGGTAGAAGAAGGCGCGGTGGCCCGGCAAGAAGAACCGAAGAGGGGGACAAGACCCCCAAAGAGGGGGACAAGACCCCCGAAGTCTGAAGAAGACCCCCGGGTGGCGACGAAGAAGAAAGCCGGGCTCCTCCGCTAGTAAAAGAGCTAGCAGAAGATAGCGGAGGAGTCCGGCGAGAAGACCCCCCAAGACGGAAGAAGACCCCCGGAGCTGTGCGATAAATTATTTTAAACCCTTATGTGTTTTTTTTTTACATTTTTTTCACCAGGTGAATGGGTAGGGTTACATTGTACCCCATACTCATTCACATAGGGTGGGGGGCCCCCTTATTAAAGGGGGCTCCCGGATTCCGATAAGCCCCCCCACCCGCAGACCCCGACAACCAACGCCCGGGGTTGTCGGGAAGAGGCCCTTGTCCTCATCAACATGGGGACCAGGTGCTTTAGGGTGGGGGGGCCGCCCAGGGCATGTGGCCTGGTACGGCTCAGGAGGGGGGGCAGTGCTCGCTCGTCCCCACCCCCTTTTCTGACCAGCCGGGCTGCTTGCTCGGAAAAGGGTCTTATATGGGCCTTGGGGGGACTCCATGCCGTTATTTCCACGTAGGGCTTCCCCTTTAAGTCCATACCAGGTGACGGAGCCAGCGATGTGTCAATCTCGCCGCCGAAGGCGGCGACATTGACCTCCTTCGCTAGTCCCGGCTACCTGGAGCCACGTTCAAAATGAACGGACTTTCCTCTGTGTGTGGGCAAGTCATTTTCAAAAGTATGGCGGACTCCCGCCAAAAGTCCGGTTGTATGTGGGCAGGTCCGCTCGTTCGGAAAGTCCGGCGGACCTCCGCTTCAAAGTGAGGTGGTTTGTCCGCCGGGCTAAGTCCGCCGGACAGTCTGATCGTGTGTACGTGGCATAAGTTGTTAGAAAAGGATGACACAGACTTTAGAGTCATTGTTGTGATCTTTAAGGATCTTTAGCTGCTTATAACTTTAACTTTAAAGAAGAAGTAGGGCCAAAGCTTTTTCAGCCATACTTCTCCTGTAGGTCACAGAAGTGCGCTTCGTTTTACACTCCTGTGACCGTATTCAGTCATCAGGGGGCTAAACCCGCTGTCAGCTGACATCAGTCAGCTGGTCCAGACTGTAGAAAAACTCTAGAGACTCTAGAAATGTAATGTCAGGATCCACTCAGGTGCCTGGCCAGCAGCTGGCTCAGCCTCTCAGAGTGCTGATGAGAGCCCGGGCAAGCCACTCCTGCCCCCTCCACAGCTTGGCACTTTAGTGAGTGCTAGAGGGGCAGAGAAGAGAGCGGTGAATGTTAGTCATCAGCTCTCTGATCACTGAAGACCAAGAACTGAGCGATCAGCGATCTTTGATCTTGGTGTAGAGGTGGTGGAGGACAGATGTAGCATTGGATCAATGCTGCATTCACCTAGGTGGGTATGGATGCTTGTTTTTTTCATATTCTGCACTTCTCTTTTTTAAAGTGGTTGTAAACCCTTACAAACCACTTTGACCTACAGGTAAGCCTAGATTAAGGCTTACCTGTAGGTCCAAAAAAAAAATCTCCTAAACCTACAAGTTTTAGGAGATATTTACTAAAAGACAGTGTCAGCTGTCTACGGTGCATGCGCCGTAGACAGCGGCGCTCAGGCGCACTATCACCGTTAGCAGCGATATGCCATTAGTGGCGGCTCCTGTGCGCATGCGCGGGAGTGACGTCATCGCTGCTCCGGCGCTGTGAGTGGCCGGAGCAGCAATGCCTGGAAGAAGATGGATGCTCCGGACTACAGGGGACAGCTGTGACTTCGCTGGTTCCTGTGTCAGGTAAGTGACACATAATGGACTACTATGCGATGCATAGTAGTCCATTATGCTTTACCTTTGCAGGGCTGAATTTGGAGACACATATGGGCAGGGAGGTTGTACAGAAATCGACCTACCAATCAACTTCTGTACAACTGCCTTATCAGATTTTTCTCACTCAGTCAATGCTGCTGGCTAGGGCCGGCAGCACTGATCAGTGTATTCTGACAGCGGGAAAGTCTCCCTGCTGTCAGAATACAGTAACTCAGTGAGGAGGATTCCCTAAGGTTGCCACCTCATCTCTTTAAACCCGAACACATATGAATTACACGGGCTAATTTACACGGGCTAATTTAACACCGATAAGGCACCAAGTGAGTTTAATTAATCAGTGACAGAACCTGTGTAATTAATATATGTTTGGTTTTAAAGGGATGAGGTGGCAACCCTTGGATTCCCCCATTCACCTTGAATGTGTTCTATGGGGAATCGAGTCAGTTTTTTTCAGACAAAAAAAAAAACGGCATCATCTATGGGCTGCCTTAGTCTTTAAAGTGGCTGTAAACCCTTACGAACCACTTTGACCTACAGGTAAGCCTAGATTAAGGCTTACCTGTAGATCCAATAAATATCTCCTAAACCTACACGGTTTAGGAGATATTTTGCGAAAGACAGGCACCGCTGTCTATGGCGCATGCGCCGTAGACAGCGGCGAGCAGGCGCACTGAGCGCGCCGCTGTCAACGGCGATATGCATGCACGGGAGTGACGTCATCGCGGCTTCGTCGAATGACAGCGGCGGAGCAGCGAGACCCACCGAGAAGATGGAGGCTCCGGACTACAGGGGACAGCGGTGACTTCGCTGGCTCCTGTGTCAGGTAAGTGACACATAATGGGCTACTATGCGATGCGATGCGATGCATAGTAGTCCATTATGCTTTACCTTTGCAGGGAATCAAAGAGGAAGTAAACCCATCAGGGTTTACTTCCTCTTTAATGCTCATAGTCGGGACACGGGTGCATTGTAATGTAATTTTCTGGGAATGCTTGATGAATCTATTCCCTCATCTTTAGGAAATACTGATGAGGTACCTTTTACATTCTCCTTATATAAGTAGATCTTTTGTACATGATGAGGGTGTTGTCATGGAGGATTCCTGAAAAGCAAATAAGTGGTGAGAATAATGCCACATATTTTACGTAGAAGGCTGACATTTTTTTTTATACAATGGTGTGATCATGTTGTTTATTGTGCTCTAGCGCCCCCTACTGTTAAACATAGGTTCATGTTTTTAGATTTTTTGTTGCTCCTGTGTGTGGCCAATGTTTTCTTATATGCAAGCCTCGTTCATTAGGTTGGAGAACAAAGATTGGTCAGGGACACTCTGGGAGTTATTTATTAAAGGCAAATCCATTTTGCACTACAAGTGCACATGAAAGATCGCTGTAGATCTGAGGGGGACATGCAAGGAAAATATAAAACAGCATTTTAGCTTGCACATGATTGGGGGGAAGGGAATGAGGGGGGGGTCTGAGCACGCATCTGCAGCATGACTTTTCATATGCTGGCCCCTATTCACTGAATACAACCACGGTCTCGTAATTTGATCTGAACATGCGTGGCACTTTGTCCGATCGTAACTCTCTACAAAACGATCGGACAAAGTCAGATCGGATCATGTTGTTGGAAAATTTTATATCCAGCTCTCAAACTTTGTTGGTCGGACATTCCGACGGAAAAAGTCCGATGGAGCCCACACACACGGTCGGATTATCCGACAACGCGGTCCGATCGGACATTTTCCGTCGTAATTTCCGACCGTGCGTACAAGGGCTTACAGCGCAAGCAAAGTAGGTAAAAAGCAACAAGCCGTCTCCTGTTTTTTTTTTAGTTGGAGTGAGGATTTTCTGTTGACTTTTCACTATTCGCCCTCTGAAAAAATCCAGAGGCAAAATGGCACTTTTTTGCAGCAATCCGTTTCCGATATCCTGAACGCTGTGCTTGAGGTTCCTGTTTTTAGGAAGTCGTGCGTCTTGTGCTGTAACAGGCAAATAGGGCTGTAGAATGCGATTTTCATTCACCGCAAAACCCTCAAGCTCAGAGGAGGCCAGAAAATAGTTAAGACCCTGCAGAATGACCCAAAAATATATGAAAATAAACTGGCAGGTTTTAAACGTAAAAAAAAAAAAAGTGATTGATTATCCTATCAGGACTTGGCATTTACATCCCCCCCAAAAGCGTTTTTCATGCGGGATCTTCCAAGCGCTGCACACAGACCCTGTCTGAGCTAATCCAGCCTGATATAAAACACACCCTGGGTGTCTTTCAGACACTAATTGGATTTGGATATGTATAGAGCCAAGCTCGGGTCTGTTCTGTCTCGGAATGAGAGCATGATTGTTAGTGTTTGCCATCAGGACAATCGCAAACTCAGAATGGGGGGAGGGGAAGGGGGTCTTCTGAGCGTGCATCTGCAGCATGACTTCTCATATGCTGGCCCCTATTCACTGAATACAACCACGGGCAGCGCATGCTAGCTTCTATAGTGAAGAACACTAAATAACATTGCAGTGGGATCAGGGGCGTAACTATAGGGGGTGCAGCAGTCGCGACCGCAACCGGGCCCTGTGATGCAGGGGGCCCATGCAGCCCCCTCTACATGTGGCCGGCAGCAGCATAGGCATCTAGAACACACTATTACATACCCCCTCCATATCCCCCTGGGGACAGGGACCCCTTCTCATGTGGGGACAGGGACCCCTTCTCACCCTGGGGCAGTAACTTCATCTGCCCTGGAGAAAAGGACCTCATCTCTTCTGGGGATGGGGACCCTATCCTGCCTAGGGACAGTCCCCCAATGGGGCACCTAAAAATGCAAAAAAATAAATAAATAAAAACTACTGATACCAGTGGTGGAACTACAGGGCTCACAAAGGTCATACCTGTGACCACGCCCTGGAGTTCCACCGCCGGACTCGGAGGGAAGGGCCCTGGCTGGGGTTCAGGGGGGCCCTTCATGGTTTCTTGCACCGGGGCCCTGAAGGTTCTAGTTATGCCACTGAGTGGGATGATGTGTTCCCTTTGTGAAGGAAGCTAGATGCCATGACTTGAAAAATCAAGTCCTCTTGAAAAAAATTGGCACGTTTTTTTTTTTTCAAGTAAGCACTTGAGCAAAAACCAACCAATTGACCAAATTCATTGCCCTCAAAATGAGGTGTCAGTTTTTATTATTTTTAGGACTTAAAATAATATTTAAAAAAAAATGTATTTTGTTATGAAATAAATATAACATATTAATAGCAATGTTCTTTTGAGCCAGTAGGTGGAGCTTTAGATATATAGTTTAAGGTGCTCAGTAGCTAAAGATGAAATTTACTCACACAAGTGAATGTCACAGCAGTGACTCCTCCTCCCTCTCACTGTCCCCCTCCTGCAGGACAGCTCCATCTTAATTCCAAAGACAGCATGCCTTAAAGAGAAAGTAAACCTCCATGACAACACCCTTAACATGTACAAAAGATCTACTTATATAAAGGAGAATGTAAAGGTACCTCATCAGTATTTCCTAAAGATGAGGGAATAGATTCATCAAGCATTCCCAGAAAATTACATTACAATGCACCCATGTCCCGACTATGAGCATTAAAGAGGAAGTAAACCCTAATGGGTTTACTTCCTCTTTGATTCCCTGCAAAGGTAAAGCATAATGGACTACTATGCATCGCATCGCATCGCATATTAGTCCATTATGTGTCACTTACCTGACACAGGAGCCAGCGAAGTCACCGCTGTCCCCTGTAGTCCTGAGCGTCCATCTGCTTGGTGGGTCTCGCTGCTCCGGCGCTGTGATTCGCTGGAGCAGCAATTACGTCACTCCCGCGCATGCGCACGGGAGCCGACACTCGCAGCATATCGCCACGATCTGCAGCTTGCCCAGTGCGCCTGCGCGCCGCTGTCTACGGTGCATGCGCCATAGACAGCGGTGGCTGTCTTCAGGTAAATATCTCCTAAACCGTATAGGTTTAGGAGATGTTTCTTGGACCAACAGGTAAGCCTTAATCTAGGCTTACCTGCAGGTCAAAGTGGTTTGTAAGGGTTTACAACCACTTTAAAGGAGAGGTTGCCATATGTCATGTTTATTTGTAAATCAAAGATTGAAAAATGTAGATAGAATAAATGTAAACTGACATATTAATAGTTACATAGTTAGTCAGGTTGAAAAAAGACACAAGTCCATCCAGTTCAACCACAAAAAAAATAATAATAATAATATCATACAATCCCATATACCCAATTCTATATACACAGTTGATCCAGAGGAAGGCAAAAAACCCCAGCAGAGCATGATCCAATTTGCTAAAGCAGGGGAAAAAATTCCTTCCTGATCCCCAGAGAGGCAATCGGATTTTCCCCGGATCAACTTTACCTAGAATTGTTAGTACCTAGTTATATTCTGTACACTTAGGAAATAATCAGGGCCCTTCTTAAAGCAATCCACTGAGCTGGCCAGAACCACCTCTGCAGGGAGTCTATTCCACATTTTCACAGCTCTTACTGTGAAGAAACCTTTCCGTATTTGGAGATGAAATCTCTTTTCCTCTAGACATAAAGAGTGCCCCCTTGTCCTCTTTGTTGACTGTAAAGTGAATAACTCGACACCAAGTTCACTATATGGACCCCTTATATATTTGTACATGTTGATCATATCCCCCCTTAATCTCCTCTTATCAAGAGTGAATAAATTCAGTTCCTCGAATTTTTCCTCATAGCTGAGCTCCTCCATGCCTCTTATCAGTTTGGTTGCCCTTCTCTGCACTTTCTCCAGTTCCCCGATATCCTTTTTGAGAACTGGTGCCCAAAACTGAACTGCATATTCCAGATGAGGTCTTACTAGCAATGCAATAGCAATGTTCTTTTGAGACAGTAGGTGGAGCTTTAGGTCTATAGTTTAGGGAAAAGCAAAATCTGAAATGTACTCACACAAGTGAATGTCACAGCAGTGACTCCTCCCTCTCACTGTCTGGTTTCTGCAGGGTAGCTTCATCTTAATTCCATGCCTAAAAGGAGAAATCTGCTGTGCTTGATTATCTAATTCATAGTGCTATGAGAATCACTTGCCATATGTCGTGTTTATTTGTAAATCAAAGGTTGGAAAACGGAGATAGAACAAATGTAAACTGACATATTAATAGCAATGTTCTTTTGAACCAGTAGGTGGAGCTTTAGGTCTATAGTTTAGGGAGCTCAGTAGCTAAAGCTGAAATTTACTCACACAAGTGAATGTCACAGCAGTGACTCCTCAATCTTGTTGTCTCTCCCTTGCAGGGCAGCTCCATTTGAATCCCAAAGACAGCATAACTGAAAGGAGATGTCTGCCGTGCGTGATTATTTAACTCGTTCATGTGGCTGCTATCCTTTTGGACTGGCTTTTAAAAGTACAGGTTCCGAGGTCGTCTTTCTAATGCTGGTTTTATTTTTTCTTTAGTAAGTATTGGCCAGTGAATTAAGAACTCCTGACCACACTACTTGTTTAGGGTTAGTGACTTACTAAGGAGTGAGATTTCCCCCCAGTAGTTTGTGTCTTCGCCCTTCCCGCAGTCGTGAGATTTCCCTGTAGTAGGTTGTATCTCTGCCCCACCCACAATTCTATAATAAAGGTATTACTGTCTTACAGCTGGATTCTCCAGTTATTTGTTTATTTTACATGTAGCACCCTCTACCTACGGGTAGGTGCTAGAATAGGATATGTGCAGGTAAATGTAGGCAGGCTTGTGCTGGGCACGGGACCTGTCTGTTTTCATTTTGGGACTGGGAGTGATCGGTGTAGTGGTGGGTGTTGGTCACCTGTGCTCTGATTCAGAGATGTCTCCCCTGCTTTAAGAAAGATGGTTCTGGACTAGGGGTTGGACCTGAAGTCTGAGTGGCAGGCAGCTCATGTGAGGAGCCCTGACCAATTATCTTTCGGTATTGGCAGGGGGCAGGCCTCCCATATAAGCTGGGGTCACATCCTGCCAGGGAGGAGTCTGAAGTGCCAGAGAAGACAGCATGGAGTATTGAGGTGCCGTTCCGGGCATCCCCACGTGCAGGGGTCAAGTCCTGGGGAAAAAAGTGCGGGAACTCCCACCCAAGATCCACCCCCCACCAAAAAAAAAAAAATGATACGCTCATATGCACGAACGCTTCATAGGTGGTATTTTTCATCCAATTTTCGTATGGTGTGTATTAAGCTTAACTGTTAGTACATAAAAAAAAAAAAAACAATTCTCAATAAACATAAATACGTTAATTCTCTGAATAATCAGCATTCATTCCATTGTACTTCCATGCAAATATGAACATCATGTTCTGATCTTTATTGGGGGATGTTATTTTGTATATAGAGTGTTTATGTGGTGAGTTTACACTTTTCATTGAACAGAGTTTGGATAACACAGGGTTAAACGGAAAGGTCATAAATGAACTGCACATTATCTGGACAGAATGCTTGGGGAGATAGTGATGTGTTCCTGCTTAGGAGATGTATGTTAGCTTGGGGGGGCTGCAAACTCTGCAGGGGCTCCAACACACACTCGCTGCTATTCCAACCTTTCACATATTTCCACATAAACTTCCCTCCTGGCATTAAACTTTGCCAGGTATTGTGCCCAGCTTACCACCCCAAACTGATGTTCCTCCCTCAGCTCACCTCTCTCCCTGCATGTCCTGTAAGCAGAATAGCTGTGCTCCTCCTCTGGGGTCTCTCATTATATGGCACTGAAGATAAAGGAGGGGGGGATTCAGTGGGACACACAGAGCAAGTATGCAGGAGACTGGGGGGGGGGGGGGGATGAGGAGACAGAAAATCAGGAGGGGCCGGCAGGGAGGAGTGCATCACGAGAGGTCTGACTAAATACAATCTCAGCAGGGACCTGATCTACCCATCAGCTAGCTGTGATTGACAGGTAGATCGAAGCGGAAGCTGCCATGGGGACCCCTACTGGCAATGCCTGAATGGTCAGGTGTGCGGCACTTACTATTGCGAGCTGTGTCGGCGGCTGCTGGTGTAGAACCTTCCACACAGCTCACATACTTCAAAGTCTTGCAGGACGCGGCTGCTAACGGAAACTGAGTTCCTGTTGTGGAAAAAGTACAGGAACTCCGTTCCCATGCGTTCCCCATTAAACTTTGCCAGGTATTGTGCCCAGCTTACCACCTCAAACTGATGTTCCTCCCTCAGCTCACCTCTCTCCCTGCATGTCCTGTAAGCAGAATAGCTGTGCTCCTCCTCTGGGGTCTCTCATTATATGGCACTGAAGATAAAGGAGGGGGGGATTCAGTGGGACACACAGAGCAAGTATGCAGGAGACTGGGGGGGGGTGGGATGAGGAGACAGAAAATCAGGAGGGGCCGGCAGGGAGGAGTGCATCACGAGAGGTCTGACTAAATACAATCTCAGCAGGGACCTGATCTACCCATCAGCTAGCTGTGATTGACAGGTAGATCGAAGCGGAAGCTGTCATGGGGCCCCCTACTGGCAATGCCTGAATGGTCAGGTGTGCGGCACTTACTATTGTGAGCTGTGTCGGCGGTTGCTGATGTAGCACCTGCCACACAGCTCACATACTTCAAAGTCTTGCAGGACGCGGCTGCTAACGGGAACTGAGTTCCTGTTGTGGAAAAAGTACAGGAACTCCGCTCCCATGCGTTCCCGCAGGACTTGAGCCCTGCCCACGTGGGGAATGCGCCGAGCACGGAGGAGGGATGGAGGAACCGCTGAGAGGGAGCTTTAGATAAAGATATTCGTCTTTGAAGAAAAGTATCAAGCTGCTGTGACTGGGGAACACAAGACTTGAATGCTGGACAAGATCATTACAGAAGAAGTAACAGTAAAGCGGAAGAGAGTAGATCAGCGTTCTGTGACCGGGGACACGGAACAGCCAAGTAGTCAAAGGTCAGTGTGAACAGAACAAGAGAAGCTATCAAGAGTAGTGCAGAATGCTGTGGCCGGGGAACACAGCATTGACAGTAAAGGACTGGCGGGGAACAGTAGTCCGTCTATTACCATGTGTCAGGCCATCGGGGAGATACCATGTTATCTCTGGTCTGGTTAGCACATTGGTAATATCTTCCAAAGACTGCCTGTCTGTCTAACTCATTGATCCCTTGGGGAGAGGTTGTGTCAGGCCTCTGGATCTTTGATTCTCAGAAACCATCATAGTCTGCAAGGTGGAATTATTCAGAGTGGTTCTTCTTTGTCAAAATTGGAAGTGAAGAAGTGGTGTTTCAATAGTTGCTGAGAATACTAGATGAACAACAACTTCAAGCCAAGGCTGTTCAGTATTGTAGTGCAATATACCAACTGCTGTGGGCACCCCATATCACCCCTTTTTCCACCCAAGTTGTATCCTGCAAAAAACCTAACAAAACCGTGCAAATGACTGTTCCTTGCCTTCACTGATTGTAGGTAGTCTGGCAGCAGGGTGATTGGCGGATTGATAAGTAACCAAATCAGCAGCCCTTACGGGGGGTACCGCTACATACATTACGGACAGGGCCGTTCTAAAGGCAGGGCAAAAGGGGAAGCTGCCCTGGGCCCTGTCATTGTAGTGGGGCCCAAAGCAGCTGCCTCATACTTGCCAACTATCCTGGTTTAAATTCCCTCGACCACTGAGGTTTTAGTCCTGTGCCGTGTCCCAATATCTCAGTGCGAAGTGCTGCTACTAATGCTGCCCAGCTCTGCCTTATTGTTGTGTAAAGATGACTCACCTGTAGACCCTGTGTTTACATGTAAACTACCAGCATTCACAGGGCCGTTTTTAAGGCAGGGCAAAAGGGGCAGCTGCCCTGGGTCCTGTCATTGTTGTGGGGCCCAAAGCAGCTGCCTCATACTTGCCAACTATCCCAGTTTAAATTCCCTTGTCCCTTGAGGTTTTAGTCCTGTGCTGTGTCCCGATATCTCGGTGTGAACTGCTGCTACTAATGCTGCCCAGCTCTGCCTTATTGTGTACAGATGACTCACCGGCAGACCCTGTGTTTACATGTAAATTACCAGCATACATATGTAAATAGCGGCAGCATTCATATGTAAATAGCAGCGGCCAGCGGCATTGACATGCCCCCCTGAGGTCATATCCACAGTAATCTCTTGCAACCAATCAACAAGCAGAAATCATGTGCTGTAACCTCTAGCAACTAATCAGTGAGCCGTAATGTGTGCTGTAACCTCTAGCAACCAGTCAGTGAGCGGTAATGATACACTGTAACCTCTGGCAACCAATTGCAATAGCTGCCTGATCTGATTCAGTAAACTGATTTTGAGTCTAGCTGCTATTTATTGTATGTCTCAGAGCAAAACTGCATGGGGGGGGGGGGCCCCAAGAAAAATTTTGCCCAGGGTCCAATCAATATTAAAGACGGCCCTGAGCATTCATATGTAAATAGCGATGGCTGGTGGCATTGATATGTATATCATGCCCCCCTGAGGTCATATCCACAGTAATCTCTAGCAACCAATCAACAAGCAGAAATCATGTGCTGTAACCTCTAGCAACTAATCAGTGAGCTGTAATGTGTGCTGTAACCTCTAGCAACTAATCAGTGAGCCGTAATGTGTGCTGTAACCTCTAGAAACCAGTCAGTGAGCGGTAATGATACACTGTAACCTCTGGCAACCAATTGCAATAGCTGGCTGATCTGATTCAGTAAACTGATTTTGGGTCTAGCTGCTAATTATTGTATGTCTCGGAGCAGGTGGAGAGCAAAACTGCATGGGGGGGCCCCCCCAAAAAAAGTTTTGCCCAGGGCCCAATCAATATTAAAGACGGCCCTGATTACGGAGAATGCACTGCAGGTGGGTGACACCATCACTTGGCTTTGTAATGGCAGTTTTATTTGCGCAGAAATGATTACTCTGATGGAGAGATTTCTACAGGAGTGCTCCTAAGAGGTTTAGAAGAAGCCAGCACCTGATTCTACTTGCCGACAACCACACAAATGTCAGTTTCGGGTGGGGTTGGCCTTTAATTAAGCCAGCATTCTGTAATGTATGGAATCGGCAAGTTACACAAGACTCAGCATTTTGAACTCAGCTCCTGTTTCTGGATTAATGCATCCTCCAGTCTTACACACTTCTTTTTTTTTTTTTTTTTTTGCTGAAGCAATTTCCCGCAGGAGAAAGTGTTAAAGTCATTTGAAGAGGCGGCAAGGAAAAGACGGCCTGAGGAATGATTCCCTTCGGAGATTTTAAAATGTTTAATAGCACTTCTGCACTTTTATTGTTAACACGTGAATGGCTGTCTGGCAGCCACCCTCCTCCTTCCTCCGCCGCCGCGCGTACCAGGCCGCCACTTGCAGGTGCTACGACACGCGGCACTCCAACTGGAATAATTACTTTCAAATTAATCGCCTTAACGCTCTAACTGCCAGACTCCACTATGCGTGGAATAACACCAAAGAGGACCCCGGGCAGTTTCTTTTTGTGAGGCGGCACAAAGTGGTTTACTCTTTCTATGCACCGCTGGGGACCTCTTAGCTTCAATTGTCACCAAAGACACCATCTGCATGAAGTCTGTTTGTTCTTCCTGTGCTGACATTCCGTAGGGATGAGCCGAACACCCCCCCCCCCCCCCCCGGTTCAGTTTGCACCAGAACCTGCGAACGGACCGAAAGTTCGCAGGAACGTTAGAACCCTATTAATTACAATGGACGCGAATGTTTCGAAATATAAAGTGCTAATTATAATGGCCAATATGCATGTTATTGTCCTAAAAAGGGTTTGGGGACCCGGGTCCTGCCCCAGGGGACATGTATCAATGCAAAAAGAAGTTTTAAAAACTGACGTTTTTTTCTGGAGCAGTCATTTTAATGATGCATATAGTGAAAAAAAAAGTGTAATATTCCTTTAACCAGGTTCCCGACCGGCGCACGCCAATGTAGGTCGGCAGAATGGCACAGGCAGGCATATTGGCGTACAGGTACGTCCAATCTTCAATGCCGCCCTGCCATCGCGAGCATGCCGGCGGCGGCGCGCTCGCGTGCCGGTCGGGACCCCCGTGAGTCCGGTCACGGGTCCCGCAGACTCGATCGCCGCGGGCATACCTGCGATCGTCTCACGGGACGGCTGAATGGAGGAAATGCCGCGTAAACAGCATTTCTCCATTCTGCCTAGCAACTAGTGACGCTGATCTCTGCTCCATGTGATTGGAGCAGAGATCAGTGTTCACTAAATGAAAGCCCAACCCCCCCCCCCAACAGTTAGTAACACACCCCTTAGGAACACTTAACCCCTACACTGCCACCCACTGGTTAACCCCTTCACTGCCAGTGTCATTTACACAGGAATCACTGCATTTATATAGCAGTGATTAATGTATAAATGACAATGGTCCCAAAAATGTGTCAAAAATGTCCGATGTGTCCAACATAATGTCGCAGTCACAATAAAAATCGCTGATCGCCGCCATTACTAGTAAAAAAAAAAAAAAATAATAAAAAATTATTAATAAAAATGCCATAAAACTATCCCTATTTTGTAAATGCTATAACTTTTGCGCAAACCAATCAATATCAATAATCGCTTATTGCAATTCTTTTTACCAAAAATCTGTAGAAGAATACGTATCGGCCTGAACTGAGGGAAAAAACAGTTTTTTTTATATATTTTTGATGGATATTTATTATAACAAAGTAAAAAAATAATGCGTTTTTTTCAAAATTGTCGCTCTATTTTTGTTTATAGCGCAAAAAATAAAAACCGCAGGGGTGATCAAATACCACCAAAAGAAATCTCTATTTGTGGGAAAAAAAAGGACGTCAAATTTGTTTGGGAGCCACGTTGCAAGACCGCGCAATCGTCAGTTAAAGCGACGCAGTGCCGAATCGCAAAAAGTGGTCTGGTCTTTGACCAGCAAAATGGTCCGGTCTGTAAGTGGTTAAATATCGTACCTGGGGGGTGCTTATAGTATGCCTGTGAAGTGGCGCGTGTTTTCCGTGTTTAGAACAGTCTCTGCACAAAATGACCCATGTTGCAGTATTAAAGCGGGAGTCCGCCGGGACTCGGCGTTTTTTTCTTTTTTTTTTTTTTAAAGCCAGCAGCTACAAATACTGCAGCTGCTGGCTTTTAAAAAAAAAAAAAAAAAACGCCGAGTCCCGGCGGACTCCCGCTTTAATACTGCAACATGGGTCATTTTGTGCAAATTTAAAATAGTGACACTTACCTGTCCAGCGCGCCCGCGATGTCGGCACCCGAAGCCGATCTCTCGATCGTCTCTCAGGTCCTGCCGCCGCCATCTTGGGTATGGGAATCAGGAAGTGGAGCCTTTCGACTTCATTTCCCGGTTCCCTACTGCGCATGCGCGAGTCGCGCTGTGCAATAAGGACGGTCCCCGCTGCCTCTGGGATCTGTGCGTTTCCCAGCAGGCAGCGGGGCACTTGCGGAAAGGGGCGTAATCTACGCCCCTTTCCGCAGAGAGCTATCCTGGAAGTGGGTGCAGATACCTGTACTGTACAGGAACCTGCACCCCCCTCCCCCCTGAAAGGTGCCAATTGTGGCGCCGGAGGGGGGGAGGGTTCTGATGAGCGGAAGGTCCACTTTAGGGTGGACCTCCGCTTTAAGGGAAAGTTTACATGTTAATAAAAGTTATTTATTGAAAGTTTATATTTGTTATATTTATATATATATTTTGGTTAATAAATCAAGGCCTTTTGGCCATTTACTCCAAACATAGTCTGGTCTGGTTAATGGGGTGTGAGGGGTTTGGAGGAAGGTGAGGGGGTTGGTGGTATTAGTGGAAAGGTGGTGGAAGTGTCAGACAATACAAATGTCATGCGGGAGCCAGAATTATTGTTGGTTGGTATGGGATCAAATACTTATTTTACTCGCTAAACTGCAACTCAATTTATAACATTTAAAACATTTGTATCATGTTGATTTTCTGTCTCTATCATTTAAAATGCACCTATCATAATAATTATAGACCCTTTATTTCTTTGGAAGTGGGCAAACTTATAAAATCTGCAGGGGATTAAATAATTATATTCACCACTGTTTATCTTTCCTTCGTATCATCAAAATTTTTTTTTAACAATTCTCGCTTGACAGAAAGAAGCAACGCATGCACGCTTTGAAAAAAAAAAAAAAAAGAGGATTGGCTGTGTCACCCAGAGATTTTCTGTATGTGATAATGAGCATTTACCGAGTATTTCTAGTTTGCTCCGGGTGACAGTCCTATGCACATCCTCATTGCCCTTTTTATGGCCTGTATAAGCACAGGTTACACAGGGAGCTGAGTCTGTGTCCGGGAATTGGGAGCTCAGACAGTAGACGGTCCATAAAAAGACACACAGCTGAGAATTCCCATATATGGGGATATAGCAACTCTGCCTGCAGCCCCAACACACACGCTGGCTGCAGGCTGACGGGATGTATGGATGCAGCTCCAACACTGCCAGTTGCTGACATTACACATGTTAAAGGAGAACAACAGGCAACCTGCAAACCTGTAACGTGCAGTGCAAACTAATAATGGTGTTCTGTTAGGGTCAGAAAGCATCCACAGGTTACCTTTTATCTGAATTTTGTATTCCTTTATCTTTTAAAGCTATATTAGCCAGGGCTTTCACAGTGCCTCTGGGAGTGTCTGAGACTTGGAATTGTAGAAAGATTTAAGCTGGTTTCGAATCTTGGCTGGTTCAGCAGGGCTGAACGCACTCAAGTTGATCGATCGATCAAATGTGGTGCAGATTTTACATGCGATTATTGCTTGCCGCCATTATGGCTGCTAGAAGTAATCCCTATGTTCTCCCACGGGGGACAGTTCCCCTCATGCCTCCCATTGGGAGAACGCAATGGTTTCACAGGAGGGATTCAGTCAGTCAGTCAGTGTTGATGGCAGAATCAAGCTTTTTTCTTTCCTGCAACCCGTGGTTGCAGGAAAGAAAATTGCTCCATCTATGGCAGGCTTTAGGCTGCTTTTCAAAATGATGGATTGTAATTCCAAGCAGGGCCGTCTTTAATATTGATTGGACCCTGGGCAAAAAATTTCTTAGGGCCCCCCCTCCCCCCATGCAATTTCACTCTCCACCTTTTCTGAGACATACAATAAATAGCAGCTAGACTTAAAATCAGTTTACTGTATCAGATCAGGCAGAAATTGCGATTGGTTGCCAGAGGTTACAGCGTATCATTACTGCTTACTGACTGGTTGCTAGAGGTTACAGCACTCCTTAAGGTTCACTGATTAGTTGCTAAAGGTTACAGCACATTTCTGCTTGTTGATTGGCTGCTAGAGATTACTGTACAGTAATACTGCTCACTGGTTGCGATAGGTTACAGCACATCTTCTCCTCACTGCAGGGGGGGGCATGATATACCTATGAATGCTGCCTTTATTTACATATCAATGCCGTTGGCCTCAGCTATTTACATATGCATGTGACTGCTATTTACATATGAATGCCACTATTTACATGTAAACACAGGTCTGCAGGTGAGTCATCTGTACACAACAATAGGGCAGAGCTGGGCAGCATTAGTAGCAGCACAGAACTAAAACTTCAAGGGACAAGGGAATGTAAACTGGGATAGTTGGCAAGTATGAGGCAGCTGCTTTGGGCCCCACAACAATGACAGGGCCCAGGGCAGCTGCCCCTTTTGCCCTGCCTTAAAGACGGCCCTGATTCCAAGGGTTCAGAACATGCAAGGTAGCTGATTACTGATGGGCTGGCTTTAGAGATTTGTAAATGGAACATCACAGAACAGGAAGTTTGGAATACCAGTCTAATAGTAAACCCAAAGATGCATTCTGATGACATTGGTTTCTAGTGAATTTATAAGCAGCATTCTTATGAATTTGAATTTGACGCCACTGGTCTCTAGTGATCTGAAAGGCTGTGTGTAGCACCCTGGGGTTTAATCAGGGAGTTCCTCACCAATGTACTTGCCAGGAGTAGTTATCCTGGTTGATTGCTAGAGATTCATTGATTTCTTCCTAAGTTTGGCCTTGTTGCACTTTTCTCTTTAACCACTAGGTGGCCGGGTACTTGGTGGTACTAGATTTGAGAAGAGCAACCCAAGGTCAGGTTATGGGTATATGGGGCATCTCAGCCAATGGGCAGGGGTTTTCTTGAATCCCTTGGTCTGCTGGGAGAACCTACTGTATATATTCGGATGAGGTCAGGTGATCTGTGTTCTGTGTCACCTGGACGACTGTCTGGGTGGACGTGTGTCGTATTGCCCGGGCTGCTAGGCCAGAGAATGGGCCTATCCCAGGCACATCTGGCTGCTAGGCTGTCTGTGGGCCTATCCAGAGGCAAGAGAGCAGCACAGAGTTGGGATTGCGGCTTGCACTCCACCCAAAAGTGATGGATCTGTCAGCCAGAGAACCTGGCAGTGGTCGGAGGTAGAGGAAAAGCTGTCGCCAGGAAGGGACTATCCACCTTATTACCAGGGACCGCAGTGAGTAGCTGAAGTACCGGACCTGGCCTCCTATTGAAGTCTCTGAGTCTGCCAATTAATCTTGCAACTACCTAAGGGTGTCCAGGCCCTAACCCTCTCTCCCCCAAAAATACAAAAAGGACTGTTGTTAAGAGAAATAAAATGTCTTTTGCATCCGAGAAGTGTGTGACACCCAATAACTTTAACCATCTTACACCCAATATGCCTCACAACCCACCACATACATAAGGATGTTAGCTATCCCTGGCCCTAGAGGTTCTCATCAGACCAAAAGAGGTCTGGGACCTTGCTACATGTGTAGCGCCGGCTCCTGAAGAGCACGCGCTATGTGTTTTTTTCTATTTAAAATTCCTAAAACCACAGTTGGGTTTTAGGGTCAATTATACCAAATTATGGTTTCAGTACCAGTCTAGCTGGATTGCACTGTGTTCTGCTTGGCCACAGGTGGCGCTGTCATCACTGGCAAGTGTGAGAATGCAGTTTAGCTAGGCGCATTGAGTGCCATTCTTTCTCGGAACCAGCCCAGTGGGAGTGTCATCTTGCTGTGCATTCTGGGAGAGGGTACTTAAGGTACTGACATCACGTGCTTCTGGGTTCCGGCCCAGAAGATCTTTCTGTCTGTTTGGTCCTGGTCCTCCTAACCAACCCCCATGGCCCTCATGGCCTGGGGTGCAGATCCATCCAATTCTGAGTCTCGGGGCTGGCTAGCCTGTGGCAAAGTAACTGGAAGGAGGATTCAAAGGTGGTCCGGTGCCGTCTCATCTGTGGAGAGGCCCAGCAACTGGAGAAGCAACCAGGGGAGGACTCTTTGGGAGAAGGCCACGCTAAAGGCTGGCTTCTCAGAAAGAGCCTGGAGGCTCAGTTGAAAGACACCAAGCGAATCTACACTCATACGGTATCGCCGGACCGGCTGCGAGATACTGGTACCGTATGATAGCTCTCTAAATTTATCTATATCCTTCAGTTACATCCAAGTCTGTGGCAGAGCCTTTATTCACAAGTGTAGCACTAACCCCCAAAGGAGCTGCTGGTTATTTTTGGGCTTACCGTTACTCTCCGCTCTCCTTGTTGCACGTCTAGGGGATGTCCTGTGGTAGATGGCCCAGTAACTTGAGACTGACAATAGATCCACTTGAATGGATTTTATTTGCAAAACTCAAACAATTGAACAGTCTTTCAACTTGGGATCAGAGGGTTGGGAAAGAAAGTTCAGGTACTCTTAGTGTCAAAGTCCAAAAAACGTTAAAGAACTTGCTTACTTTGACTACATCCAGAGAATAGCCATTCACAGCTGGATGATCACTCAGGTTGTACAGTCCCTTTTTCACAAGGCCTAGCAGCCAACTTAGTGCTTACTCAGGAACAAAGTCTTGGTCACTGACGTTGTTGCAGAACACGTTGGAAACTAAGCTTTAGAACACTTGTAGGATACCTGGATCTTTCAGCCTGCTTGGCGATATCCACAAGACTGGATTCTCTTGGTTACTTCAGCCCTTCCAGGCTCTTGTTAAGAAAACCAATCCGTACGTGGTGTTCTTCTAAAGAGTCCTCCCCTGGAGTGCTTGAAGTACACTGGGTCTCTCCCGAACCCGAGACGGCACCCATCCACCTCAGAATCCTCCTTTAGTTTCCCTGCTTCGGGCTAGCCAGCTCCAAGACATTAAGGTCGGATGGATCCGCACCCCAGGCCATAGCCTTCCTGGGGGCTAGTCAGGAGGACCAGGGCCATGTAATCAGAACATCATACTGGACCGGAACCCCGAACCACGTGACCTCCGCATCTTATGTACCCTCTCCCAGAAACACAGCGAGAGCGCCACTCCCACTGGGTGGGCTTCGAGAGAGAGTAACCTAAGCACCTGACCAGACCACAGTTCCATGCCTGCCAGAAGAGACACTGCTCCCTATGGCCAGGCTGAACATCTCACAGGCCAGTCAGACTGATGCTGAGGCCCAATTTAGATAATTACACCCGAACCAAACTGCAGTTTAGGCAACTTTCATTTTAGAAAAAACACATAGCGCGTGCTCTTCAGGAGCCTCCGCTACACACTCCCGCTGCTTATTTAGATGATGTCCCCATCGTCTGGGAAAGACAGGAAAAAAGAACCAAGAGCTAACAACTAGTCCTACCAAAAAAAACATTAGAGTACCTGAAAGAATTGGGTGGGAATGAGGAAAAAGGGGAAAGGAAACAATAGTAAAATTTCCATATTGCATCAAACACAGAATTATCTCACATTAAATTTACCACCCAAGCCTGTCTATCTAACCCACCCATTCTCCGGCGGTTTGATAGATGCTCTCTGGTGAATCCTGGAAAAGAAAAGAACATATATACCAGTACTTTACACCTAAACTATTAGAAGGCAGGATTCCATCAGTCTTCATGGATTCCTCTCCTCTAAACTCTTAAAACCTCTAAAACCATTTTTTTCTCTGTAAAACCGTGCTAATTGCGCCGACTTATGACACCTAGTGGTAGTTGTCACTGAAGTGCAGTCTCTAACTTAAAACAGGTTAAATGTTCTTGACACGCGGATAATCCTTTTCTCTGTGTGACTGACTCTAACTACCCCATAGTCCAGTAGCTTGAAGAGAATTTTTGCAAAGAGGCAAAGACCAAGAGAAACGCTCCTCGCAAATTTCAAAGTCTTGACTCAGGAACAGTTCACCGGTAGAAATGGGGATCAGGCAAAGTTAAATCTTTCCCCTGTGCATCCACAGTAGTAATAAAGTACACGGCACTGTCTTTATCCAGTCTGCAGATCACAACTTTGTCCTCATAAATGTGCCGACCGTAGCTCCAATGCCGTAGACATCCGACAAACCGTTCATAAAGCTCTGGTGAGAAAGCCTTTTTCCGGAGCGGCTTTGGTACCTTTAAATAGCTCCAAACATCGTCCTCGTACCAGGCCTCGCGGTTTCTTTCAATGACAGTCATAATGTCCCTTGGAACATAGGGGAATTCCAACCCGTATTCACTAGCTACTCTCTTGTTAAGAAGTCTCTGTGACCTTGCAAGTCTTGGCAATGCACGGGCACTTCCTTCCCCGGGTGGTATGCAGGAGTTTGGGGACCGTTGTACCAACGTGGCAGAGTCCCTTTTAAATGTGGGCAAATTCACGGGTTTAGGGAGAGTCACATTTACTGTGATGGGATTTTCCGCACTCGGCGTTCCATCCACTGAGGTTAGAGATAGCCAGTCCAAAATATCCGTACAAGTGGCGGCTACATCATCCCCTCCAGCCCACAACAACTCCTCCGACAATGTCCCCAAAATGTCCTCATCTTCCGTATCCGACAAAGACTCTAACTCCGAATCTCTATATTCCTCTGCCGGTAAATAATCCACTAAAGGTGTATTCACAGTCTGACTTTTTTCCGAAGCAACCTTCTTCCGCTGATTGGATCCAGCTGGACTCGGTGGCGGACCTCCATATCGGTTTCAGGAAGACTTTGTGCGCCCCGCTTTCTCCAAAGGAGACATAGTAGTAGAAGCAGTGTCCATCTGCTCCAGAGTAGTTTTCTCGGCAGTCTCAGTGGTAGACGCAGTGGCATCTCTCCCGGGAATGTTAACAACGACAGGTGTCACCGCTGTGGAAGGCTTTACCAGAGGAGCGAAGATGGCCAACTCCTCGGTTGTCAAGCCCGTGGCCCAGTCCATGCTGTAGGCCCTTGGCAATGCGACTGACTGCTCCACTTTAAAAGTGTGCTCTCCACACCTCTTGCATCTAGATAATGGCCCGAGAGTTGGCGACCAGGCTGTCGCACTTTCCGCATAACATACCCAGGCCCTCGATGTCTCCAGCAGTGTATAATATGAACCGCCCCTGCGGCAGCAGGCGAATGCCCATGCCTGTGAGCACAGTACCAGGCAGCTGTATTCCTGCGGGACCCCTTCCAAGAGGCATCCTGGGTCCTGACACAGGTTGGATACCCGGAGCACGGTACATCCTCAAAGAAATTTTCTCCAACACTCTGAGAGAAAATATCGACTGGTCTTTCCTTTTTCCGCAACACACTCTCACGCGGTGCCTCATGCAGGAAAGAACAACTCAGACTCCTCCCACTGGGATGCTTGGGTTGAGCAACTTCGCAGGCTTTTCGGCAAGGGCTCCTCCCATGCTTACGCACCTCAGCGAAAGTCTGAGTAAAGATGGTGCCGATCATTGGTTTTAGTGGGAAAGAATAGTGTGTAATGCAGAGGTCTGGAGTTTGTAATACACAGAGTACAGAGGTCAGGAGAGTATAAAGTACTTAGTATAAGGGTCAGGAGCTTGTAACACACACAGAATGCAGGTGTCAGGACTGTATAATGATGAACAAAGAGCAAGAGTAAGAAGTATGTAATGTACAGAGTGCAGGGATCAGCAGTATGTTATGTACAGAGTGCAGGGTTCAGCAATATGTTATGTACAACATGCAGGGGTCAGCAGTATGTTATGTACAGAGTGCAGGGGTCAGCAGTACCTTACATACAGAGTGTAAGGGGCAACAGAATATCTTGCAAGGAGTGAACAGGCATATGACGTTGGCCAAACATAGGCATCAGTCATGTTTATTACTTGAATAACACTGCTGTTTAAAAACTTTACTATATGAAAAATGGTAACAAGCATAATACAAAGTATAACAAGGCAGTGCAACTACTGTAGTACAAGGCTGTCTAGGGATAGTTCCCACAAAAGCCATTAGGTGGCAGCACAATACAGAAAAACCTTATCTAAGAGAACAGACTATGGTGCATTTTACAGCAGCGCTGTCCAGTTCATTCAGCAGGGGATATGTTCACACATTCTCTGCTTCCCTGTTCATTTTTTTCTGCATTTTAAAACCTGAGCTTTCTGGACGTGCGTTGGATTTACAACGTATGAGCAGCCAGATGAAAACAAACTGGCATGCGTTTACATAAGGCTACCTCTCATCTGTCACTTTTTGGTCCTAAAAATCTGAAAAGGATACATTTTTTCGTGGACCTGAATTAACTTGGATGTAAGCAGCTCCTGCCCGTAGACAGATGTTTTAAAAAAAAAAAGAGAGGCAGATGTGATCATACTGCCCGCGTGAAAGGGACCTAAAAGAAGAAATCACTACCAATAAATATCACAGAACCGTTTAGTCTACTGTAAACACACTTGCGTGTGGTTCTCTGGGGGTCACATGGAGGCTGGTTGTAGCTGGTAGTCCATGTAGTCAACCACAGGGATCCTGGGACAGGCTTCACAAAGGGAAAACAGAAGGAGTCTCTGGTCTGGATGCCCAGGCAGCGGCAGAAATCCCATGGCTGGGTGTAAAAGGAGGCAGCTGAAGATACTGGGCCACCCCACTGGAAAGGCAATATTCCAGGGCCACCTAGCACAGTACCCACCACAGTGACTGAGGTTTAGGCACATTCTTGCATTTTTTTCAGGCATCCCGCACACTGGGAGCAATAAGGAGAACCCCTCGCCTGGTGACCACTATTGTTCCCAGTCACTGCTCTCCCATAAGCTGCGTTTTCTCCAAGCACCTGAAAGTGGAAAACAGTGGGATTGATATCCTCTGGACAGGTCCAATAGTCCTGGGGATTATGGGAGCTCAGTGGATTGTGGGAAAAAGAATTAAAGCGGATTGCACCCACTTCAGGGAAAAAGGGACTCTACTACAATCAGGGCCGTCTTTAAGGCAGGGCAAAAGGGGCAGCTGCCCTGGGCCCTGTCATTGTTGTGGGGCCCAAAGCAGCTGCCTCATACTTGCCAACTATCCCAGTTTACATTCCCTTGTCCCTTGAAGTTTTAGTCCTGTGCTGCTACTAATGCTGCCCAGCTTTGCCCTATTGTGTACAGATGACTCTCCTGCAGACCTGTGTTTACATGTAAATACTGGCATTCATATGTAAATAGCAGTGACATGCATATGTAAATAGCTGAGGCCAACTGCAATAAAGGCAGCATTCATAGGTATATCATGCCCCCCTGCAGTGAGGAGAAGATGTGCTGTAACCTATAGCAACCAGTGAGCAGTATTACTGTACAGCAATCTATAGCAGCCAATCAACAAACAGAAATGTGCTGTAACCTCTAGCAACTAATCAGTGAGCCTTAAGGAGTGCTGTAACCTCTAGCAACCAGTCAGTAAGCAGTAATGATATGCTGTAACCTCTGGCAACCAATCGCAATCGCTGCCTGATCTGATACAGTAAACTGATTTTATGTCTAGCTGCTATTTATTGTATGTCTCAGAGAAGGTAGAGAGCGAAATTGCATGGGGGGCCCTAAGAAAAATTTTGCCCAGGGTCCAATCAATATTAAAGACGGCCCTGACTACAATCAACCCTACTTGAACTTGCTGTCCTTGCAAGGTTGTTGACCATACAAAATCATGTTGCTCAAACTGTTCAGGTGGCTTGCCTCTGCGAGTGTCTGAAGGGTTGAGGCTTGAATCAATTTACAAAGTTATGAGGTGACGCTTTCTCGTCTTCAGGCATGATGGTAGATGGTGCGTCAGAGGGCTCCACAGATGGATAAAGCATCTAAGCTGGGAATGACTGAGCTGAATGGTTTTGCCAGGGTCGGTAACTGCTCCTGGGAGTCTTGCAGTTACTTGTAGAAAAATAAAGGGTAGCCACCGTTGGACCTTTGATGGTGAAGACACTTGTGGTTCAGGAAATTGGACAGGTTTTCTAAAAACCCAGTTACAAAAAAGTTGGGATGCTGTGTATAATCTGCATAAAAACAAAATCCAATGATTTGCAAATCTCTTGGCAATCTGATTACTAGTTGGTACTGCCACCATGGATTTTGTAAAATCACCCACCATCACAAGCATATGATGGCAACAGTCTTCAGACATTTGAAGACTAAGGAAGTCAACAGTTATTACTTTGAGCAGACTGATGCAAGCCAGGTATAGGTACCTGGTAGGCTTGTGCAATTCGTTTCGTAACGAATCGAAATTCGGCCTAATTTTGCATCTTTCGGATATTCGGATGCATCCGAATGTCCGAATAAAAAAATAAGGAATAACAACGAATATGAAAGAAATAGAACGAATGAATTCAAATGAATTTGGTAATTCTTTAAAGATCTAATGAAACAAAAAGGTCAGCTCAAAGTAAATCTTATAGTCCAATAGATATAGGCAATACGTCAAGTACTTTTCTGCAGCAGAGAATGACATTTTGCGACCCGATTTTGGGGCCACATATCTCGGGGTCACTTATAGCTAGAAACCCCAAATTTGGTATGCAAACACAATAGTAGCACTACAACATATCAAAATGTGGAGTTTCTAGCACCAAGTGACCACGAGATACATGGCCCTAAAGTCGGGTCACAAAATATTTTCGAATGCAGTTGAAATAATTTCGAATCATGTTGAAATCATTTAGAATTCAGTTGAAATCATTTCGAATCTGGTAGAAATATTTTTGAATTTGGTTGAAATATTTTCGAATGTGGCCGATTTTTCAAATTCGGTAGAAAACTAAACGAAATCCGAAAACGAATTTAAGGAATATAAGGAATATAACTAAACGAAATTAATGAATTAACGAATTAAAACGAAACTAAACTAAACAAATTTTTTCCTTTTGCACATGTCTAGTACCTGGGCCATGGTCCCTCTTCTATGCTGAACAGACCACACAGTGTCGGCAAACTTGTTTAACTAGAACAGACTCACGCACATGGCTTCTTCCTTGAACCAAGAGTACCTCTTTTGGACACCCCAATGACTCTCTGTCATGGAAAAAACTCGAGGCCATGACAAATCAACGTATTAGATCGCCAATGAGTCATAGAGGAACATCATTCTTCATTGAGTATATTCAGTATGATATGCCATCACTCAAGATGAGGCGAGGTCAGTCATTCAGCAATCTCCTGGTTTATGGCAACAGCTTTGCTCTTGTTCTGGAACCACCAAACCATACAGCCTTGTATAGAGGGGCAAGCACTGGATCTTTATATTTTTCTACCTGAAATTTGCTCCTAGATCTTCTCCCGGTTAATTCTGGGATTTTATGTCTCAATTGGGCCTGTTTAAAGGTTACTGTGACAGGGCACCTGCTGCCTGATTGTTCTTTCTGGGTATATAGTGTAAGGAAAACCTGAACTTTGCCAGATGAGCCACCCATCATTGTTTTAGTGCTCCAGATGTAATGGACATGTACCAATGGATTGCCAAATTTGATGTCAGGGTACTCACCAAGGCCGAGATGCTGAGAGCGGCTCCCCTTGCGGCTGAGAGCACTTACCCCTGAAGGTGTTACAGAGGGTATAGGGCACAGAGAGGCACGGGTTACCAGCAGGTAGGCAGGTCTTGAATGGTGGACTCCCGCAGAGTAGAGATGCCGTGCAGGAATGGACTTGACACCAGACTGGAGTAGGAAATCTGTCCGGGGCTGTAACCCAACAATAGTGGCTGGGACTGAGTCTTAGGGGGATACTGGGGGTTAGGCACATAGAGTTCAGTAGAAGCAAGTCCTTAGTGCAAGCCGGGGTCATACACAGGAAGCAGGCCAGTAGAGTAGTCATTTAAAAAAGCCGGGGGTCAAACACAGGAGACAGGTCAGCAGAGGAATCCTTTAGACATGCTGCACAGAGAGCTGGTAAGTAGAGAAGTCCTTAGACAAGCCAGGGGTCAAACACAGAAGGTGGATAGCAGAAGAATCCTTAGATAAGCTGGGGGTCAAACACAGAAAGCAGGTAGCAGAGGAATCCTTTAAACAAGCCGGCGGGGGGGGGGGGGGGGGGGAAATACTGGAGAGGATCAGAGCAGATCAGGGTCAATCTGGGTCACAACAGGTCAACACAGGTTAGCAGAACCTGAGACAGGAACACGGGAAGCTGAGGGACAAACCAGCAATTAAACAAAGGGGCTTGGCAGCTTTTTATAGGCCAGCAAGGGGGTGTAACTTTAATACGTGCTTCATTGTGCACGCTCCCACGCCGTCACGCTGTATCATGTACCCGTGTGCGCTGTCCTGCTGTCTCACACACCGGAGCACTATTATGCCGCGCTGGCACACGGAACGTTCCGATACTGGCAAGTCTGGCTCCTGCCATTTCTCTGACACTTGACCTCTGTTAAGTATGTTGCAAAGCATTCGGTGACTGCTCATGCCAACATCTCTAGCTTAAGAGTCCCTAGGCCCTGGGTACTGGTATTGGGTATTAACAGGGAATAGGTGGGAAAAGCCAACAAAGGTCAGTACAGGAGCCAACATCCACATTCCACGTATGTGTGGTCCTCTTTTTGGCCTATCACATGTAGAAGCTTTTGGCCCGGGTCCAAGTAGTGTGCCTAGTACTTCAACTGTTTAAGCGCCTGCTTGACTCTATAAACCTGTGAGTGCAATGATTTTATTTTTCTTTATCTATTAAAAGAAAGATTTACCTGCGGTAGGGTCTGTGCTTCCCTTTCTCTCTTTGTTTTTTTTCACCCAGTGTCAAAGAGTAACCAAATTTCTTGGCCATTGAAGCATACACGCATTTCAGGGCAATTGACCATATCTTCAGTACAAAAGTGAGGGGTTGTTTCACATGAACACCCCACTGCCTGACTACTTGTGGTGGGGCATTTTAGTTTACTGTGTCCTCTGTGTTCGGCTAGGGCAATCCTTGAGGCCATGGCCCATTTCCTGACAGCCCTAGCACCTTTCTTGTCTAGGTCATTTCTGAGGCATTGCTTGTTTTCTACATGAGGAGGCATTCTCTCTTCACCTTTTGGGATATTTAGGGCTGCCACCTTTTCTTCAAGCCAAACCCGAACACTTTAGAGGCATGGGACACCTTTGGGTGCCCCAAGGAGAGTAGTGATGTGGTGTGCATAGCGTGCAGCAGCGAACGGTGGGTGTGGCCAAATTGCTCTGACATCATCACCCCGCCACCCAGTGATGCTGAACTTGCCCTAAGACAGCCACCTGCAGCTCCCAGATGGCAACAGATTTGAGTGACTATCTCGGTTACTTGAGGAGCCACCGCCCGTTTTGAATAATGTGTCTGGGTTTCAGTCTGCCTGAAACCTGGACACATGATTCAAAACCCTGACTGTCCGGGTGAATCCTGGACAGGTGGCAACCCTAGGGATATTCCTGCCCATGTCTCAACATATATAGTTCTGTCTAGAGCTGGACCATCCCTTCTGTCAGTTTCCAGGTGGCATCCCATGGAGCTGTGTGTTCAATTTCCCAGATCCACTGTTTTTCTGCTTGTGGCAGTCATGGGTGTGCCTGAACCATTGAGTCCCTACTTTGGGCAAACTATGGCCACAAAATGTAGGTTGCTTGTATCTTTGCATAGTAAGATTCCTCTGACCTTGTCAGACAACAGTCCATCCACAAAACTGTTCCTTCTTGCAATTCCAGCGCATAATGCACAAAAAACTTTCAACACCCTACTCCCTTCCAAAGAAGTGAACCTTGAGGTCCCCTGACACAACCCCCTGCCCGTACACTGCTTCCAGGCAGCTGACTATCTTGACCTGAGTCCTGATAGTCTTTCGGGAGATGCAGGATTAACCTCCTCGCTTTTCCTTTAGGACATTAACCACTAGGGATCCGCGCTATAGCCGAATGATGGCTACAGTGCGGACCTGCTTTGCCGGGACTACGTCTATTGATGTCGTCCCGTGCACGAGCGGCCTAGGTGCCCCCTGAGGGGCGCGCGCGGCACGCTCTGTGATCAGCTCGTCTATGAGACTCGCCTGATCACGGATCGGAGAAAGGGGTCGATCCCGACCCCTTATCACATGATCAGCTGTCAGCCAATGACAGCTGATCATGTGACACAACAGAGCCGGTAATCGGCTATTTTTCACCGGCGGCCGTGATCGGGACATCAGTCCCAATCACGGCCAGCTTATCAGTGCCCACCTGCCCCCTGCCAGTGCCACCTAATAAAAAAGTGCCCACATCAGTTCCACCCATAAGTGCCCATAGTGCCACCCATCAGTGCCCACAGTGCCACCTATCAGTGCCCAAAATCTGCCTCAACAGTGCTGCACCCCAGTGCCACATATCCGTGCCCATCAGTGTCATCTACCAGTGCCCATCAGTGCCACCTATCAGTGACACCTATCAGTGCCCATCAGTCCCATCTATCAGTGGTACCTATCAGTGCCCCTTAGTGCCACCCATCCGTGCCACCCATCAGTGCCATCTTATCTGTGCCCATCTTTGCCCATCAGTGCCGCCTTATCTGTGCCTATCGGTGCCACCTTATCTGTGCCTATTAGTGCCCACCAGTGCAGCCTATCAGTGCCCACCAGTGCCGTCTCATCAGCCCATTTCAATGAAGGAGAAAAATGACCTGTTTGCAAGATTTTATGACAAACTAAGAAACTTTTTTTTTTTTTGCATCTTTTTTTGTTTGTTTAGCAAAAAATAAAACTCCCAGCTGTAATTAAATACCACCAGAAGAAAGCTCTATTTGTGGGAAAAAAATTATAACAATTTCATTTGGGTACAGTGTTGTATGACCGCGTAATTGTCATTCAAAGTGCATCAGCGCTGAAAGCTGAAAATTGGTCTGGGCAGGAGGGGGGTTTAAGTGCCCAGTAAGCAAGTGGTTAATAGCCATTTCTGCCTGCTGAGGGGGAAGAATCCTATATGAGCAGGTTAGGTCCCGTAATCTTTAGATCCAGTCATCCAAGTCATGATCTGGACCTTTGTACTTGGCTATTGCAGCTGGAATTCACGCAAACCAGAAACCTTTGCAAATAAGCTACTTTTGTGCTACTCACATCATCGTTGTCTGACAAAGCTGATTCAAGTGCTATGAAGAGGTATTAGCCAAATAATAAGGCAAATTTCCCCTCTAACACATTAATGGCCATTTCTGCCTGCCGAGTAGGCCGGATCCTATATGATCGGATTAGGTACATAAAAAGGAGTGTTGGGACTTTAGATGAGGTGTGTGTACGAAGAGGCTCAACAATGAAACAATGTAATATGGATGTGTTTATTGTCTAAAACACACAGCAGTAGCATGCAGCATTGAGTACGTACAAATATAGTAAACATGCAAAAAGCATGTTGCAAACCATAAACATGTAAATCTCGAATTATAATGACATTGTTAAAAAAGGTGATCCTGCAAGAGATGAAATCTTTAAAACCCAAGGTTTGGTCCTGAAAGTAAAATATGATGCATCTGTATAATTCCAACGCGTTTCATGGCATACTTCCACTCTTCGGGGGCGGATGCGCGATAAATTAGATTTGCAAAAAGACATGGGCATATCACATACGGTCTAAACATGAAACCCAAAAACGGGAAACGGTAACGTGGAGATGAAGAATATCTATCTCCTAGATTACTTACCGTATTTATCGGCGTATAACACGCACTTTTTTCCCCTTAAAATCGGGGGGGAAATCATGGGTGCGTGTTGTATGCCGATCCCCCCGCCGATCTGCCGATCTGCGCTCTGTGGAGCGCCGCCGACATTTACCGAGCTGAGCCGAGTGTACTGTGTACTCGGCTCCGCTCTCAGTCACGCCCAGTCCCGCCTCCTAGCCTTTTACGTCCCGCCATTGGCCCGGTGTTGTGTCCATCACAGGAGCCAGGACAAGGGGCGGGATGGGGGCGCTACTGCGAGCAGAGCCGAGTACCCTCGGCTCGGTCTATGTCGGCGGCGGGAGGAGCCGAAGATCTCGGCGGCGGCGGGAGGAGCCGAAGATCTCGACGGCGGCGGGAGGAGCCGAAGATCTCGGCGGGAGGAGCCAAAGATGGCGGCGGCGGCGGTAAATTTAAAACTAACCATACTGCAATTTTGTGGAAGGCTGCAGGAGGACAGTGTAGGGCTGCAGGGGGACAGTGGAAGACTGCAGGAGAACAGTGTAGGGCTGCGGGGGGACAGTGTAGGGCTGCAGGGGGACAGTGGAAGGCTGCAGGGGGACAGTGTAGGGCTGCAGGGGGACAGTGTAGGGCTGCAGGGGGACAGTGTAGGGCTACATTGATGGGCATTTAAAATGTAAGGTTTTTTCCTTAAACTTGGATATTCATGTTTCTGGGAATCAGGGTTACTTTATGTGTGACGCACAAGCTGCTGAGTCAGCTGGGCTGCCAGATCGATCTTGTCTCATGATGAGCATTCCATAACCACCTTAATATTATTCTCACCCCCCCCCCCCCCTCACCCCCTCCGTGCCAGTAGCTCACCCCTCCACCCTTGGCTGTAGACAGTGTATTTTTACGCTAATCCCTCTCAGCTGTTTTTCTCCCCAGAAATTAATTGCTCTCCGTCCCATTTCTCACTCGCTCAGCTGTTCTATAATAGCGCCGAGTGCCTTTCCGATCGATACTGTAATCCTTTAACAACTTAACTGCTTGAATGGGCTGAACAGCGCAGGCTCACCCAGAGGGCCAGGAGATCTGAGAAGTGCCAGATACTGAGCACCACACAGCATGGCAGGTCTTCCCTGCCAGCCGAAGTAGTAGTAAAAGGAGGGGTTAAAGGAGAACTCTGCTTGGTACAGTTTGTTTCCAAACTGACTAAATAACATAACTAGAGGTTGATCGATATGGGTTTTTCTCTGGCCGATATTTAGAAATTGCGGCGGCCAATGGGCGATATATGATGCCGATTTCTTTGGGCCGATATGTTAGGCCGATTTTTTATTTATTTTTTCCCTTTTTTATTTTCTCCCTTCATCTCATAAAATCTAAGTTAGACACCTTTCACACTGGGGCGTTTTTCAGGCGCTTTTGGGCTACAAATAGTGCCTGTAAATTGCCTTCAAAACGGCTCCCCTGCAGTCTCAGTGTGAAAAGCCCCGAGTGCTTTCACACTGAGGCGGTGCGCTGGCAGGACGTTAAAAAAAAATCCTGCAAGCAGCATCTTTGGAGTGGTGTACACTGCTTCTCCACCACTCCTGCCCATTGACATGAATGGGCACTGCTGCCGAAGCGCATGCAATGCGATTTGGCAGCAGCGCTTCATAAGCGCATTTAACCCCTTCCTCGGCCACTAGCTAGGTTACAAGTGCCCCGCTAGCAGTCGAATAGTGCGGCTAAAATGACGGTAAAGCGCCGCTAAAACTAGCAGCGTTTTGCCCGCTGCAGTGTGAAAGCAGCCTTCAGTAATAAGTGATACAGAAAATTTCTTACATGTAAACATTTATTAACCACTTCCCACCCGGCCAATGCATATATACGGCCGGGTGGGAGCCGTCTACTCCTGATAGGACGTTCAGGAACGTCCTTCAGAAGTAGCGGGATCGCGCGCGTGCCCGCGCAGCGGCGCGATCCCGATGTGCTCGTGTCACCCGGACACGGCACATCTCAGATCGGCAGGAGGGCTCTGTGATTGGCCCTCCTGATCACATGACGGCTGTGTCCAATCACGGCCATCATCTGATGTAAACAAACAGCCGGTTGCTAGGGAATCGGCTCTCCTCTCCTCACACAGAAGTCATCGCTGAGGAGAGGAGAGCAGAACGCTGCAGCCGGCTGATGATCAGTGAGTATGAGCTGTTTTTTACAGCTTTTTACTCACTGATCACCAGTCTAGTGTAATACACACAACACACCACACAGTAAACACACAACACAGTGTAAACACAGTCCCCACATATGTCCCCAAAACACACATGTCCCCAAATAATAAAAACACCTGTCCCTAATAATAAAAACATGTCCCCCACATATGTACCACTAAAATCACATGTCCCAATGATTATCTGCACACATATGTACGTGATCACCTGCACACATATGTACATGATCACCTGCACACATATGTACATGATCATTTGCGTACATATGTCCGTGATCACACAAACCAATTATTATACACTTAACGGAATTTTTTTTACCAAAAACATGTACCAGAATACATTTTGGCTTAAATTTATGACAAAATTTGATTTTATTGGATTTCTTTTAAAATAGAAAAAAGAAAATATTGCTTTTTTTCCAAATTTCCGCTTTTTTTGCGCTTATATCGCAAAAAATTTAAAACGGAGTCGTGAATAAATAACACCAAAATAAAGCTCTATTTGTGTGAACAAAATGATAACAATTTCATTTGGGTACAGTGTAGCATGACCGCGCAATTGTCACTGAAAACGCTAGAGCGATGAAAGCTGAAAATTGGGCTGGGAAGGAAGGGGGCGAAAGTGCCCGGTATTGTAGTGGTTAAACAAAACAAACTTCGTATCAGTTCACTTGTATGTATAATTTAGATAAAAAAAAAAAAAACAACTATATATTAAATACAAAAAAACAGGTACTCAAAACTTTTGGATGAAAAAAAAAAGCTAACTTTACTGTTTTATTTTTTTTATTTTTTTAAATCTGTGTATTTTTTTTCCCAAAAAATTGTGTTTGAAAGACCTCTGCGCAAATACCGTGTCACATAAAATATTTCAACAACCGCTATTTTATTCCCTAGGGTCTCTGCTAAAAAATATATATATAATTTTTGGAGGTTCTACGTGATTTTCTAGCAGAAAATACAGGATTTTTACTTGTAAGCAACAAGTGTCAGAAAAGATTTAGTCTTTAAATGGTTAAACTGAGAACTCTGCACAGGGAGTTCAGTCCATTGAAGAAGAAACATTGTATCTCTTTGATCTTTTCTTGGCAGACTGCCCAGAGAGGAGGAAAGTCACTTCACTGATTAACTTCAGGCAACTTACATTGACTTCTATTACAGAAGTCTTATGTAAGTGGTGCTGAACACATAATCGGCCTTTTTATTAAAAAATGCCAAATATCGCCCGATATATCGGTCGACCTCTAAACATAACTCCTTCATCATTTTATAAAAGGAGAATGTTTTCCTTGGGGAAAAAAAAAGTAGTGGCATGGGTGGCATGGAAAGTTTGCATATTTCTGGTCACTCTTCTCATCAGCATGTCACAACCGAGAAAATCAGAACCAAGAAGGAAAGTTTGGCTCCCACAATCAGGCATGTACTGGCCATCGGGACTACCGGGAGTTTCCCGGTGGACCGATGGCTCAGTGGGCCACTCTGATGTAAGGGGGCTGTGATGGGACACTCTGATCGGGGGTGCTCATGGGACACTCTGATGTAAGGGGGCTGCTGATGGGACACTCTGATATGTAAGGGGGTGCTCATGGGACACTCTGATGTAAGGGGGCTGGTGATGGGACACTCTGATGTAAGGGGGCTGGTGATGGGACACTCTGATGTAAGGGGGCTGGTGATGGGACACTCTGATGTAAGGGGGCTGGTGATGGGACACTCTGATGTAAGGGGGCTGGTGATGGGACACTCTGATGTAAGGGGGCTGGTGATGGGACACTCTGATGTAAGGGGGCTGGTGATGGGACACTCTGATGTAAGGGGGCTGGTGATGGGACACTCTGATGTAAGGGGGCTGGTGATGGGACACTCTGATGTAAGGGGGTTGCTGATGGGACACTCTGATGTAAGGGGGTTGCTGATGGGACACTCTGATGTAAGGGGGTTGCTGATGGGACACTCTGATGTAAGGGGGTTGCTGATGGGACACTCTGATGTAAGGGGGTTGCTGATGGGACACTCTGATGTAAGGGGGTGCTGATGGGACACTCTGATGTAAGGGGGTGCTCATGGGACACTCTGATGTAAGAGGGCTGCTCATGGGACACTCTGATGTAAGGGGGCTGCTCATGGGACACTCTGATGTAAGGGGGCTGCTCATGGGACACTCTGATGTAAGGGGGCTGGTGATGGGACACTCTGATATGTAGGGGGGTGCTGATGGGACACTCTGATGTAAGGGGTGCTGATGGGACACTCTGATGTGTAAGGGGGTGCTGATGGGACACTCTGATGTGTAAGGGGGCTGCTGATGGGACACTCTGATGTAAGGGGGTGAGGATGGGACACTCTGATGTAAGGGGGTGAGGATGGGACACTCTGATGTAAGGGGGTGAGGATGGGACACTCTGATGTAAGGGGGTGAGGATGGGACACTCTGATGTAAGGGGGTGAGGATGGGACACTCTGATGTAAGGGGGTGAGGATGGGACACTCTGATGTAAGGGGGTGAGGATGGGACACTCTGATGTAAGGGGGTGAGGATGGGACACTCTGATGTAAGGGGCTGCTCATGGGACACTCTGATGTAAGGGGCTGCTCATGGGACACTCTGATGTAAGAGGGCTGCTCATGGGACACTCTGATGTAAGAGGTTGGTGATGGGACACTCTGGTGTAAGGGGGTGCTGATGGGACACTCAAAATGTAAGTGGGCCGGTCTGGATGAAGTCCAGGGCCAAATTTCTGTTCCAGTCCAGCCCTGCCCACAATGCAATACAACTCGCTCCGTCCAGTTTGGTAAATAGGACCAGCAGAGTCCCGGGCTTGTTTGCATGGGAGGATAAGATAAAGAAGGTGGTCACCCCTGCTCTGCCCCTCAGCAGGCAATGAGGCTTCCCCACTGTGGCCTGAATTTACCATTTCATGCCACGCCGCAGTGTTAGGAGCAAAAATCTGTATCTATGCCCTTGCTGGGTAGTTTCTCCCTCTCATTAAATGTGTCAATGTATTTATTACAGATATGTATACAGCGTCAACAATTGTACATTCATATCAGTTTCTAAGTTCCCTATCTAACATGCATACAAACACACATGAGACAATTCCTACCAGCATGTCTTTGGAGTGTCAGTGTGGGAGGAAACACACACAAGCACGGGGAGAACATTCAAGCTCCATGTAGATATTGTCCAAGCCAGGATTCGAACCAAGGACCCCAGTACTGCAAACAGAAGAGAGGTCCCGGAATGACAGGACGAAGGGATGTAGAGTAGGGGCCGGACATGACAGGGTGGTAAGGAGGGCTTCGAAAGGGTTAAGTAATTAGGAGGTGGACCGGCCGAAAGGGGGAAGGCAACAGTGTTGTTTGGTCTGAGGAGGGGGCGGAGCCATATAAAGGATGGGGCGGAGCCCGTGGGTTCAGTCCGGGAAGAAACCGAAGGAGGGGGCAGTTTTCCCACCCTCCCTCCCTATTGATGAAGGGGTATATGTGTTGGATGTGGTGTCTTTTCTTTCTTCTTCTCTTTCAGATATCGGAAGATGGTCGTCATGACAGCATCATGGTGGAGGCGGTGTTTCTGGTGGTCTTTGACAGTTGGCGGTAAGTCAGTGGTGTTCTGAAAGGGGTGGGGTCTCATCGACAGTATGTGCCCCTCCGGTGTATTCCAGAACGGTGGATGGAATACTGGTATGGTTTCACTGACGGAAGTTGGTGGCTGGTTGTATATATATATTGATTGGAGTAATTTATTGAGTTTGTGTTACTAAAGGCTGCTATGGCCTTTCTATTCCAAAGAAAGGTGTGATTTCTTCATATAGGGGGAGATATGGGGGGTTGGAGTAAAATGGATAACAGGGTTGAGAGTAAAGGGAACATTTAGACTACACTGGTCAAGTACTAACTCATAAGCCGCTTTGTAAAACATTTACCAATAAATACGAGCACGCTGGCTTTGTCAAGTATGTGTGCTTTTGTTGCAGTGTAAATGGAAGGACATTGGATTAGATTGTTACCTGATCTATGTGAAAACTATGGAAGAGCCCTGGGGCCATCAAAATTTTTTTTTTTCAGAATTCTGAGTTTGAAAGTCAGAATTCTGACTTTCAATCTCAGAATTCTGACTTTCAATCTCAGAATTCTGACTTTCAATCTCAGAATTCTGACTTTCAATCTCAGAATTCTGACTTTCAATTTCAGAATTCTGACTTTCAATCTCAGTTCAAACTCAGAATTCTGACTTTCAATCTCAGAATTCTGACTTTCAATCTCAGAATTCTGACTTTCAATCTCAGTTCAAACTCAGAATTCTGACTTTCAAACTCAGAATTCTGACTTTCAAACTCAGAATTCTGACTTTCAAACTCAGAATTCTGACTTTCAAACTCAGAATTCTGACTTTCAAACTCAGAATTCTGACTTTCAAACTCAGAATTCTGACTTTCAAACTCAGAATTCTGACTTTCAAACTCAGAATTCTGAATTTTTTTTTTTTTTGATGGCCCCAGGGCTCTTCCATAGAAAACAGATGGTTTAGACCAGTTCCTTTTTTGCAGTCAAGGCACCCTTCAAATTTATGGACCTAAAGCGCCCCATTCTAAAATATTAAAAACTATTCTGATAGTTTTACATAATACATCAACACATGTAGAACACCCAACATTAGAGGTAATTTGTTCCTCCAAAGCAAATAACTTTTGGAAACTGGTAATGTTTCTCTTCTCCCTCACTTTTTCTCCATCACTTAGCCCTTAAAGCGGAGCTCCACCCTAAAGTGGACCTTCCGCTCATCGGAACCCTCCCCTCCTCCGGTGCCACAATTGGCACCTTTCAGGGGGGAGGGGGTGCAGGTACCTCTACAGTACAGGTATCTGCACCCACTTCCGGGATAGCTCTCTGCGGAAAGGGGCGTAGATTACGCCCCTTTCCGAAAGTCCCCCGCTGCCTGCTGGGAAACACACAGATCCCAGAGGCAGCGGGGTCCATCCTTATTGCGCAGCGCGACTCGCGCATGCGCAGTAGGGAACCGGGAAATGAAGCCGAAAGGCTCCACTTCCCGATTCCCATACCCAAGATGGAGGCGGCAGCACCCGAGAGACGATCGAGAGATCTGCTTCGGGTGCCGACATCCCGGGCGCTCTGGACAGGTAAGTGTCACTATTTTAAAAGTCAGCAGCTGCAGTATTTGTAGCTGCTGGCTTTTAAAAAAAAAAAAAAAAAAAAAAAAAAAACGCGGAGTCCCGGCGGACTCCCGCTTTAACTGAGACCCTAAAGCTGATATAGAGTGGTACTTTGGACTCTTTTATCCATTGGTTTGGTTTCATTGGTGCATGATTTTTTTCTTCTGCCAGCCTATGAAGGGAGAGTGTAAGGAAATGTACACAGTAATGGGCTTATCTCTCCGTCACGCTGCTCCCTCCTCCTATCAGCATGCTTCTTGTCAGCACATGAACAGACTGACTTGTGCTGTTCTTTCTCATACACTGCTGTACAGGGTGCTGCAAGAGGCTGCTACTAGGTCAGATTCATGTACTTACACTGCTTGTATGTAAAAATACATATAATGAAATAATGACCACAGAGCTGCATTCATTTTGTGTATATTACAACATACAGTATATCTGCCTGGAGTTCAGCTGTAAATGAAAACAATATGAAAAATATGTAGACTGCCACTGCTAACCTCTTCTACTGAAAATGTTATTGGCTTGGCTGTCATGCTGACACTTCGGTTTCAGTGCTTTTTAAGTCAGTGAACTAGGCTATAGAGATAAGGACTTCCGACTTTCCTCCAACTTTAACTTGTATAATGCATGTCCTCAGCTTTTGGCTCTGAAACCAGATACATCCTATTCTGACTCTCATGCCGCGTACACACCATCGGAATTCCGGCCAAAAAAAGACCAATGAGAGCTTTTCATCGGAAAATGCGACCGTGTGTACGCTCCATCGGAATTTAGCTGTCCGAATTTCCGCCAGCCAAAAACTGATAGCATGTTCTCAATTTTCCAGATGGAAAAACTTTCTATCGGTAATTCCGATCGTGTGTATGCAATTCCGACACGCCAAAAATCACGCATGCTCAGATTCAACTACGAGACAGAAGCTGTTGGCTACTGGCTATTGAACTTCCTTTTTCTAGTCCTCTGGTACGTGTTGTACGTCACCGCGTTATAAGCGATCGGATTTTGATGTGACCGTGTGTAGGCAAGACAGCTTGAGCCGAATTCCGTCGGAATTCCGTCCGGAAAACCATCAGAGCTTTTTCCGATGAGAATTCCGATTGTGTGTACGTGGCATAAGCCCTTGTACACACGGTCGGAAATTTTAACGGAAAATGTCCGATCGGACCATGTTGTCGGATAATCCGACCGTTTGTGGGCTCCAACTGACTTTTTCCGTCGGAATGTCCGACCAACAAAGTTTGAGAGCTGGATATAACATTTTGTAACTGTTGTAATAATCATTTTTTTCTTGCTAAGACCTCTACTCTATAAGCTGTATAAGCAGATACAATCACTGTGGACCATCTTTATCAGATAGCTGAATATACCAAATACCTTTCTCATCCACGTGATCTTTATTCAATGCAGGAAATTACAGCAGACAACAGGATGTGGCAGATGATTGAAAGGATGGAATTTGCAGGTCAAAACATGGTAATGTGTTCCCAGATGCAAGCCGATTACATGAGGCCTAGAAAACAAGTGGCCATCTTTATCCGAAAAAGACAAAGTGAAGGAAAAGTAAATACATCCCAAAAAATGGAAGGGAGAGATGGTGCAATAACCACAAAAGGGCAGCATAATAGTGTAAATGATCTATATGAACATTAAACACGACTATGCATTTTTCCTGTATTTTTATGCAAGTGTAACAGCAGCACACAACACAGCCAGTCACCTACCATTTTAAAAATGAGGCCATCGGTGGCAGCCCCCATTTCATCTTATACCAGGTGCACCACACCGGAACCTTCAACTGAGCTCAGAGAATCTTTCAATAAATGTGGTAATTACTATACATGTGTCATTGCTGGCATGCCGATAGATCAGAGTGGGGGGCACACTTTGAAGAGGCTTTGATAATTGAACAATGTTAGCAGGGCTCAAGTCCTGCGGGAACGCATGGGAACGGAGTTCCTGTACTTTTTCCACAACAGGAACTCAGTGCCCGTTAGCAGCCGCTTCCTGCAAGACTTTGAAGTATGTGAGGTGTGTGGGAGGTGCTACACCAGCAGCCGCCGACACAGCTCGCAATTGTAAGTGCCGCACACCTGACCATTCAGGCATTGCCAGTAGGGGGCCCCATGACAGCTTCCGGTTCGATCTACCTGTCAATCACAGCTAGCTGATGGGTAGATCAGGTCCCTGCTGCTAAGAGATTGTATTTAGTCAGACCACTTGTGATGTGGTCCTCCCCGCCGGCTCCTCCTGATTTTCTGTCTCCTCATCTGCCCCACCCCCCCCCCCCCCCAGTCTCCTGCATACTTGCTCTGTGTGTCCCGCTGAATCCCCCCCTCCCCCTCTATCTTCAGTGCCATATAATGAGAGACCCCAGAGGAGGAGCACAGCTATTCTGCTCACAGGACATGCAGGGAGAGAGGTGAGCTGAGGGAGGAACATCAGTTTGGGGTGGTAAGCTGAGCACAATACCTGGCAAAGTTTAATGCCAGGAGGGAAGTTTATGTGGAAATATGTGAAGGGTTGGAATAGCGGCGAGTGTGTGTTGGAGCCCCTGCAGAGTTTGCAGCCCCCCCAAGCTAACATACATCTCCTAAGCAGGAACACATCACTATCTCCCCAAGCATTCTGTCCAGATAATGTGCAGTTCATTTATGACCTTTCCATTTAACCCTGTGTTATCCAAACTCTGTTCAATGAAAAAAGTGTAAACTCACCACATAAACACTCTATATACAAAATAACATTCCCCAATAAAGATCAGAACATGATGATCACATTTGTATGGAAGCACAATGGAATGAATGCTGATTATTCAGAGAATTACTGGATTCATGTTTATTGAGGATTGTTTTTCTTTTTTTATGTACTAACAGTTAGACCCCTTTCACACCAGGGAGTTTTGCAGGCGCTATAGCGTTAGAAATAGCGCCTGCAATTTGCCCGAAAGAAGCTGCACCATCATTGTCTGTAGTGTGAAAGCCCGAGGGCTTTCACACTATAGCGGTGCACTGGCAGGACGTCAGGGAAAAGTCCTGCCAGCAGCTTCTTTGGAGCGGTGTGTTTACCGCTCCTTCACCGCTGCTCCCCATTGAAATCAATGGGGCAGCGCTGTAATACCGCTGGCAAAACTGCGCTATTGTGGCGTATTGCCGGCGGTTTTAACCCTTTCTCGGCCGCTAGCGGGGGTAAAAGCGCCCTGCTAGCGGCCGAAATGCGCCTCAAATCTGACGCAAATCCGCAAAAAATAGCGGCGTTTTACCGCCCGCGCTATGGGCGGTGTGGTGCGAAAGGGGTCTAAAGCTTCATACACACTATATGAAAATTGGATGTAAAATACCACTTTTGAAGCGTTCGTGCATATGAGCGTATCATTTTTTTTAAAACATTTTTTGTGGGGGAGGGGATCTTGGGTGGGAGTTCCCACACTTTTTTCCCCAGGACTTGACCCCTGAATGTTAGATCCAAACTTTCAGTACCTGGTGCTCAAAGCTGACCGGCTTTACCATACATTCTCTCCGGCCTTCAGATTCCAGTAATATTTTGCAACTATATTGGCCTTCGCAAGCAATATATGACACTTAAATACCCGCAGCAAATGTCCCAAGAAATAATGTCATCGTTTTAAAGAATAGCCCCTGGTAGCGTTTGCTCTGTCTCTACTGGTAGCACTCTGTCATGGGCAAAAGGCAGTTCTTTGTGTTTCTTGGCACCAGCTCAGCCGCAAAGTGTCCCTGGCAATGATTTTAAAATGGATGCAGGGCCGTCTTTAAGGTAGGGCAAAAGGGGCAGCTGCCCTGGGCCCTGTCATTGTTGGGGGGCCCAAAGCACCTGCCTCATACTTGCCAACTATCCCAGTTTACATTCCCTTGTCCTCTGAAGTTTTAGTCCTGTGCTGTGTCCTGATATCTCAGTTTAAAGTGCTGCTACTAATGCTGCCCAGCTCTGCCCTATTGTTTTGTACAGATGACTCACCTGCAGACTCTGTGTTTACATGTAAATAAGCGTTATTCATATGTAAATAGCAGTGACATGCATATGTAAATAGCTGAGGCCAACAGAATTGATATGTAAATAAGGGCAGTATGCATATGTATATCATGCCCCGCTGCAGTGAGGAGATGATGTGCTGTAACCTATAGCAACCAGTGAGCAGTATTACTGTACAGAAATCTCTAGCAGCCAATCAAAAAGCAGCAATCATGTGCTGTAACCTCTAGCTACTAATCAGTGAGCCTTAAGGAGTGCTGTAACCTCTAGCCACCAGTCAGTGAGCGGTAATGATATGCTGTAACCTCTGGCAACCAATCGCAATCGCTGCCTGATCTAATACAGTAAACTGATTTTAAGTCTAGCTGCTATTTATTTTATGTCTCAGAGAAGGTGGAGCGTGAAATTCCATGGGGGGAGGGGGGGCCCTAAGAAAAATTTTGCCCAGGGCCCAATTAATATTGAAGACGACCCTGAACGGGTGCTAGGTTTTTATATTACAAATGAAGTTACATTTTAGAGTGTAACATCCTTAACCACTTGCTTACTGGGCACTTAAAGAGGAAGTAAACCCTGATGGGTTTACTTCCTCTTTTTTTCCCTGTAAAGGTAAAGCATAATGGACTACTATGCATCGCATTGCATCCATTATGTGTCACTTACCTGACACAGGAGCCAGCGAAGTCGCCGCTGATCCCTGTAGTCCGCCGCGTCCATCTTGCTGGTGGCGTCTCGCAGCTCCGACCAATGACAGCGGCGCAACCGCGATGACGTCACTCCCGCGCATGCGCACGGGAGTCGCGCCTCGCAGCTCCGTTGCTGTCATACGGCGAAGCCGCGATGACGTCACTCCCGCGCATGCGCACGGGAGTCGACAAATTTGGCAAATCCATTCTTGGATTTGCCGCATTTAGTGCGCCTGCGCGCCGCTGTCTACGGCGCATGCGCCGTAGACAGCGGTGCCCATTTTCGGGCAAATATCTCCTAAACCATATAGGTTTAGGAGATATTGCTTGGACCTACAGGTAAGCCTTAATCTAGGCTTACCTATAGGTCCAAGTTGTTTGGAAGGGTTTACTTCCTCTTTAAACCCCCCTCAGTCCCAGACCAATTTTCAGCTTTCAGCGCTGATGCACTTTGAATGACAATTGCGCGGGCATACAACAATGTACCCAAATGAAATTTTTATCATTTTTTTCCCACAAATAGAGCTTTCTTTTGGTGGTATTTAGTTACAGCTCGGAGTTTTATTTTTTGCTAAACAAAAAAAGATGCAAAAAAAAAAAAAAATCATGTTTTAATAGTTTGTTATAAAATTTTGCAAACGGGTCATTTTTCTCCTTCATTGAAGTGCGCTGATTAGGCGGCACTGATGGCTGCATTGGTGGGCACTGATGGGCTGCATTGGTGGGCACTGATGGGCTGCATTGGTGGGCACTGATGGGCTGCATTGGTGGGCACTGATAGGCATAGTTAAGGCGGCACTAATAGGCACAGATAAGGCGGCACCGATGGGCACAGATAAGATGGCATGGATGGGTGGCACGGATAAGTGGCATGGATGGGTGGCACGGATGGGCACTGATAGGTACCACTGATAGATGGGACTGATGGGCACTGATAGGTGGCACTGATAGGTGGCTCTGATAGGTGGCACTGCTGGGCACTGATGGGCGGCACTGCTGGGCACTGATGGGCGGCACTGCTGGGCACTGATGGGCGGCACTGCTGGGCACTGATGGGCGGCACTGGGTCGCAGCACCTTTGAGGCAGATTGTGGGCACTGTGGGTGGCACTGTTGGTGGCACTGCTGGATGGCACTGTGGGTGGCATTGTGGGTGGCACTGTAGGTGGCACTGTGGGCACTGATGGGGGCACTGATGGGGGCCACTTACTTTTATTCAGGATGGCACGGCGGTGGGCAGGTGGGCACTGGCAGGGGGCAGGTGGTCAGCTGTATTGCTGGCCGTGATCGGGACTGATGTCCCGATCACGGCCGCCGGTGATCGGCTTTTTTTTTCTCTCCTCGCGCTGTCAGCGCGAGGAGGAATAATAGCCGATTACCGGCTCCGTTCTATCACATGATCAGCTGTCATTGGCTGACAGCTGATCACGTGATAAGGGGTCGGGATCGACCCCTTGCACGGATCGGTGATCAGGCGAGTCTCACGGACTCGCCGATCACAGAGCGCGCCGCGAGCGCCCCTCAGGGGGCGCGCAGGCCGCTCGTATCCGGGACGACGTCAATAGACGTAGTCCCGGAAATGTGGGTCCGCGCTGATGCCGTCATTTGGCAATAGCGCGGATCCCAAGTGGTTAAGGTCCGGTTCACACTGAGGCAGCACGACTTACAGCGCGACTGCCCCAGGCGACCTGGATGCGACCACTGCGACGACTTGCAAAACGACTTCTGTATAGAAGTCAATGCAAGTCGCCTCAAAAGTCATACAGGAACCCTTTTCTAAGTCGGAGCGACTTGAGTCGCTCTGATTAGAATGGTTCCATTGCACAGAGCGGGATGCGACTTGTCAGGCGTGTGGTAGCAATTTGGCTGCTATGCTCACAGCCCCACTACCTACTTTGTGCTTCCATTAAGCACCCATTTCCCTCTTAATGATATAATGCTTTCAGGTTACCTTCCAACACATTCATCCCAATGACCAGACTCAACCATCCTTCTACGTTCTCAGTTCCATGCTTCTGCCAGCCCCTGGGGGTTCAACATCACCTTTTATTATCTCTCAAAGAATGACAAACAGGAAGTCCTGCCCCCAACAGGCTGGACTTCCTTACTACAGAAAATGACATCACAGGAAATTACATACATTAAAGGGGAGGGCATTCACAAGAGGAAATGCACACGCCCCCTTTTAGTCAGCATGGCACACAGACCATAGTGCTTTCAATGATGGAAACCATACAAAACCAATGAACGATGATTATAATTCCGTTGATAGAAATCCTTAATATATATACATTGTTCCAGAGAACAATGTATACTTGGATAATTCTTCATCTCTTGTGAATGGAAAGTCATCTACAGATGTGCACCGCCTATCTCCATGTGCTGATCAGACACAGGAGAGACAATGCGCACACACCTGCACACAGCCAATGCCTACAGAGCACGCATATGTCCCCAGACGATCGTCTGTACAATGTACAGGGGCCCTTTTGCTGGTGGACATACCCCCACTCCGCAAACACCTTTCTTTCCAACCTCAAGATATTATCCACTACCTAACGGATCTCAACCAGCGTCAGTCTGACCCAGTCAGCTCTAAAAGAGCGGGCTGGGGGAGAATGAACACAGGAGGACTCTTATGACAATACATATAATAAATACATTTAAAATTTCCACAACAGGCGGCTAAGTCACCTGACGAGTCGCCCCTGTGTAAACCGGCTCTAACCCTGCCTGTTGCTGAAACAAGCACACTTTTCTAGGTATTTTATTCTGGCCACTATAGCACATTTTGCACTTGTACTGCTCTGACAGCGATTATCCAAAATGCAATTGCCATGAGCTACTGTACTTTGCACTCTCCCTTTGTACTGCACTATTACATAATCACACCTGCGCTTAATATTGAAGCCAGTTTGACACTGGTGGTTGTGCCAGCACTGCGATGGACTGAGACTGTGCTGACGCAATTCCTGGTTGGCAGTCGGTCAGAGCCAATATTTGGCCAATCTTATTAGGGAGGCCCAGAAAAAGTGTCCAGTCTCAGGAATGGTAAGCTGATTTGCAGTTGGTGCTGCTGATGTCTAGGTAGGCCTAGGGGACATATACTGCAAATTTTCCATGAGCCAGAGCTAATGGTAGGGACCCTATCCCTCCCCCCCCCCCCACCTCTCTTCTATCCCCTGCCTTCCCCCCCACCTGGTACTTCGCCGTCACACTACACTTATACCGGCACCCGCTCAGCTGTCTGGATTTCTCTCCTCTACGTTGGTTTATTTTACTAAGGCCTTTCTTGGAAGCCCCGATGATGATGATGTTAACAGCACAAAGCCGTAATTGGGCCATATTAAATCGAGGAAGCGATATGTTTTCGTAAAACCGCAGGAAAAGGTGCCGGGGGAGGCTGAGGAACAGATCGGCATACAGAGAAGCTTTTCCAGCACTGCTCCAATCTAAAACCTGGAGAGTCTCTACCATCCCCGGGAGAGCCTGGCGTCCAAATCTCTTTAGCAGCTGGCGAGAGCCGCGAGGCAGCAGGTGACAGGAGCTGGGTGGAGGCCTCCCTTCCTAGTGGCACCTCCAGACTACCAGGCCTCCAAAGCTGGGCAGAAGTAAATTATTCTGTCCTTCACTTATTCTAAGTGGAAAAACAGAGCAGGTGGTAAAATTTTAACTTAGTTACCGTCAAATTATGCATCGCTGCAGAAAATCGTAGGATTGCATTTTTTTTTTTTTGCTTCCCAAACACTGGCAACTTCACTGTTTCAAGTTTTAGTGGATAGGAGACTGAATGTAAAATAAAATCTCATTGCATATTTTAAAAGGTGGTTAAAAAGCCAGTCCACCCAAAATTCATATTTTATTTATCGGTGGATGCTGGAGACCCAAAGTAACAAAAACCGGTAAATGCACATAAAAGTTAAATATTTAAAAAAAAGTTAAATAGTTTTTCCTTTCCATAAAATGTTTTCTATTCATATGCAATGTGTCTCTGAACTTGCTGTAAAATGTTACTACTTCAGTAGGAGTCTATTCTCTAGCACAGCCCCCTCTCTTTATAGCAAACGCTTCAGGGGATGCTGTCCAACTAGAGGTACAAGCCTTCTATTGAGAGAACATATACATATAATGATTACATCAACAATTCATTTATGACCATATATAATATACATACTTCTTCAATCTTTATTACATAACAACTTCAATCTATACATGTGCATGTCTATTATTGGGCCAACACTCCTTACCTTTATCTCTTGAAATATTGGTCAAATCACTAAAGAGTCACAGGTGTCTATCTGTGTCCAGAGAACCATGGGCTAAAGGCAGGGCTGGACTGGGACAGAAATTTGGCCCTGGACTTCATCCAGACTGGCCCACTTACATTTTGAGTGTCCCATCATCACCCCCTTACATCAGAGTGTCCCATCATCACCCCCTTACATCAGAGTGTCCCATCAGCACCCCCTTACATCAGAGTGTCCCATCAGCACCCCCTTACATCAGAGTGTCCCATCAGCAGCCCCCTTACATCAGAGTGTCCCATCAGCAGCCCCTTACATCAGAGTGTCCCATCAGCACCCCCTTACATCAGAGTGTCCCATCAGCACCCCCTTACATCAGAGTGTCCCATCAGCACCCCCTTACATCAGAGTGTCCCATCAGCAGCCCCCTTACATCAGAGTGTCCCATCAGCAGCCCCCTTACATCAGAGTGTCCCATCAGCAGCCCCCTTACATCAGAGTGTCCCATCATCACCCCCTTACATCAGAGTGTCCCATCATCACCCCCTTACATCAGAGTGTCCCATCAGCAGCCTCCTTACATCAGAGTGTCCCATCAGCAGCCTCCTTACATCAGAGTGGCCCACTGAGCCATCGGCCCACCGGGAAACTCCCTGTAGTCCCAATGGCCAGTACATGCCTGGCTAAAAGGTGATTATATGGGGCATTTAAGGACAGACTAAACATAGCCAAAGTTCAGTAACCGGAACTGATAGTCAGCCAAGCCAAAAGTCAGGGGTCAACGTAGTGGAACAGCAAGCAGGATCTGGAGCCAGACGGGATGTCAGCAAAGTAAGTCTTGAACAGAATTGTAGGAGATTGTTTCTGGGATGTTGATCAAGGCGAAGGCTGGACGGCTTAAGTAGGCAGGACTGATGAGCAAGATATCATCAACAGCTGAGGAACTGTTGAGAAATAGGAGCTGGCAATTAGCCGACAGCTGAGCGGCCAGCTCAGAGAAGGAAGGGCTGAGCCCAGCCTTGCCAGTGAGTTGGGATTGTCCACCACCAAATCTGCGGTGGAAGGGTCAGCTACTTCAAGAGTCGTTTGTACAATGAGAACGACCTACTCAGAGCTTTCACCCAAAGTATCATATGTTAGTCTTTTGGGCAGGTGAATAACCCTTCTCTCTCGCTGTTCTTTAGATTCTGGGGTTACAGGCACACTGGTCTCTTCTTCTTCCTGCATATCAGCTTCTGCTTCCTCAATGAAGGATGGAAAGTCTTAGGGGTCTGTTGTCAGCAGGGAAGATTGAGGGTCTTCCAACTCTTCAAAAGGAGGACTTTGAGGTACAAACTCAGGAGCCTCTGGCCTGAGAGTCACCTTGGGAGGAGAAAAAAAAAAAAAAGGGGGGGGGGGTGGCAGGCCCTGACATTTGAGACGGCCACAGACAATCTTTCTCTTCATCCTCTCTGTTTTCATCTTCAGGAAGGTGTACAAAATGAGATCTAGTCACTGGCTGGGATCTGTGAGAGGCCGTGGGTGTGGACTGTAAATCTGGCTGTGGTGGCACGTGAACTTCTTCTGACAGAGGCAATAGTTTTAATTCGATGCCAAGTCTTCAGCGGGCCTGTGCTTCCCTCTGGCCGGATTTGATATACTGTAATGCTTGCAAACGACATAGGGCTGTGACTTCCAGTGGTCAGTCAACTTGTGCTTTCCAGGGACATCCAGGTTTCTCAGCAGTACCTTGTTATCCGGCTGTAGGTCCTGCACTTGTACCCTGGGGTCAAAGTTTATTTGGTTTCTCTGTCCTCGGGCATATGAGGCAGCTTGAGCATTATCATAGGCGATCTTCAGACGTCTCTGCAGGCGATCCACATACCCTCTGTGGGAAGTTGCTGAGGGATGTGCCAAAGGCCAAGTCTACTGGCAGCCAGGCCTACGGTCCGAACATCAAACTATAGGGAGAGTAACCTGTGGCATCATTGGCAGTGCTGTTATAAGCATGCACAATAGCAACTATATGCTTGCTCCAGTACTGCTTTTGTTCTGAACTTAGAATTCCGAGCATATCCAAGAGGGTTTGGTTGAATCTCTCTGGTTGAGGATCTCCTTGAGAATGATACGGGGTGGTTTTAGACTTTATGATGCCCAACAGGTCTAAAAGTCTCTTGATGAGACTACTGTCAAAATCTCTCCCTTGATCAGAGTGGATGCATTGGGACAGACCATAGTGCACACAGAATTACTCAGCGAAGATCTTGGCCACCTTGGATGCTTGTTGGTCCCTCTTGGAAAACGCCTGGGCATACCCAGGGGAATGGTCAGTCACTACCAGGATATTTCCCTGCCTGCTCAGATCAGGCTCCAAGCACAGAATGTCAATGCACACCAGCTCCATGGGTCCATGACTCTGAAGATGGCCCGGCCCATTGGGGCAACTCGGTGAGGCAAAGTCTTCCTTTGGATACATCTGATGCAGGAGTGGCAATAGTCCTCAACTTCAGCCTGCATGCAGGGCCAGTAGAACTGGTCGCTCACCAGTTGAAAAGTCCTCTTGGGCCCTAGGTGGCCATGGTTGTCATGTAGGGCAGTTAATACTGTCTCCCTATGTTTTTCAGGTAGGAATAGCTGCCATTTTTCTTCAGAATCATCAGAGGGACCCCTTCGGTAGACCAACCCTCTGTGCACCTGAAACTGATCCCACTCTTAGTGCAGCAGATGGGTTTCCTTCGGGGAGTCAGTGAAGAGCAAGTCAGGGCATTGGCTCGCCAAGGCCTTCAATGCCAAGCTACAGGGAGGGTCCTCCAACTGGTCTTTCTTTGAAAGCTTGGGCAGACCTTCATAGGGTTGCCACATAATACCTTTAATCCAGGACACATATGAAATACACAGGTTCTGAGGCTGATTTAATGCACATAAGGCACCAAGTGAGTTTAATTGCCACATTAATCAGCCACAGAACCTGTGTAATTAATGTGTTTCCTGGATTAAAGGGATGATGTGGCAACCCCAGACCTTCATCCCGACTTGGGTGACATTGCAATAATATCTGGGGACACCAGCGGCTGACACTCCAACCTCTTCGGTCCTGGATCCTACTCCAGGTTGATGTTCTGCTCCTTGACATAAGGCTTGTACCCCTTCAGGTGTCAGCTGGGCCTATTCTTCTGGAGGGTCTCTGGAACAATGGGGCCTTCTTAACAAAGCATCCGCTTCTTGTTTCCAGACCCCGGTCGATACTTCAGGCTGAAAATAAACCCTGATAGAGCAGCCAACCATCTGTGACCCGTGGCGTCCTCCAACTTGGTGGTAGTGAGGATGTAGGTGAGAGGATTGCTGATCATGAACTCCGCTCCATACAGGTAATCCCTCAGCTTATCCACCACCGCCCACTTGAAGGCCAGGAACTCAAGTTTGTGCATGGGGTAGTTCTCGGCGGGGGCCAAGTTCCGACTCATGTAGGCAACAGGCCGTAGATGGCCGTCATGCTCTTGATATAGCACCCCACCCAACCCATCTCGACTGGCATCAAAGTGTAGCTCGTATGGCTTGGTTGGATCTGCATAGGTTGTTAGGCTTTACTTCAGCTGCCTAAAACCTCTTCACAATTCAGAGTCCATTGCTCCTGAATGGAGTCTCTGGGTTTTCTGGGCCCTCCATCTGGTCTGACAGGCTTCGCCAGATCAGGGTCAGCGTCTTAGCAAATCCCTCGACAAATCTTCTGTAATAAGAGCAGAATCCCAGAAATTACCTAAGCTCAGTCGCGTTGGTAGGCCTTGGCCAGTTGTTCGGTGGCCATTTCATCAGCAGACACAATCAGCAGGCTGATAAAACTGGCACTTTTCCAGAGACAGCTTCAACCCCCTCATCATGGAGTCTCTTCAGGACCTTCCGAAGACGCTCTTCGTGCTCTTCCAGGGTCTTGCAGAAAACGATGATGTCGTCTAAGTACACCAACACCTCGATCAGTTTCATATCACTCACGGTCTTCTCAATTAGCCTTTAGAAGGTAGCTGGGGCACCAGACAGGCCTTGATACATATGGTCAAGTCCAAAGATCCCCTTCGGGGTAATGAAAATGGTCTTCTCCTGATCCTCAGAGTGTATGGGGATTTGGTAATACCCAGTCTTCAAATCCAGCATGCTGAACCACTTCGCTCCTGACAGGCTCTTCAAGGCATCTTTTATCCTTGGGGTGGTATATTGGTCAGGCAGGGGCGGTCTGACCATTCGAGGGCCCCATGCTACTAAGGGGCCCCATCAGTGTTGCCAGCCTCAGTAAAACCAGGGACAGTATGTAAAAATCTGTGTTTTTTTAAAAATCCCAAGATTATAGCTGCCCCACCTCTTCAGTACCTTTTCAGTGTGTGTATGTGTATTCTGTGTGTGTATACTGTGTGTGTGTATACTGTCTGTGTGTGTATACTGTCTGTGTGTGTGTATACTGTCTGTGTGTGTGTATACTGTCTGTGTGTGTGTATACTGTCTGTGTGTGTGTATACTGTCTGTGTGTGTGTATACTGTCTGTGTGTGTGTATACTGTCTGTGTGTGTGTATACTGTGTGGCCCCATAATCTATTGCCTGGGGTTCCCATAATCTCCTATTGCCCAGGGGCCCCATGAGTTGTCAGTCTGCCCCTGTGGTCAGGAACCACTTCTTCCGTACCACCACTATTGGGGAAGCGCATAGACTCTGGGACTCTCGGATGATACCTGCCCTCTTCAACTCTGCCAGTTGTTCACACAGATCCTCCAAGAGCCCTAAAGGAATCTATCAAACTCTTTCCCTGAACGGCTAATGCACTCAAAGAGATGAATCCGGTATAGGGCACTTTTGCACACCCCACATCAAATTCACTCTTGAAGAATGCAGCCTGCCATCTCAGGAGCTGAGTCTTGGCCCTTTCTTTCCATTCAGGCAAAAGGGGAGTATTCTTCAGATAGAACTCCTCCACAGAGATTCTATCCTTTGCTCCCCCCACCAAATCAGACTGGGGTGGCCAGATTCACTTGTCCCAGCAACATCTGAGACGGCATCTTCACTGGCAAGGCTGTTATGTTGCGGACACTAACCAAGATCTTCCCGTGACTTCTTTGCAACCCTTTGGTTGAAATCACCTCGGGAATTATTTCCCCTCCCATGTCTTCTCTCTGTCCGTCCAATTCAAGGACAATGAAAGGGCCTGGTTGCTTTCAATTTAGCTTGACAGATGCTCATAAATAGGCCACTTTACTAGGCTGTAACACCTCTCACACTGGTCCAAGTGCCAGGTCTTTCCCACTGCTTCAGCTGGAGCCTTCTGTTTTTGTACCAGGTGCTGGTAGACTTGTCTCAGCATGGGGTGCACACTTGTAGTTGAAATGCCGGCTCCAGAGCAAGAGGTGTTAACAGCCTTCTGACTAGATCGGTATTGGTCCCTATGATGAGAGAACTCTTACTGGCCCCTGGTGGGCGAGGACAGACCACTGCCTGAGTGTCAAAAGTCTCGGCTTTCCCAGCCATGAAGGGATTGAAGGTCAGCTTGACCGGTAGATAGCCATCATAGGGGAAGTTCTGAGTCCCAATGCCCCATATCTGCACCTCTTCAAACTTCTGCAAAGACAGGTGCTTGAGGTACCTGTCATAGAAGTCTCTGTAGAGAAGGGTCACTTAACCTCCAGTATCCAGAAGGGCCTTGGTGTAGACTCCCTTTACTTGGATGGGAACAACAGGAGAAGGTCCCACCAGCTTGTCAGGGAGCATAGAGGAAGTGGTGGCCCTGGCTTGTTCGGTGGTTTGTATCCGTGCTCCTGTCTACAGGGATTCTGATCACGCTTAAGTCTGCAATAAGTTCTGGGAGTCTGGTGTGCATTGACTCTCCGACATCAGGCAGCATGTGTCAAAGGAAACGGGACACTGGGTTGCTTGGAGGCAACAACAGAGGGCCCTCTGCAAAGGTTTGGACTTTCACTGCTGTCTCTTCGTGTCATTGGTTTTGAGCCAGCTACTGTAGATGGGCTCCGAAGTTTCCCTCTGGCTTCTGGCATTCAGGCTTCACCGGGTTTGGACACGCCTGTCGATTAATGCCCCACATAATTTCAGCATACCTCGGTATGCTCAATGGCACTCCTCACTGGTACATGTAAAAATGCTCATTATCGGCTCCGATATAGACACTAAAATGGATATCCGTGCATCGCTACCAAATATCCATAATATCCCTGTAATTATGGGTAATCAAACATTAAAATCACTTGATCTTACTGGATCTAATGAATATCAATTAGCCGGGGTGATTTTTGGCCAGAAAATGTAATAAGAGGGGGTCCCCCCTCATTAATCATTTAATAAGTCTCCAATTATGTGAGATTTAACCTCATCCTTATGTACCACCACCTAATATCTCCAACGTTAAAATCACTTGATCATACTGGATTTAACGAATATCTATTAGCCTGAATGATTTTTGACCAGAAAATTGCATGTGGGGTGCCAGCCTGTCCTTATGTACCACCTAATATCTCTATTTTGATGTGGAATATCTCTGAAAGGATTTGAGATCTAACGTTAAAACCATTTGATCTTACTGGATCGAATGAATATCTATTAGCCTGAATGATTTTTGGCCAGAAAACTGCATGTGGGGGGGGGGGGGGGGGGGCATATGTCCATATGTACGTCCATATGTACCACCTAATATCTCTATTTTTATGTGGAATATCTCTGAAATGATGTGAGATCTAATGTCAAAACCAATAGATCTTACCGGATCTAATGAATATCTATTAGCTTGAATGATTTTTGGCCAGATAATTGCATGTGAGGGGGCCAACAGTCCATATGTACCACCTAATATCTCTATTTTTATGTGGAATATCTCTGAAATTATGCGAGATCTAATGTTAAAAGAGTGCAGCTGTGCATAGCAACCAATCAGCCTCCATGTATTTCTTTTTTCAAAGCCTAATTGAACAAACGGAAGTTAGAAGCTGATTGGCTACCATGCACTAGACATGGGCGCTGTCAATAAATTTGTTTCGTTCTGTTCCGTTACGGTTCGTATTAAAATTAATTCGTACTTCGTAAGGCAAAAATATACATCAATATGACAGTCGATGCTGATGGAAGTTTTTTTTTTTTTTCCGAAATACAAAATTCCGCTGAAGAATTTCCTATCCGAAATACGAATTTTCCTTAGATGAGGGGCTCCCACCATCCCTGTGCTGTGCTGACTTCCTCCTGGGGATTCAAAAGTTCGTATTTCGTACAAAATTCCGAACGTACGAATTTTGGGAAATTCGTACGAAACGAATCGCACATGTCTATCATGCACAACTGCACTCTCCAAATTTAGTAAACCAACCCCATTGTTTCTGTTGGCCAAGAGCATTGTGGCTGTTTCACATCATTAGAGAGACATAGAGTCTTTTTTTTTTCCATCAAACTGATTTCTTCTGGAAGATTTGAAATGGGAGGATCTATAATACACAATTAAAGGAGAAGTCCAGTCCGAGCTTGTTTGGCTGGGCTTTTCCAAAGGGTCATGGGAGTGCAATTTGTTTTGTACTCCTGTGACCCGTTTTCAGCAGAGAGTGGTCTGAAGTCCGCTCTCCGCTGACGTCACCAGGATCAGTCCAGGCACCGCGTGATCCCGACAATGAAGTCTGGATCCACCAGGAGCCTGGACTGATGCCTGTCTCAGGCTCTCAGCGAGCCGCTGAAAGGCTGAGATGGTGCTTCCCGTCCCACCACAGCTAGGGTGACCACATTTCCAAACTGCCATTCAGGGACACCACACCCCCGCCCACCCCCCCCCCCCCAAAGGGCGCACGCCCTCGCGCCAGCCAAAAAAAAGCTGATTTTTGATACTTTTTTTGCCAATTTTTGGAAAAACAGAAGCAAACAGTGGTCACCATTTTAGACAGGTGGTATACATTCTCTACATATATATTTTGTATTGCCCCCACTTGTCAGCCTCATTTTATTGCCCTCACTTGTCAGCTTCATTTTTTATTGCCCTTACTTGTCAGCCTCATTTTTTTTATTGCCCCCACACTTGTCAGCCTCATTTTTTATTGCCCCCCCCCCCAGGGCAGGGCTCCCCTTTGCCAGCCTCATTAAATTACTGTACTGTCCCCTGCCCCAGTGCCCCGACTTGTCATCTGACCTGCTCCAATCAGGTTCCATTTGCTCACCTTTTAAGGGCAGCACTGGGTAAAGGCCTCGCTCCCCTCGGCCTTGCTCTGAGACTCTGCGAATGTGACATCACTGGTTGCTAGACACCAGGCGGGGTGGCCCTAGCAACCAGATTAGCAATCTTCTATTAGGGTGGCTATGTGTCCTCATTTCATTCCGGGGACACTGTATTGTCCTGGAATGAAGGTGCCCGGGACACAAATGTGAATTGCGGGACAATCCTGGCCACCCTGGGACACGTGGGCACCCTAACCACAGCTCAGCACTCCAGTGAGCATGGAGGAGCAGAGAGAAGAGCTGCTAATTCTCAGTGTAGAGACGCCGAGGGACAGATGCAGCATCAGTCTGATGCTGTATCCACCTAGGTAATTATAAAAGGGGAACCCCCCCCCCCATACTTCTCTTTTAAGTAAGTGAGAACAAGCGCCAAACTTGTTGAAATCAGAGGGTCAGCATGACAGCCAGGCAACAAGTATTTTCAGATGTACAGCTCAGCAATGACAACCTCCACATTTCTTTGTCAGATTCCCTTTAGGATAAAGCGCGATGAATGTAGTTTGGAGACTGGTGTGTACACAAGAGACAAGGGCACGCGGGGGAAGTGTTCTGTGCCAATCACGGCCTGTGGCACTGTTCGGGAGCCAAAGAAGGGAGAGAGAGCAGAGACAGCGACAGAGTGAGGGGGCCAGGAAGGAGCGGCCGAGCAGATGAGCGCTTTCTGGCAGTGAAAATACATTTTCATTTCAAGAGGTTTTTTTCTTTACATTTTTTTTTTCCTTTTCTCTAAACAACCTGCGACGAGCGATGACGCAGGTTGGGAACAGCCCTGGGGGCACAGCTCACCCCCCACCCCGCTCAGCGCAGCGTAGCTTACGACTCAGGAAGAGGCCATGAGGGCTCAGCCTGATTCAGACTGCTGTTTAGACTGGTAATTTTATCTCCATCACGGCTACGAGCGGGTGGAATGACAGGGAGCAGCCAAGAGGGACTGCATGGCAGATTACTATCTATCCTGTACTCTGTAACCGTTTCATTCTTGGCTGCCCTGCCACAGACAAGTAGAGGCCATCCTTTACTTCAGACGCGTCCTGCTTTTTTTTTTTTTTAGAGGGAGTCTGTCCCCAGCAGAAAAAGAGCACTTAGGGCCCATTCACTGCACATAACTGCTCGTTTTTTGACTGCATGTTTACATGCATTTGAAGCACGACTGACACGTATTGTGCTCCGTTTAGCCCTGTATTTGCAGGGCAGTTTTCTATACGTTTTTGGGCTCGGCTTTCTTGGCTTAAAAGGAGTGTGGTGCATTTTAAGCATGTTTGTAGTGCATTACCTGCATTAGTGGTTTCAGAGAATTGCAGCATGCTGTGCTTTTTTTTTTTTAACCACTTGCCGCCCGCCCTATAGGCAATTGACGGCTGCAAAGTGGTTTCATAATCCTGACCGGACGTCATATGACGTGATCAGGATTATGAGCCGCTGCGCGGCCCCGTGGGCGCGCATCGCGGCAATCGTTGTTGCAGGGTGTCAGTCTGACACCCGGCAACTACGATCTCGGTAAAGAGTCTCCGACGGAGACTCTTTACCACGTGATCAGCCATGTCCAATCACGGCTGATCACAGTGTAAATGGGAAGAGCCGGTGATCGGCTTTCCCTTACTCGCGTCTGTCAGACGCGAGTAGAGGAGAGTCGATCGGCTGCTCCTCTGACAGGGGGGGTCTGTGCTGATCGATTATCAGCACAGCCCCCCCCCCCCCCCCCCCGGAGGATGCCCACACTGGACCACCAGGGACACCACCAGACCACCAGGGAAAAGGTAATCCTCCCTAGACCACCAGGGATGCCAGTCTGCACAATGGATGCCAATCAGTGCCCATAATGGATGCCAATAAGTGCCCACAATGGGCATCACTGATTGGCATGCATTATTGTTTGGCACTGATTGGCATCCATTACTATAGTATAACACCAATGCCGCCTATGAGTGCCCACCTGTGCCGCCTATGAGTGCCCACCCGTGCCCATCTGTGCCGCCTATCCATGCCCATCTGTGCCGCCTATCCATGCCCATCCGTGCCAGCTATCAGTGCCAATTTGTGCCACCTATCAGTGTCCGTCCGTGTCGCCCATCAGTGCCGCCTATCAGTGCCGCCTATCAGTGTCCATCAATGCCACCTCATCAGTGCCACTTCATTGGTGCCACATTGGTGCCCATCAGTGCCGCCTTATCAGTGCCCATCAGTGTAGCCCCATCAGTGCCCATCAGCGAAGGAGAAAACATACTTATTTACAAAGTTTTGAAACTGAAACAAAAAAAACATTTTTTTTAAAAAAAAATCGGTATTTTTTTATTTGTAGCGCAAAAAATAAAAACCGTAGAGGTGATCAAATACCACCAAAAGAAATCTCTATTTGTGGGGAAAAAAATGATAAAAAATTTCATTTGGGTACAGTGTAGCATGACCGCGCAATTGTCATTCAAAGTGTGACAGCGCTGAAAGCTCAAAATTGGTCTGGGCAGGAAGGTGTTTAAGCGCCCGGTATTGAAGTGGTTAAATGCGCTCAACTGCACTGCAATGATGTGAACTTTGCCCGTAGGATTACCTTGATTGTGGGCTGTCCATCAGGGCCAGTTAATCACAGCTTTTGTTACAGATAACACCCGCCCGTTAACTGAACAATACCAGGCGATTGCACTAAATAGCGTGCTTTTTATCTGGGGGCTGTGGAATGTTTTAATGATGCGTTTCTAAATAGCAGCTGTATTAAAAAAGGCTTTAAACTTAAAACCCCCACAGATATAAAACCATCTACAAAATGAATGAATATATCGTAAGATAAATCTATCCACCAATAGACAAAACAGCGCGTATTACTCCGCTTGCAATAAAAAAAATGTTGTTATAGTGCAGTCTTCTATTTTAGATTTAACATACATGTATACGATAGTCACAAATAAATCATTAGGGTGCAATTCATTCATAAGAACTGTCCTTGCATCCGATTTGTGGTTTCGCTACAATGTTCATCAGCTCTCTCTCTCAATGGTTAAGCCACACAAGTGCAAAAGTTCTCTGCCACAGTTCATCAGATGTGTACTATGTGGCCCTTTCTATCAAGAATACACCTCCACGCGTGCGACAACGTGCCCGCAAATCGCACCGGGGGATGTGTGCAAAACAGAAAACCCCCTTTGGTATCATTCTTACCGGACACAACTGGTTTCGCAGGCCTTTAGAGATCACTCTTGTCCGGTTCCTAAAGCCGGGTCCCATCCACATCATGGACTCCAGGTGTTCAAAACGGGTTCAATTAGATGAGTTCGGTATGTGGTGAAAATCGCCAGTCCTGGAGTCTCATAAATGTCTTCCCTTTGCAGCCTGGGGCACTGGTGTGATCTTACAGGGATCCAGAGAAAGCTGGGAACCAGGAGGCAGGAAACAAGAAGCAGCTGGTTGTGACTTCACAGGAACAGGAAATGACATATTTTGAACACCTGGAGTCTATGATGTGGATGGGACCCGGCTTTAGGAACCGACAAGAGTGATCTCCAAAGGCCTGTGAAACCAGTTGTATCCGGTAAGAACAATGCCAAAGGGGGTTTTCTGTTTTGCACATATCCCCCAGTGCGATTTGTGGGCACATTATCGCACGCGTGGAGGTGTATTCTCGATAGAAAGGGCTACATAGTACACATCTAATGAACTGTGGCAGAGAACTTTTGCACTTGTGTGGCTTAAAGCGGAGGTCCACCCTAAAGTGGACCTTCCGCTCATCGGAACCCTCCCCCCCTCCGGCGCCACAATTGGCACCTTTCAGGGGGGAGGGGGGTGCAGATACCTGTACAGTACAGGTATCTGCACCCACTTCCGGGATAGCTCTCTGCGGAAAGGGGCGTAGATTACGCCCCTTTCCGCAAGTGCCCGCCCCTTTCCGCAAGTGCCCCGCTGCCTGCTGGGAAACACACAGATCCCAGAGGCAGCGGGGACCGTCCTTATTGCGCAGCGCGAAAGGCTCCATTTCCTGATTCCCATACCCAAGATGGCGGCGGCAGCACCCGAGAGACGATCTAGAGATCGGCTTCGGGTGCCGACATCGCGGGCGCGCTGGACAGGTAAGTGTCACTATTTTAAAAGTCAGCAGCTGCAGTATTTGTCCCGGCGGACTCCCGCTTTAACCATTGAGAGAGAGCTGATGAACATTGTAGCGAAACCACAAATCGGATGCAAGGACAGTTCTTATGAATGAATTGCACGCTAATGATTTATTTGTGACTATCGTATACATATATGTTAAATCTAAAATAGAAGACTGCACCATAACAACATTTTTTTTATTGCAAGCGGAGTAATACGCGCTGTTTTGTCTATTGGTGGATAGATTTATCTTACGATATATTCATTCATTTTGTAGATGGTTTTATGTCTATCAGGGCCGCTGTTAGAAATCATGCGGCCCCATACAGCCTACCTGACGGGGCCCCCTTGACCCCGCCCACAACCCACCCTGGCTCCGCCCACAACCCCACCCCCTCATTCCGCCCCTGCCTCCACGCCTGTCAGGGTGGGGTGGTGTTTGGAGGCAGGAGCTGGAACATGTAACATTTATAGCGCTGCATCTGAATGGGAGAGATGTCAGTGTTGTGCCCTTTCAGTTTGTGTCTTCATACACCATCGACTTGTGTGCATTTACATCAGGCTACCTCTGATCTGTCACATTTAGGTCTGGAAATATAGAAAAGGATATTCTTTTCCAATTTATTTTTTTATTTTTTTTTCCCTACCTGAATGGACACGGAGGAAGGTGGATCTAAATGCACAAAAGTCAGTTCATACCTGTAAACCAACATGGAGCTTTCAATCAGGTCTGCATGAAAAAGGACCTAATTGCAAAGCTTGGGTGAAAGGTTATCAAAGGGGAGTGGTTTGGGGGTGGTAAAAATGCAGCTTGGCTGTGTGTTTTTACTGCCCCTCCCCCCCCCATCACATGTGTAAAAGTAGCATCTCACTATGTGCTCATGATGTATGGCTCTGTCAGTGTAACATGACTGTGTGGTGCTGACTTTGTTATGGCTGTACTGAGTTATAGTCTGTAACACACAGTGCAGCCATATATCAGGAAAGTCAGCACCACACAGCCATGTTACACTGACAGAGCCATACAGCACCTACTGTGCCCTGATCATCATAATGATAATAACCATGAGCACACAGAGTCTGGGGATTGCACATTCTACAATAGTGTGACCTGTCAGTGTGTCTGTGCAGGGGACTGCTTGCCTGTGCACCACTGCCGTTGTCCAGATTACTCCTGCTGCTCTGTCTGTCTCAGCCGTCCCAGTGATAAGTCCCTCAAGCTGCAGCACGTACTGAATGAAGGGAGCCGTATAACAGTAATATCCATCCGCCGGAGAAGCATTCAGTGAGCAGGAAGAACTTTAGTTTGTGCAGGTATACTAAGAACAGCATGCGATTGTATCCCTGCACCCGAAAATGGGAAAAAAAGTCCCTCTTCTGCTTTCACCTCCTGGGCCCCTCTGGTAACCTGATGGGGCCCAGGAAATGAATATATATTCCTTATATACCCTAGTAATCAAGTGGGTGCGGGTTAATATAGTTATTTAGCTTTTGTTTTTATTTTTTTTAGCTAGAGGTTAAAAGCTGCTCGGGCCCCCCTGCTGGCCAGGCCCGGTACAACAGGGCTGGTTGTACTGCCCTATCAGCGGCCCTGCTGTCTATGTAGTTGGAGTGCAGTTCAAAATGCATCCAACTGTGTTTGGTGGGAAAGGGCCCTTAGTCATGAAATAGCCTATTGTATATTCCTATTGTACACTATACTGGACTCAAGCTTGTCTCTTAGCCCTTGTACACACGATCAGACATTCCAACAACAAAATCCGTCGGATTTTGTCCAACGGATTTTGTCCGAAACCGGTGTTGCATACACACGGTCGGACAAAGTTGTCGGAAACTCCGATCGTACGCAACGTGATGACGTTATTTCGTTACGACTGGACTACGTTCAGGCTAGTAGCCAATAGCTTTGGTCTAGGAATTTGATCTGAGCATGCGTGGCACTTTGTCCGATCGGAAATTCTCTACACACAATCGGACAAAGTCCGATCGGATCATGTTGTCGGAGTGTTTTATAGCCCAGCTCTAAAACTTTGTCCGCCGGATATTCAGACGGAAACAGTCCGATGGAGCCCACACACTGTCGGATTATCTGACAACACGGTCCGATCGCACATTTTCCATCGGAATGTCCGACCGTGTGTACAAGGGCTTAGAGTACTGTAACAAACATAGTACAGAAAATTATTAGATATGTCTTCAGCAAACTTTGAATCTTGCGTTCAACCGCAGATCATATCATATACTGTATACAACATCTTGGGGGCTCGCAGGACCCCCTTATCAGGTATGTGTGGTAGGTGCAATAAAAGGTAAACATTTAAAGGTAGCATCCATCTTATTCTAAGGCAGTGTTTCTCAATTCCAGTCCTCATGGCCCACTAGCAGGTCATGTTTTCAGGCTTTCCATTATTTTGCACAGGTGATTTGATCAGTTTCACTGCCTTAGTAATTACCCCAGCTGTTTCATCTGAGGGAAATCCTGAAAACATGTCCTTTCGGGCGCCTTCAGCCGTTCTCGGCAGCTTTCGGCCGCGAGAACGGCCGAAGGCGGCTGAAAGCCGCCGATAGAGGCTGAAGGCAGCTGAAAGCCGCCTTGAAGAGCCGAAGGAGGCTGAAAGCCGCCCAGAGGCTCAGGATTGCGGGGGGATCGGACCGCAACCACCCCGGAGATGTGTAAATCGGCTCCATTGAGATCCAGTCACACTCTCCTGCCATGTAAATTGGATGAGGGGAAAGCTGCATCCAATTCGCATATGTGTGAACCCGGCCTTAAGCACGCACAAAAATAAATCCTGGAAATGTACCGTATTTATCGGCGTATAACACGCACTATTTTCCCCTTAGAAGCAGAGGAAAATCGCGGGTGCGTGTTATACGCCGATAAATACGGTACATTTCCAGGATTTATTTTTGTGTGTGCTTAAGGCCGGGTTCACACATACGCGAATTGGATGCGGCTTTCCCCCTCATCCAATTTACATGGCGGGATAGTGTGACTGGCTCTCAATTGAGCCGATTTACACATCTCCGGGGTGGCTGCGGTCTGCATTTAGAAAAGGTCCTGGGCGTCTTTGGTTTTGATTCAGGTGTGAATTCAGGCAAAAATTCGGACCCAATTCGCACCTGAATCAGTGAACAAGGACACCCCCAACCCAATGCTGTGAACCGCGGCCGCAGCATATATCAACCCAGCCTTAAAGAGGAAGTAAACCCTGATGAGTTTACTTCCTCTTTCATTCCCTGCAAAGGCAAAGCATAATGGACCACTATGCATCGCATCGCATCGCATCGCATAGTAGTCCATTATGTGTCACTTACCTGACACAGGAGAAAGCAAAGTCACCGCTGTCCCCTGTAGTCCGCCGCTTCCATCCTGCTTGTGGCGTCTCGCAGCTCCGCCGCTGTCATTCGGCGGAGCCGCGATGACGTCACTCCCGCGCATGCGCACGGGAGCCGACACACGCGGCAGATCCATTGTTGGAAATGCCACGCTCAGTGCGCATGCGCCGTAGACAGCGGTGCCTGTCTTCAGGCAAATATCTCCTAAACCGTATAGGTTTAGGAGATATTTCTTGGACCTACAGGTAAGCCTTAATCTAGGCTTACCTGTAGGTCAAAGTGGTTTGTAAGGGTTTACAACCACTTTAAACAGTAATGTATATGTTTTTATAACATAGTACTGTTTTTAATGTTCTGGGTGGTTTCAATTGACATACGACATGCATTTCACATTTTACAGGAACCAAATTGCTAAACAAATATTGGGATACTTTCTTTTGTGCACACTAGTACATTACTAGGGTGGGGGAGTCATGTGCAAAATATTGTTTTCTTTTTCTTTATTTTTTTTGCAGGAATTGTTCCTGCCTGTATTTTACCAAGCTATTAGTCACAAAAAAAAAAAAAATTATACGGATGACATGGAGGAAAAAAAGTTACCAACGTTTAATATGAGACTTCGAAAATGCCAAATTGACTTCAGCGTGACGCGGTTAAATAATATCAGGGTTTTTATTAGACCAGTTTTCTTAAATAGTGAAATGGCAAAGTATATTGTCGCTGACAGGTGACTGTGTGCTGTTATGTGTGATTATTTCCCAGAAAAATTGTGATTTATCATATAACCGTTCCTTGCGGGTCTGTCACGCACGGCACGTACTGCACCTGGCTGACTCACATTGCAGATTGCGAGCCTTGCCTGCTGCTCAGCTCTTTATTAGTCTGGATCTGGAAATGGGCTTTGGATTTCAAAATCTACACCAGCCTCATAAATTACTGGATAAATGGTACTAATGGGCAAGCAGACAGTCTGCTGGGTGGACTTGTAGAGATCTTTGATTTACTACAGTCAAGCCTCTTCTATAGCATTCTAACCAAGCTTTCCTTAGCGGGGCCACCTAGTGTTGAAGAAAATGTACTATCATATTTTTAAAGCAAATGCAACTTTTTTTTTTTTTTTTTAGTGCACGTCATGCTAAATAAACGAAAAAAAAAAAAAAATCATATGCAGCGCATCTCTGCAATACATGCATGTACCAAAGAGAAAAAAAAAATATATAAGTATTTGTTACACGAATATTAATAAAAGGCAGCATGTAAATCAGTCAGCTACTCTACATGGATGATCAATGAATTGCTGTGGCGATACAGAGGGTCTGGAGATGGGTAAAACCCATGGTGGAGAAGTCCAACGGTGTGACCCGAATTGTGAAGGCTCAGTATGCCAGAAAGACAAATACAGTTCTATATTCTACACTGCAAGACAGGGCCCATTCACACTATGCAGACATCATCGCTCGTGTGAACGAGGCTTTATTTCTGAAATGCCTTTTATAAATGTCACTGTACAACTCACCATTAATGGGCTCCTGTGCCCATTAAGGACAATTAAAGACACATGTACAGAGCTGAATTAACCTGCTCTGTACCATGTGATTGCTATAATGACCAATCAGTATAGTATTCACATTGGTAAGTCCACCTATTCCTCTTACAACCAAGGAAGGAGAAACTAATGAATGAATCATTAAATTAGTCCCCGTTGGGCAACAGCAGCAGCTATGGGTTTGTTTTAACCCTTTCACCCCTCTTCTCCTGTATATGTAATCTCTGTACTGTCTCTGCAGTGACCTTCCTTAGACACCTGGCACTTCCCTGAGACAGAGGCATGGTCATGACAAGTCTGCCTGCTCTTCTGCCACCAGGACAAGGCACCTGTACTGTGCTGAGGGGATGCTCCTGGAAATGGTGTAGGACTGATGTCTGCCAATGACGTCAGGGAGAAAGCAACAAGTACGCCCCACAGAAATATTTACTTTATGGGGGGGGGGGGACGGAGCATCGCCATCTCTCAGCATTTGACGCACCCACAAATTGGGCTTTGATATGGGAAGGAGCCTAGGAGCTGGAAGGTAGAACCTGCAGAAGGACATTTCTGTAGCATCAGTAGAGAATCATTGCAGAGGCAAATAGAGGTAATAATAGTTGAATGCACTGCAACGTACTTCGGTCAGGGGTCTGCAAACTACGGCCCCATAGCTAGACCACTATAGAATTTTATCTAGGCCGCAGCTAGGGGCTTCTCATTGTCAGCCCACTGTGCTCTCACACAGGTCTCACTTCAGGTCAGGCCTGATGTAAAGGGGGGACTCTGATTTATGGGACGGGGGAACTCTGATAGGGACTCGGATGTGAGGGAGGACTCGAATGGGGACGCTGATGTAAATGGAACACTGATGGGGACTGTTATGTAAGGGGAACTCTTAGCCCTTGTACACACGGTGGGACATTCGTACCGAAAATGTCCGATCGGACTGTATTGTTGGATAATCCGACCGTGTGTGGGCTCCATCGGACTGTTTCCGTCGGAATATCCGACCGACAAAGTTTTAGAGCTGGGCTATAAAATTTTCCGACAACATGATCCGATCGAGTTAGTAGAGAATTCCGATCGGACAAAGTGCCGCGCATGCTCAGATCAAATTACAAGACCAAAGCTATTGGCTACTAGCCTGAACGTAGTCCCGTCGTAACTAAATAACGCCATCGCGTTCTGAACGATCGGATTTTCCGACAACTTTGTCCGACCGTGTGTATGCAACACCAGTTTCGGACAAAATCCGTCGGACAAAATCCGACGAATTTTGTTGTCGGAATGTCCGGCCGTGTGTACAAGGGCTTATGGGATAAGGGAAGACTCTGATGTAAGTAGGGACTCTAATGTGGTAAGAGAGGTCTCCGATGGGGCACTGGATGTCAGGGACACACTGATCAGACAGGTGCCGACTACATTTTATTTTAATGCGCCTTTTTTTAATGACTGAAGTTTATTTGGAATTTCTTTACTTCTTTTTACTGAAATTCTTTTTCTGCGGTTCTGAATCATATCATGCTGATCACAAAAAAAATAATTTAAAAATGTAACGATTTTTTTTTTTTTTCCGCCTAATATTTCTAATATTTGTAAAATATACTACTGGACTCTCATACTGAAAAGTTTGAAGGACAGTTAGGACCATCATGAGAGTTTTTTTTTCTTTTAGATATGGTGTGGAGAAGGTTTGGTATCAAGAAAATAACAGCCAATTGAGGGAGAGACAGCTATATGAAATGAGTCGTGATACATCTTATGATTCTCCTACGTGAGTGTATACCATATAGTGGTGTTGAAAAATAACTGCAGGGGCTTTGGAACACCCGGACATGTTTTCATTGGGAATAGTGAAATTAGCAATGGTAATTTCCCTGAGGGTTTTCCGCAAAATGCATTGGAGTCAGTGGGACCTGGACCTGTTCTTGTGCAGCCTAGTCTACAGTTTATACTAATTTTACAGGTCCTCTGCCACTCATGTAGGTTTGTTGCCATCTAGTGGATGTCTTTATTACTACTCCCAGAGTGCAAGCACAGGACAATGTCTGCTGGCCCTAATGTTATGTATGAGTACTATTAGGCTGGATTCCCACCTATGGCAGTTTTAGTGCTTTATTCATTTTGCAGATTTGCACTACAGATCGTGTTCCATAGGAAACCATGTTAAATGGACTGTAGTGCAAATCTGCAAAATGCACTAAAAATGCCATAGGTGTGAATCAGGCGACAGCTTTACAAGTGTCACATCTCTGGTAAGGGTAAAATTCCTTTCAAATTCTCAAAAAAAAAAAGTTGTTCTCTCAGGATACTCCAATTCATTGGGAGCTATTATATATTTTAACCACTTGAGACCCGCGCTATAGCCGAATGACGGCTACAGCGCGGACCTCCTTTGCCGGGACTACGTCTATTGACGTCGTCCCGTGCACGAGCGGCCTGCGCGCCCCCTGTGGGACGCGCGCGGAGCGCCCTGTGATCGGTGAGTCTATGAGACTCGCCTGATCACGGATCCGAGCAAGGGGTCGATCCCGACCCCTTATCACGGGATCAGCTGTCAGCCAATGACAGCTGATCATGTGATACAACGGAGCCGGTAATCGGCTATTATTCCTCCTCGCGCTGACAGAGCAAGGAGAAAAAAAAAAGCCGATCACCGGCGGGCCGTGATCGGGACATCAGTCCCGATCACGGCCAGCCCTGCCAGTGCTCACCTGCCCCCTGCCAGTGCCACCACATTAAAAAATAAGTGCCCCCCGTCAGTGCCACCCAGCAGTGCCCACAGTGCCACCCAGCAGTGCCCACAATCTGCCTCAAAAACGGTGCTGCACCCAAGTGCCACATATCAGTGCCCATCAGTGTCATCTACCAGTGCCCAGCAGTGCCACCTATCAGTGCCACCTATCAGTGTCCATCAGTCCCATCTATCAGTGGTACCTATCAGTGCCCCTTAGTGCCACCCATCCGTGCCACCCATCCATGCCACCTTATCTGTACCCATCTTTGCCCATCAGTGCCGCCTTATCTGTGCCCATCAGTACTGCCTTATCTGTGCCTATCAGTGCCACCTTATCTGTGCCTATTAGTGCCGCCTTAACTATGCCTATCAGTGTCCACCAGTGCAGCCTATCAGTGCCGCCTCATCAGCGCACTTCAATGAAGGAGAAAAATGGCCTGTTTGCAAAATTTTATAACAAACTATTAAACATGATTTTTTTTTTTTTTTTGCATCTTTTTTTGTTTGTTTAGCAAAAAATAAAACTCCGAGCTGTAATTAAATACCACCAAAAGAAAGCTCTATTTGTGGGGAAAAAATGATAAAAATGTCATTTGGGTACAGTGTTGTATGACCGCGTAATTGTCATTCAAAGTGCATCAGCGCTGAAAGCTGAAAATTGGTCTGGGCAGGAGGGGGGTTTAAGTGCCCAGTAAGCAAGTAGTTAAAGATGAATTCTTCCTAAAAAGAACAGCGGGGTCTTCAGGGAGACAAGGTCCAAGGATTTTATACATTTTTTTAAAATGTTTATTAAAAACCTTTTTCATCGCCCTGAATCAGTCTGAGTAGGAAGTGAGGAATGACCAACCAAAATCATTCAGCCCAGGTTCACACCAGTGCGATCACAAACATTCCATGCTATTCGCACCCACACAGGGTTGCCACGTCATCCCTTTAATCGAGGACACATATGAATTACACGGGTTCTGAGGCTGAATTAATGCAGATAAGGCACCGAGTGAGTTTAATTACCACCTTAACCACTTTCAGCCCCGGACCATTTTACTGGCTTAAGCCCAGACCACTTTTTGCAATTCGGCACTGCGTCGCTTTAACTGACAATTGCGCGGTCGGGCTCCCAAAATAAATTGTCGTTCCTTTTTTCCCCACAAATAGAGCTTTCTTTTGATGGTATTTGATCACCCCTGCGGTTTTTATTTTTTGCGCTATAAACAAAAATAAAGGGACAATTTTGAAAAATGCATAATTTTTTACTTTTTGTTATAATAAATATCCACCAAAAATATATAAAAAAAAATTATTTTTCCCTCAGTTTAGGCCGATACGTATTCTACATATTTTTGGTAAAAAAAATCGCAATAAGCGATTATTGATTGGTTTGCGCAAAAGTTATAGCGTTTACAAAATAGGGATAGTTTTATAGCATTTTTATTAATATTTTTTTTTTTTTACTAGTAATGGCGGCGATCAGCGATTTTTTTTTTTTTTTTTTTTTTTTTTTATTGTGACTGCGGCATTATGGCGGACACATCGGACATTTTTGACACATTTTTGGGACCATTGTCATTTATACAGCAATCACTGCTATACAAATGCAGTGATTCCTGTGTAAATGACACTGGCAGTGAAGGGTTTAACCAGTGGGTGGCAGTGTAGGGGTTAAGTGTTCCTAGGGGCGTGTTACTAAGTGCGGGGGGCTTGGCTTTCATTTAGTGAACACTGATCTCTGCTCCAATCACATGGAGCAGAGATCAGCGTCACTTGTTGCTAAGCAGAATGGGGAAATGCTGTTTACAACAGCATTTCTCCGTTCAGCCGCCCTGTAAGACCATTGCAGGTATGCCCGCGGCGATCGAGTATGCGGGACCCGCGACCGGACTCACGGGGGTCGAGACTGGCACGCGGGCTCACCGGTTAACCGGTTAAAGTGATTGTAAAATCTTGTTTTTTTTTTTTTTCTATTAAAATAACAAAAAGTTATACTTACCTGCTCTGTGCAGTTGATTTTGCACAGAGCAGCCCAGATCTACCTCTTCTTGGGTCCCTGGCTGTAGCTCCAGGCTCCTCCCTCCTGTTGAGTGCCCCCACAGCAAGCAGCTTGCTATGGGAGGCACCCGAGCTCAGCTGCAGCTCCGTGTATCCATTCAGGCACGGAGCCGTGGCCCGGCCCTGCCCACTCTCTCTCCTGATTGGCTGAGATTAATTGACAGCAGCGGGAGCCATTGCACCGCTGCGGTGTCTCAGCCAATCAGGAGGGAGAGTCCTGGACAGCCAAGGGACTTCGACATCGCTGGATAGAAATGGGGCTCAGGTAAGTATTAGGGCAGCTGAGAGGGGCTGCTGCACACAAAAGGCTTTTTATCTATCTTAATGCATAGAACACATTAAGATAAATAATCTTCTGCCTTTTATAATAACTTTAAGTCCCAGTTGTCTTTTGCTAAACTTCCTAAAACCTCCTATTCCCCATCTCTGCAGCATAGACACTTATTATTCTCTAGTCCAAGATAAAAACTAGGTGGTCTAACTAGGCTACTTGAGATAACACAGGACAAGTGGAGAGGAGACAAGACAGCTCTGAATTTCTGACACGATCAACAGGTATTTTTATACGTAACCAATTCCCACCCAACCTATAGCTTAATGACACCCGAGTGGGACTTTTGCCAGTCTGGGTGGGCATCGTATAATGTCCTTCCAGATTGCGCTGTGGCACAATCTGTCACTAGATGTGTCCATCGGAACACAGCCAATGACTTATCAGTGTACTGGCTTGCTGCTGGTACCATGTGACCAATTCTTTCATACCATACATTGTGTATAGTTGCGTTGCTAGCTGTGATTGGCCCTGTCTGTACCATGTGATTGCATTAATGACCAATCACAGCTAGCAACACAATTGTATACAATAGTTGGCAAGAAAGGATTGGTCACATGGTACAGGCAGCTAGCCAGGGCACTGATCAGTTATTGGCTGTGTCCGATGGTCATAAATGTGATCGCATGGTACAGACAGGGCCAATCGCAGCCCATCTGTACCGTGTGATTAGCTCTGGTCAATCACAGCTAATCAAAAGAAACAGAATGAATCAGTTTCATTGCTATAAGCAAGCATTTTACTGAATGAAATTTTCTGCTATAAGCAATCAATGTGTAAAAAAAAAAAAAAAAAATCCTAACCACTTTCCCAGGGTAGTACAATGTTACTATGGTAACATTATATTGCTCTGATCACAGAAAAAAATAAAAAAGAGAAAAAAAAAATGTAATAAAATGTCACCAGGTAGTGTCCCTGATCACCACCACACTAGTTATATAACACCCGGGTACTGCACTGTGACAGTATGTAAAAAATTATAATAATAATAATACAATTGTGAACATTTTTTTTTAAACTTCTTTATTTTCCAAAAAATGATGACAAAAAAATTACAACTTCAAAAAACTTGCTATGCCTCTTACTAAATACCTTACCCCTTGTACACACGGTCGGACATTCTGACAACCAAATCTGTTGGATTTTGTCCGAAACTGTTGCATACACACGGTCGGACCAAGTTGTCGGAAAATCCGATCGTTCAGAACGTGATGACGTTATTTCGTTACGACGGGACTACGTTCAGGCTAGTAGCCAATAGCTTTGATGTAGGAATTTGATCTGAGCATGCGTGGCACTTTGTCCGATCGGAATTCTCTGCACATGATCGGAGTATGTCCGATCGGATCATGTTGTCGGAAAATTTTATAGCCCAGCTGGAAAACTTGGTCGGTTGGATATTCCGACAGAAACAGTCCGATGGAGCCCACACACTGTCGGATTATCCGACAACACGGTCCTATTGGACATCTTCCATCGGAATATCCGACCGTGTGTACAAGGGCTTAGACTGTCTACTTTCCAAAAAGCGGTCATTGGGGGGGGGGGGGGGGGGTGGTATTTTTACTGTCCTGGAATGTTTCAGCATCAAGAAATGAGATTCAGAATTGATTTTCAGCTACTGCATATACCATAGTTTGCGGCCTCTATAACTTTCGTACAGACTAAACAATATACACCGATTTTGGGTTATTTTCACCAAAGAAATCTAGCAGAATACATTTTGCCCTAAATTTATGAAGAACAATTATTTATTTGCAAAATTGTAGAACAGAAGCTAAAGAAAAACCTTTAAAAATGTTGTTTATTTGTTTATTAAGAAAAAAAAAACAGTGGTGATTACCGTATTTATCGGCGTATAACACGCACATTCATTTTAAGAGGGAAGTTTCAGGCAAAAACTTAAAATTTTGTATTGGCGTATAACACGCACACGCTATTTGCACCCGATTTTCATGGTGAAAAAGTGAGTGTTATACGCCAATAAATACTGTAAATACCACTAAAAGAAAGCTCTAATTGTGTGCACAAAATGATCATTTAGTTTGGTACAGTGTTGCATGACCACGCAATTGTCATTCAAAGTACCGTATTTATCAGCGTATAACACGCACCCCAAGTTTAGGAGGGAATTTTAAGGAAAAAAAAACTTTTAGGAGGGAAGTTTAAGGAAAAAAAAACTTACATTTAAATGCCCATCAATGCAGCCTTATCAGTGTCCATCATTGCACCCTTGTCAGTGTCATATGCAGCCTTGTCCACCATTGCAGCCTTGTCAGTTTTATTTGCCTATTTTTTTTTTTTTTTTTTTAATGCCGCCGCCGAAATACAGAGCTTTGGCTCTTCTCGGCAGCTTTCGGCCGCCTTCGGCCGTTCTCCCTCGGGCTTTCACACTGGAGTGCAGTGGCTGTTTCAGGGCGCTTTGCAGGCGCTATTTTTAGCGCTGAAGCGCCCCAATGTGAAAGGGCCCTGAGTAATTTGATCCCATCCCCACCACCACTGCTGCCACTGATCCCATGACCGTCACCACCATCGGTGGACCACACCCACCACCACCTCTGCCACTGATCCAGAGAGGAGGGGGGCCTTCATGGTTTCTTGCACCCGGGCCCTGAAAGTTCTAGGTGCGCCTCTGCTTTGTATTATGTAAACTCGTTCACTGAATATGCAGCAGAGGGGAGGGGCAGGCATAGCCGCTCTGTGTGCCTTTCTCTTCTCCTGAGTGTCTGTGTATGCCCTGGCAGAGCTATAAACTTGTCAAATATAAAATAATAGAGATAAATCCAGAAGATGTCATGCACCTCCTTGGACTTACTGTACACTCATAGTGTGCCTACACTTTTTACAAAGTGGCTGAATTCCTGGAATTCAGCTTTAAATGCCAAATCCACATTAACTGTTGAGATAAGATATCAGCAACAAAGAGAATGCATTGCTTTCAGCTGACATATTGGGTTGCTTTGTGAGAAGGAGCAGCAGAGCACAACCATTGTTCATAGTTCACAGTTAGTAAGGTTGAATAAAGACACCAGTCCATCCAGTGTGAGTGTCTACAATTGTCCCTATCCCTGTACATTGCACACTCACATTGGTCCCTGCCCTCAAGGAGCCCACAATCCAAGGTCCCCATTCATATACTAGGGGCCAATTTTGGACAGAAGCCAATTAACCTACCTGCATGTCTTTGGAGTGTGGGAGGAAACCGGAGTACCTGGAGGAAACCCACGCAGGCACATGGAGAACATGCAAACTCCAGGCAGGTAGTGTAATGGTTGGGATTTGAACCAGTGACGCTTCTTATTGCTAGGCGAGCGTGCTAACCACTACACCATTGTGCCACCCTAATTGTGTGGCACTGCACAGCAAGAAACAGGCCTGCATACATATTGAGCAAACATGGCTGCCATTATATATACAAACATACAAGTTGAACTTGTTAAATTAAAAATATTACCTCTTATTATTATTATTTTACACCAATCTGACATGTGAAGAAACATAGATAAGCATATACAGTATATTCCCTTTATTCTGCCAATGCACAGTAGACAAAATTATAAAATGCTTATTGGTTATTACAGTTGATTGAAGCGATTTCCTGACTCTTTTCAGACCATTATTGAAGATTCAACTAATAGAAACCTGGCATTAGATAAATATGAAGGCTGCCTGTCAATTCGTTTTGTGTCTTTCATGACAAAGATTTGCCTTCAATACTTTGAGTCACTTCCCCAGAACAAGTATGTAGACCAGGAGTTCTGACTTTACTGGCTGCATGCTTGCTCCAGATAATTGACAAGGAAGGTATAGAATCCAGAGATAGCTAGGAAACCAGCATTGTGGGAAGGTCAGCTTTTACTTTTTCCTCATTAGAGGTTTGTTTGGTGGTCTAAAGCCTTGTACACATGATCGGAGAATCCGTCGGAATGTGTCCTATCGGACTGTGTTGTCGGATAATCCGACTGTGTGTGGTATGCATTGGAATGTTTCCGTTGGAATATCCGTCGGACCCAAATTTCCAACTTGTTGGAAATATTTCCCGAACCAACTGGTTGGATCGGACATACTCCGATCATGTGTAGAGAATTTTGATCGGACCAAGTGCCACGCATGCTCAGATCAAATTCCTACATCAAAGCTATTGGCTACTAGCCTGAATGTAGTCCCATCGTAACGAAATTACGTCATCACGTTCTGAAAGATCGGATTTTTCGACAACTTAGTCCGACCGTGTGTATGCAACAGTTTCGGACAAAATCCGACGGGCAAAATCCGACGGATTTGGTTGTCGAAATCTCCGACCGTGTGTACAGGGGCTATATGGTTGTAAACAGCCAACCCCACATGAGCATGTAGTAGTAGTCTTTTCAGAGAACCACTTTAAAATCTCCCCATAAACTCCATTCCCAACTTGAAGAGACTACCACAGCTGTCCCATATTGACAATGCTTGAAATAGCTTGTAAAACATCTTTGAGAAAAGACAAAGGCTAACACACAAGCCCACTTTCCAAGTAAGGGTCTCCTTTAATTTTGATGACCCCCAACTCTTGTCGTGTAGAGTTTCTGACCTCAAAAGTGTCTGGGATGGGTTTGGATTTGTAGAGATGATGTAGTAGCTCAATGGCTATGTCCAAAGACTCTCCTAATACAGTTGACTGCTCACCCGAATCCTGAAGCTTTATCTCCATTACATAAAGATGTCCTGTCACCGGGCTTGGAGGACCCAAAATAACTCCATGGGGAATTTTCCCCTTTGTCCGAGTTATGACTGCTACAGAGAAGGCTTTTGGAATTCTGGCGAAGTGATGATTCCAGGTGGCTCCGGGAGGCTTGTGTTCCCCAACCTGTTTGATGAAAGGTTGAACTGGATTTGAAAGAATTGCCATGATGTTGATGGAAAAGCACTCCAGTGTCCGGGTAGCATCTTCAGCTGCTGCTAATACCGTTGTTCCCTCATCCCAGTTTTTGATTAATCTTCCCACCATCAGCTGAGTCAACAGTGGCTGTCTGTAGAGCAGAGGATGGAATTGGACAGCTCTGCCATTAACATCGGAGAGTTTTTTTATGGCAATGTAACCTGTGTTTCGTTGGAACAAAACCGAAAGGACAGAAATGAAAATGAGAAACAGGAGCACGGCCAAGCTGACGGATGGGAAGAAGTCTGAGTTTTCTGCCCTCCTCGCATCTTCTGGAGTAGGGCCAGAGTGCCTGGTATGACCTACAATTCTACGAGATGGGATGCAAATAAACTGGCGGCTGTGTGCCATCTTGCCCGGGTCTAGAGAAGGGAAAAACAAAATAAAACACAGGTTTATATTCTAGTTATATTATATTATATGTTATGTTATGTTATGTTATATTATATTATAGTTCTGTGTGAATATATTGGAAAATAAGATCGGTGCGACAGCCAGGCAGTTTAGTTAGCATTTACACAATAAGAGCAGCTTTTCTCAACCTTTTCAACACAGAGGAACCCTTGAAATAGTTCTCCGGTCTCGAGGAACCCCCTGCTAAAAATTTGAAATCTACAACTCATGATACATTAGTGTGATGGTCAGTGGGGAGAATGGTCCTTACACTCAGGGCCGTCTTTATTATTGACTGGACCCTGGGCAAACAATTTTTTGGGCCCCCTCTTCCATGCAATTTCGCTCTCCACATGTTCAGTTTACTGAATCAGATCAGGCAGCAATTGCGATTGGTTGCCAGAGGTTACAGTGTATCATTACCGCTCACTGACTGGTTGCAAGAAGTTACAGCACACATTACAGCTCATTACAGCTCACTGATTAGTTGCTAGATGTTACAGCACATGATTTCTGCTTGTTGATTGGTTGCTAGAGATTACTTTACAATAATACCGCTCACTGACTGGCTGCTAGAGGTTACAGCACACATTATGGATCACTGTCTATTTTCTAGAGGTTACAGCACATGACTTCTGCTTGTTGATTGCATGCTAGAGGTTACTGGACATCTATACCACTCACTAATTGCTTGCTAGAGGTTACTGCACATTATTATTGCTCACTGATTGGTTCCTAGAGGTTACTGCATATCCTTACACAGCACGGGACTAAAACTTCAAGGGATAAGGGAATTTAAACTGGGATAGTTGGCAAGTAGGAGGCAGCTGCTTTGGGCCCCACAACAATGATGGGGCCCAGGGCAGCTGCCCCTTTTGCCCTGCCTTAAAAACGGTCCTGCTTACACTTGTGGTCATTGGGAAGAATTACCTCCTTATGCCCCGTACACACGAGCGGACTTTTCAACATCCAAAGTCCGAAGGACCGAGTCCGTCAGACTATCCGATCGTGTGTGGGCTGCAACGGACTTTTGATTCGCCAAAGTCTGACGGACTTTAGAAATGAAGCATGCTTCAAATTTTCCCGAAGGAACTCCGCCGGACCCGGTCCCCTTCGAAAACTCCGCTCGTGTGTATGCTACTCCGACGGACTAAAACCGACGCTAGGGCAGCTATTGGCTACTGGCTATGAACTTCCTTATTCGAGTCGGGTCGTACGTCATCACGTTCGAATCCGTCGGAGTTTAGTGTGATCGTGTGTGGCCAAGTCCGTTCGGCCGAAAAGTCTGTCAGAACTCCGTCGGAACTCCGGCGGAACTCCTTTGGAAGTCTGTCGGACATAAGTCCTCTCGTGTGTACGGGGCATTACAGAGAGCTAAAAAGATCAAAGGTGTGAGTGGGAACTTATCTAAGAGGCAGAAATTTCCCAATGCTGAAGGAACCCCTACAACCTCTGAAGGAACCCTGGAGTTCCACGGAACCCTGGTTGGGAATCGCTGCAATAGAGCATAGGCAGTCGTTGTAATGTTTACATCTCCTTTGAAAGCTTCTTGTCCATTTAGATTTGATTAAGGTCACCATACCTGTTACAATCAAACCATACAATCAACTTTAGATTTACCAAAGCTATGTGATAAGAAGACCTAACTAATCTATCCAATCAATTTGCATTCAATCTATGCACTACATAGAGGTTGAGAGATCTAAATAGTATTAAACAATTACACTGTAAAGCCCTTGTACACACAGTCGGACATTCCGACGGAAGATGTCCGATCGGACCATGTTGTCGGATAATCCGACCGTGTGTGGGCTCCATCGGACTGTTTCCGTCGGAATATCCGACAGACAAGGTTTTAGAGCTGGGCTATAAAACTTTCCGACAACATGATCCGATCGGACTTTGTCCGATTGTGTGTAGAGAATTCCGATCAGACAAAGTGCCACGCATGCTCAGATCAAATTCCTACACCAAAGCTATTGGCTACTAGCCTGAACGTAGTCCCGTCGTAATCAAATAACGTCATCACGTTACGTACGATCGGATTTTCCGACAACTTTGTCAGACCGTGTGTATGCAACACCAGTTTCGGACAAAATCTGTCGGACAAAATCAGACGGCTTTTGTTGTCGGAATGTCCGACCCGTGTGTACAAGGGCTTACATGCATTGCGAGCTTAAAGCAGATTATTATTATGTTTAATATCTTTCTAGAAGTTGTTAAAGTTAGTACAGAGACAATAGTGGAGCGGTTTCCATGATGCAATCTTATCCTTACCCTGTGCTTGTTTCCTCTGCGGAGGACTGAAGTAGAATCCTATCTGTCTTTGCATTAGCAGCAACCTATAGAGATGGATCAGTGGAGAACTTGACAGACAACTGCAGCACAAACTCTTAATGGCCTCGAGGAGAGGCAAATTGATCAACGCTCCACCCCGAGACGCTTCGCTGTGCAGCTACTCGTTGTACCCTGCAGCCTAAACTTAAATGTTCTCAGAAAGAACTTCAGTCTAATTAAAAAACAGGATATTGATCTAGAATCAAGAGGTGTAAAAAAATGGGAGAGCACTGGAGCCAACTTAAAAAAAAAAAGCTCTGAGTAACCATGTCTGTATTTAGAAATATTAAAGCGGAACAACGCTGCATCTGAGCACCGCAAACCAGAAACGCTAGTTAATTCATTTTTAATATTCAAAGCAAACTCTCCCATCCATCCGTGCCTCCCTGCTTTATTTTCCTGAGAAATCACTTTGAAACCCCCCCTAGCATCTCTGGCCGTGGTAATCTTGAGTAAGGGCAAATGGTTTATGTAGCATTTACATCCTGAAATCCATCTGCCCTTAGCTCAGGCACGCAGGCAGGAGAGTGCACTTAGCTAAGAGAAACCCCTCCTCCTCTCCTAAAGACTCCTAGGATCTATGGCATAATTTGCCTAGGTATAGAAACCAGGTCATAACTAAAGAAGTATACAAATAGTGAATGTTGATAGAGTGAAGTTCTTCTGTAACTCAATTCATTCTTCCATTACTCACTAAGAATCAGATTTAGAAAGCTGCAAGGAGAGCTAGAAAAACACTTAAACAAGAAGTAAACCCTGATTGGCTTTTACTTTCTCTTTTTTCTCTTGCAAAAAAAAAGCATAATGGGCACTAGCCTGCATCCTAAGCCCGCCCTGTCCCCGCATCCATCTTCACCCCTCTTCCTTTCCGGGGGCCGCGGACACCGGCTCTGTGACCTGGCCGGAGCCACATGATGTCACTTCCACGAGGGAGCCATCAGTCACGGCACTTGCGAGTCAAAAAAACAGCACGGAGGTCCGTTTCTTCACAGCGCATGCACCGATGACATCATCGGCGCACTACAAGGTATATATCTCCTAAACGGCGCACGATTAAGAGATAATTCCACTACCTATAGGTAAGCCTTATTCTAGGCTTACCTATAGGTAAAAGTGACAATCGGGGGTTTACAACCACTTTAATATTGGTTGAGAAGCCACTTCCATTTTGACACTCCCAAAGACAAAAGGCGGTATCGGTTTTCAAGACCCACTAAAATACCACGAGGCCGTGTACTTACCTAGACTTCAACTGGTGTGCCCAAGGAGATAAAAAAAAACTGTGGGTACACTTAGAACAGGCGAGGGTGGGTATAATGTTAGCTAGACTCCCCTGGATTTCAGATGAAGCCATCCCGATAGAGGTCACCCAACAACCCCTGGCTGCAGCTACTATTAAAGTTGTTAGATTCGTCTTCAAACATACAGATACTTTCACCTTTCCCTAGTCCAATAATCCCAAATCCTTCATCCTGGACTTAACGATCATCAATTTTGATGAACTTATTTGTGAGGAGTCCCATTGCTTGTTGCATTTCTTTCAAGAAAAAGCGCTTATGACGAGTCATGAAATTTAAATGAATTTCTCCCACACTTTGGACTTCCTTCACCGACTGTTCCCAGTTGGTTGCATATCTTCGCACTTTACTGGAGAGGTTTTCTATAAAAGAGACCTTTCTAAGTTTGAGCAGTCCTGCCTTGCAGGGAAACCAATGAGACATTTATTGTGCCCCTTCGCCTGACTTCTCTGTCAAGATCAATGGCACATCTATCAGTCCGTCCCCACATGCCAGGGTGCTAGGGGTAACCTTAGACTCCGAACTGTCCTTTCAGGCCCACATACAAGCCCTGTCCAAATCGTAGTTTCATAGTTAGTAAGGTTGAATAAAGACACCAGTCCATCCAGTTCAACCTGAGTGAGTGTCTACAATTGTCCCTATCCCTGTACATTGCACACTCTCATTGGTCCCTACCCTCAAGGAGCCCACAATCCAAGGTCTCCATTCATATAATAGGGACAATTTTGGACAGAAGCCAATTAACCTACCAGCATGTTTTTGGATTGTGGGAGGAAACCGGAGTACCCGGAGGAAACCCACGCAGGCACAGGGAGAACATGCAAACTCCAGGCAGGTAGTGTCAGTGGTTGGGATTTGAAGCAGCGACCCTTCTTACTGCTAGGACAAGAGTGCTAACCACGACACCATCATGCCGCCTCTGCAACATTTCCACAATACGCCCCTTTTTAACTAAAGACACCACCAAGCTTCTAATTCACTCCCTGGTCATCTCTCGCCTCGACTACTGCCACTCCCTCCTCGTTGGATTACCTTTACACAGACTATCCCCCCTTCAGTCCATAATGAATGCCGCTGCCAGACTCATCCACCTTACCAACCATTCAGTGTCCTCCACCCCTCTCTGCCAATCCCTGCACTGGCTTCCACTCACCCAACGAATACAATTCAAAGTACTAAAAATAATTTACAAAGCCGCCCATAACTCTGCCCCCAGCTACATCACTGACCTAGTCCCAAAATACCAACCAAGCCGCTCTCTTCGGTCATCCCAAGACCTCCTGCTCTCTAGCTCCCTTGTCCCCTCCTCCCCCCATGCTCGCCTCCAGGATTTCTCCAGAGCTTCTCCCATCCTTTGGAACTCCCTACCCCAATCTGTCCGACTGTCCCCCTAATCTATCCATCTTAGATGATCCCTGAAAACCCTTCTCTTCAAAGAAGCCTATCCTGCTTCTAACGAACACTGTTTTACTTCCTTCATCAGCTCCTTCCCCACAGCTATTACCTTTTGTATCAATTGCCCCTTCCTTTTTAGATTGTAAGCTCTAACGAACCGGGCCCTCTGATTCCTCTTGTACCAAATTATAATGTAACTGTAATGTCTGCCCTCATGTTGTAAAGCGCTGAGCAAACTGTTGGCGCTATATAAAACCTGTATAATAATAATTGTCTCATTTGTACTCAGTCCTGATAACGGCCAGTGCCCCACAGAATCTTTCCCTTCAACAATGGAAAAGAGATTTACAAATTACTAGGCTTGTGCAAATTGTTTCGTAACGAATCAACATTTGGCCGAATTTCGCATCTTTCGGACATTCGGATGCATCCGAATAAAAAAATAACGAATTACTTATGCGAAAGCAAGGATCTCCTATATACCCATTTGTTTTAATATGTCTTGTTCATTGCATTTTTTGAGTGGTTACTCTCTCTCGGTACCACATTGCTTTCTGTATTTATGGCTCTAATTGTTTTTGTCTTTTTCCTGCCTGTATTATGGGGTCTTTCCCTACCGGAGATAAATAAATAAAATATATATTTGAAAAAAAAATAACGAATTACAACGAATACGAAAGAAATATAACAAATGAATTTGAATGAATTCAACATGATTCGGTAATTCTTTAAAGATCTAATGACAAAAGGTCAGCTCAAAGTAAATCTTATAGTCCAATCAGCTAATTAATTTTGTGCCTGAGGTTGGATTACTGGCAAAGTGCATTCCTGAGAACTGAGTGAGAAGGGTGTTGTGTTGTATTTGAGCCGAGGAGAAGAGACGTTGTCATTGTGTGTGTTAAAAGATTCAATAAACAAACGACTTTCCAAACTACGAATCATTATCACGAATGTCTATACATCAGTGCTTGACAAAACCCGGTCGCCAGGTCGCATTGGCGACTAGAATCAGCGACCTTGCGCCTGGGGCAGCATAGCTGGGGGTATCCCGTCTCCGTGGACCCCCCCCCCGCGCGATCGCGTCGGGCCGAGCGAACGCGTCGGGCCGCGCCGCAGGCGGCCGGTAATTGAGCCCCCGGCTTTGAGGCCTTCTGTAATCCTATGGTTCCTTCTGGAATCTGGCGCCCTCTTGTGGTGGCCGTTGGAATTACAACCAACAATGCTAATCGGATTGCCTGCCAGTCTTTCTCCATCCCTTTACTTAGAACCCCTAAACAAAAAAAAAACAAAAAAAAATATATATATAGTATATTATATATATATATATATATATATATATATATATATATATATATATATATATATATATTTTTTTTTTTTTTAATTATTTATTCTAACACCCTAGAGAGTAAAATGGTGGTCGTTGCAATACTGTCTGTCACACCGTATTTGCACAGCGGACTTACAAGCGCACTTTTTTTTGGGGAAAAAAAATGTATTTAATAAAAAAAAAAGACAACAGTAAAGTTAGCCTAATTTTTTTTTTTTATATTGTGAAAGATAATGTTACGCCGAGTAAATCGATACCCAACATGTCACGCTTCAAAATTGCGCCCGCTCATGGAATGGCGACAAACTTTTACCCTTTAAAATCTCCATAGGCGACGTTTAAAAAATTCTATAGGTTGCACGTTTTGAGTTACAGAGGAGGTCTGGGGCTAGAATTATTGCTCTTACTCTACCGATCACAGCGATACCTCACATGTGTGGTTTGAACACCGCTTTCATATATGCGTTCGCTTCTGCACGCAAGCTTGGCGAGACAGGGCGCATTTAAAACATTTTTTTTTCTTATTTTAACTTTTATTTTAATTTTTTTCACTGTTCTTTTAAAAAAAAAAAATGTGTGTCACTTTTATTCCTATTACAAGGAATGTAAAAATCCCTTGTAATAGAAAAAAGCGTGACAGGTCCTCTTTTATATATGAGATCTGGGGTCAGAGAGACCTCACATCTCATATTTACACTAAAATGCAATTTAAAAATGTCCCTCTAAGAGCTATGGGCAATGACTTGGAGACAGGTGGGGGGCTGGGGGCTATCTTCCCCTCACTCGTCTCCATGTCAGGCCAGGGACAGGTCCAGATCGCCGTCACGGACCTGGCTCCTAACTTTTTTAGCTGGCTCCTAGATTCCAAGCAAATTTGTCAACCCCTGCTATACATACATAAATAGCGAATTTCAACGATTACGAACGAATGAATTCGACACTCTACGAATAATAACGAATTATCCGAAAACGTATTAACGTAACATAACGAATATAACAGAACGAAATGATGTATTTTGGGAATGTCTGAAACAACGACTTCTGGGATATGGTTGAACAAATGGTTAAATAACCAACTGGTGTGTCTCTTGAGAAGAAACCCACAGCATACTTACTTCATGACATACCCTTATTCAATAAAGGCTACAAAAATTCATTGTTGAGACACCTTCCAACGGCTGCAAAAGCATGTATACCAACACTTTGAAAAAGCCAAGTCGCTCCAAATAAATCTCTCTCACTGGCTGGCTGGAACTACAGAAAATTCAGGAAATGGCAAATGGAGGACCTCGCAATGGCTATGAAAAAACAGAGAGAGAAATACTGGAGAATATGGACTCTGTATCTCCTATATAAAGATCAGTCTCCCTTAGTATTAAAGGATTTCTTCTTTTTGATGAAATGGTGTATTGTTATCTGCAAATTTCTTGGTTGATTTGTAACCTTCTGGTTATAATTCCAAGATATCTTATATATAAATAAGGAGTTTGGAGAAGGGCAGGAGAAAGGAAAGGAAAGAGAGAAAGGTATATTTAAAACTAGGAGGGAAAAAGGAAAAAAAATACTGCAGTTTGTCAGTCCAGAATGTTGCGGCTGCATTATTTTAGAATGTTTGTTTGTTTTGTTTTTTTTTCTACTTTTTTTTTTCTGTTTTTTTTTCCTGGTGTTCTGGCTAGTAATACAGCTCCATTCCACAGGGAGGCGCAATAGAGACACCTTTGGTCAGCAGTATTGTCAATCCACGGAGCATGATTTTATACTGTACCTGTAATTCTTGTATGTGTGTTTTGTTTTATTATTCTATTTTCCTGCATTGTGGGTGTATTGTATTCAAAATGTATAAATAAAACAATAAAAATAAAGAAGAAGCCACTTTAGCATACCCCTCAGTGTTCATTGAGATACCTTAAAGAAAGCCTAACTGGGAAGAGACATGAAGGCGCCCATTGCTAGTTTTCATTCTGCAATGCTGTCGTATTTACCCTTTTCAATATTTGTGAGCCTAACCTGGAACAAGCATGCAAATAAGGATGTCGGATTTGACACATACATGTAGGCGCTCATCTGAAAATGTATATTTTTTGCATATATCTGACAGTTCACCATGAAACTATAAACAGTTTATTTGTCCCTAAAATGATCACATGGTAATTTAGCCAGTTCCAATTTTTTTTCCAGTCTTGATGTAAAGTGTTGGTGGTAGGAAGCAAATGATTGAATTTGCCCACACAATTGGCATAAGCAGGGGCGGACTGACCATTCGGGCACTGCCCCATGCTACTAAGGGGCCCCATCAGGGTTGCCAGCCTCAATAAAACCAGGGACAGTATGTAAAAATCTGTTAGTTTTTTTTTTTAAATCCCAAGATTATAGCTGCCCCACCTCTCCAGTACCTTTGTGTGTATGTGTATACTGTGTGTGTATATTGTATGTCTGTGTGTGTGTGTATACTGTGTGGCCCCATAATCTATTACCTGGGGGCCCCATAATCTCCTATTGCCCGGGGGCCCCATAATCTCCTATTGCCCAGGGGCCCCATAATCTTCTCCTATTGCCCGGGGGCCCCATAATCTCCTATTGCCCAGGGGCCCCATAATCTCCTATTGCCCGGGGGCCCCATAATCTCCTATTGCCCGGGGGCCCCATAATCTCCTATTGCCCGGGGGCCCCATAATCTCCTATTGCCCAGGGGCCCCATAATCTTCTCCTATTGCCCGGGGGCCCCATAATCTTCTCCTATTGCCCGGGGGCCCCATGAGTTGTCAGTCCACCCCTGTGCATATGCCTGCAAAATATTCATTGGAAAAACAGATTAGAGATCCAACTTGAAATTGATGGCTTCCTACTAGGGCTGCAACTAACGATTATTTTCACAATCGATTAGTTTGCCGATTATTGTTTCGATTAATCGGTTAATACCCTTAATAAAAGGGTGGTGTATAATTTAGTTAATAGTTAACTTAAAAGTTTAAAAAAAAAGGCAATTTATTCTTAAATATCTCTATTCAACTATATGGTTGGGGAGCAAAATATCTAATCCACTCTGAGAATAACAGACAGAAGAGATATATTGTATATGCTATTAGAGGAGATATACTAATCCACTCTGAGAATAACAGACAGAAGATATATATTGTATATGCTATTAGAGGAGATATACTGTATATACTATTAGAGGATATATATACTGTATATACTATTAAAGGGTGAATCTGGTAAATGTCATCAGACTCAGACATCAAATTTTTTTATTTAAAAAAAAAAAAAAAAAAGTAATTTTAAGAACGTTCGTTTGATTTTCTAATCGTTAGTGGTGTCAAAACGACGTACATTTTCAACCACAGTGACGGGAAAACTTGGAAATAATAGAAATCTTCTTGGTCAAGGGAATTTTCAGACAGTGTATGTGGTTTTCGTTCAGAAAGTACATTCATTTTAATAATCGATTAGTTTGCCGATTATTGTTTCGATTAATCGGTTAATACTCTTAAAAAAAAAAAAAGGGTGGTGTATAATTTAGTTAATATGTAAAGTTTAAAAAAAAGGCAATTTATTCTTAAATATCTCTATTCAACTATATGGTTGGGGAGCAAAATATCTAATCCACTCTGAGAATAACAGACAGCAGAGATATATTGTATATGCTATTAAAGGAGATATACTAATCCACTCTGAGAATAACAGACAGAAGATATATATTGTATATGCTATTAAAAAAAAAAAAAAAGTAATTTTAAGAACGTTCGTTCGATTTTCTAATCGTTAGTGGTGTCAAAACGACGTACATTTTCAACCACAGTGACGGGAAAACTTGGAAATAATAGAAAACTTCTTGGTCAAGGGAATTTTCAGACAGTGGATGTGGTTTTCGTTCAGAAAGTACATTCATTTTAAAAACAGAATTTTAAAAACAAGTGAAAAATTTCAAACCACTTTCTTTCATTCAGCGAATGTACAAAGATTTTTCGTCTGAAAATTGATCCGTGTGGCCGGCTTAAGTCTCGGTACACACCTATGCAGTTTGCCTTTGATCTGTTTCTGCCGTGCTTTTTGCTCTGCGTTTTGATTTTTTGCACCTGTGATTTTTCGTTTTTGCATTTTTTTTTTTGGGCCAATTTGTTGGGCCGATTAAAAAAACACAAATTGCTGAAAAAAACGCATGACATGCTTTTCTGCAGCTTCTCCATTGAAGTATATTGAACCAAAAAAAGCACCGTTTTGCGTTTAAAAAAAATAGTCCCCGACCCTTTCCAAATACGCAGCGGCTGAAAAAAAGCATAGATGTGAACGTGTCCCATAGGAAACCGTGTAAATGAACTGTACTGCGTTTTCTGCAAAAAGCACCAAAAAAAAAAAAAATACATAGCTGTGTTAAAAGCTGGGTTAAAAAAACAAAAATGAGCCCTTTATAATACAAAAAAAGCAAATAATCACTACTGTAAGGGGTTCATTTTTTTTACTGTAGAACTGTGAAAGTAATATTTACAGTAGCGATTTGCTCTTTTTGTACTATAAAGCGCTATTTTTTTTTTTTAACCCCATTATATTACTGGCCGATTAATCGATTATGAAAATAGTAATCGATTCATTTCATAATCGAATTATTTGTTTCGTCCCTACTTCTCACCCATTTGTAAAAAATTTTTACCCTGGTCCTGGGAACTCGCATCTTTGCAGAGCTGCATTAGGCACAGTTGGCTTATGCCTAGAGGCATCAGAGATCAAGAAAAAAAAGCTTTACCTTGTATAATTATTGGTCACATATTTATCTCCACAATAAAATAGAAATAAATGTATCTCTTATAAGCCTGGTTATAAACCTTCACACCATGGCTGAGACACCGCAGCAGTGCAATGGATCCTGCTGCTGTCAATTAAACTCAGCCAATCAGGAGAGAGAGTGGGCAGGGCCGGGCCACGGCTCCGTGTCTGAATGGATACACGGAGCTGCAGCTGAGCTCGGGTGCCCCCCATAGCAAGCTGCTTGCTGTGGGGGGCACTCTACAGGAGGGAGGAGCCAGGAGCTACAGCCAGGGACCCGAGAAGAGGTAGATCCGGGCTGCTCTGTGCAAAATCAACTGCGCACAGCAGGTAAGTATAACATTTTGTTATTTCAATAGAAAAAAAAAAAACAAGATTTTACAATCATTTTAAGCTGCCCATGAACGGCCATAGATGATTCGAAATTCAGCTGGTCCCTGCTGAACCGGACAAATTTCCATATGTCTATGGCTAGCTTTATGAGCTGAGTGCGTACCTGGCATATCCACAGGTATTTTTCTGTACTTGCCACCCCATTAAAGCGGAGGTCCACCCTAAAGTGGACCTTCCGTTCATCTGAACCCTCCCCCCCTCCGGCGCCACAATTGGCACCTTTCAGGGGGGAGGGGGTGCAGATACCTGTACAGTACAGGTATCTGCACCCACTTCCGGGATAGCTCTCTGCGGAAAGGGGTGTCGATTACGCCCCTTTCCGAAAGTCCCCCGCTGCCTGCTGGGAAACACACAGATCCCAGAGACAGCGGGGACCATCCTTATTGCGCAGCGCGACTCGCGCATGCGCAGTAGGGAACCGGGAAATGAAGCCGAAAGGCTCCACTTCCTGATTCCCATACCCAAGATGGCGGCGGCAGCACCCGAGAGACGATCGAGAGATCGGCTTTGGGTGCCGACATCGCGGGCGCACTGGGCGGGTAAGTGTCCTTAGTTTAAAAGTCAGCAGCTGCAGTATTTGTAGCTGCTGGCTTTTAAAAAAAAAAAAAAAAAACGCGGAGTCCCGGCGGACTCCCTCTTTAAGGAAAGGTTGATAATGACGATAAAGAAGAGACCGGCCTGTAGTAAATCAGCAGCCTGACTGCCCTTTAGTGCCATTTATCTGACAATTTACGAGGAGGTGTAGATTTGAACCCCAAAGCCCAGTTTCAAAACATGTGCTCAAAAAAAAAACAAAGACAAAGGCTCAGGGGCGGACTGACAACTCATGGGGCCCCCGGGCAATAGGAGATTAGGGGGGCCCCTGGGCAATAGGAGATTATGGGCCCCCCAGGCCAGGGCCGTCTTTAATTTGGATTGGACCCTGGGCAAACATTTTCTTGGGGCCCCCCCCTCCATTCTGAGGCTTACAAAAAATAGCAGGTAGACTCAAAATCAGTTTACTGCAGCAGATCACGTAGTGATTGCAATTGTTTGCCAGAGGTTACAGCCTATCCTTACTGCTCGCTGGCTGGTTGCTAGAGGTTACAACACATAATTTCTGCCCCGTTTGCCCTGCGCTAAAGACGGCCCTGCCCCAGGCAATCAGAGATTATGGGGCCGCACAGTATACACACACACACAGTATACAATTACATAGTATACACATACATGTACACACAGTATACACAGACATGTTTCTATTGGCTGAGAAGGTACTGGAGAGGTGGGGCAGCTATAATCTCAGGATTTTTAGACCAAAAGGATGTCGGTAAGGGACATTTCAGAGACGGATGTAACAAAAAACACAGATTTTTACATACTGTCCCTGGTTTTACTGAGGCTGGCAACCCTGATGGGGCCCCCTAGTGGCCCGGGGGCCCTCGGGCAGTGCCCGAGTGGCCGAATGGTCAGTCCGCCCCTGGCTGTAGATACATGCTCCTGGTTGGTTACTATGAGGCACTATACAGTACAGTTCTCTCCAAACTATATTGCCTGTATGCACGTATTTCTCCCACAGCTACAAATCAGATTGAGATCTGCACTGGAAATTGATAGTATCTAAGGCCTCTTTCACACGGGGCGGATCAGTAATGATCCACCCCGTGATGATCCGCTCGCTCAGCGGGGATCGCTCCGTTGTCCCCGCTGAGCCGGCTGCGGACAGGGCGGTCTCCGCACACTGTGCAGGGACCGCCCTGTCAGCTCTCCGCTCTCCTCTATGGGGATAGGACGAGCACAGACCGTGTGTCCGTGTTCATCCGATCCGCTCTGCAGACGGATAGAAAAATAGGATTTTCCTCCGTCTGCAGAATCGGACTGTTGCGGAGGCGGACGAAATCGGGTGTCTGCGGATGCTCATCCGCAGACACCCGCTATCCCATAGGGATGAATGTATGGCACGTATTTCATCCGCAAACGGATGGATGAAATACGGACATATCGTCCGCATGTGTGAAAGGGGCCTAAAAATGATTTTTCTGATTGATGAGGTGGCCATAGACAAACAGATACGACTCACCAAATATTGGACATGACGCACACCCGGCACAGCACCCCGTGGCTTTTTTTTTTTATTGAGAAAAGGGAACCGGTGGTTTAATTTCACTTCTGTAACCCTGATAAGTATAGATGGGGCCCCTGATGATGGAGATCTAAAGCAAACTTCAGTCAGTCTGGGTGACAGGCGTTCAAGTCACCCACGTATTTGTCAGGTTACATTGTCAGCAACAGGCAGGAATGCGGATCAATAGAATGCCAGTCGCTTGCTGGAACTGGCTCTCCCTATTGGCTTTCACAGCTAAATATTATGTAAAATGGAAGTTCACTTTATAAAGAAGAAGAGGAAAAAGAAGGTGTTAACCCTGTATGTGCTGCTACAGAAGAGTTACAGACGCCACCCCCACTCTATGGCTATATAGATAATATATCGCATTTCCTGTGGACTTCACTGAGAAGATCCCTTTGCTGAATTCCCAGGTTACACACCTGCTGTGCCTATTATGAGGGGATCTCACCTTTCCTGCTGGATTAAGAATACAGTAGAAGAAAGATCACCCCTAAAGCAGGCTATCCCCCCCCCCCCCCTTCAGTCTATTATGAATGCTGCTGGTAGACTAAGCCCTTGTACACACGGTCAGACATTCCGACCGAAAATGTCCGATCGGACCGTGTTATCGGATAATCCGACCGTCTGTGGGCTTCATCGGACTGTTTCCGTCGGAATATCCGACCGATAAAGTTTTAGAGCTGGGCTATAAAATTTTCCGACAACATGATCCGATCGGACTTTATCCGGTCGTTTGTAGAGAATTCCGATCGGACAAAGTGCCACGCATGCTCAGATCAAATTCCTAGACCAAAGCTATTGGCTACTAGCCTGAACGTAGTCCCGTCGTAACGAAATTACGTCTTCATGTCCCGAACGATCGGATCTTTTCCGACAACTGTGTCCGACCGTGTGTATGCAACACCAGTTTTGGACAAAATCCGTCAGAAAAAAATCCAACGGATTTGGTTGTCGGAATGTCCGACCCGTGTGTACAAGGGCTAATACACCTCACTAATCGTTCCGTGACTGTCGCCCCTCTCTGCCAATCCCTTCACTGGCTTCCCCTACCCCACCGTGTAAAAAATTCAAAATGCTAACAATAACATACAAAGCCATCCACAACATCGCCTCCCATCTACATCACCAACCTCATCTGCAGATATCGCCCAAATCGTCCCCTCCTCTCCTCCCAGGACCTCCTGCTCTCTAGCTCCCTTGTTACCTCCTCTCGTGCTCGCCTTCAGGACTTCTCCAGAGCCTCTCCCATCCTCTGGAACTCCCTGCCCCAGTCTGCCCGATCAGCTCCTACCCTGTCCATTTTTAGGAGTTCCTTGAGAACTCATTTATTCAGGGAAGCCTATCCCACACCCACCTAACTGTCCCCGAGCCACCCCCCCCCCCATCCAATCATTCTCTACAGCTATTACCTTTTGTACCACCACCCCCTCCCTTTAGAATGTAAGCTCTATGAGCCGGGCCCTCCTGTACCTTTTGTATTGTACTGTAATTGTGTTTTTCCCCCTATACATTGTAAAGCGCTGCGCAAACTGTTGGCGCTATATAAATCGTGTATTATAATAATAAAGCTGAAATATGAATTTTCAGTGGTTTGACTTTTTGACAAGGCAGATGAATAGTAACCTGTGGACAGCACTTGGATCCTGGGTTCAACTGTCACTTCAAACAACCTCGGAGGATGCCAGGGGCTCATCTCTAAGGGAACTGTTCAGAATTTGTATGTTCCTGATGTGTTTCTCTGGATTTCTCCTACAACAACCCAAAGGCCACACTGGTAGGAAAATTAGCATCCACTCAAAAATCACCCATGTACATGTGTATAACTGGGGCATTAACCTCCCTGGCGGTACGATTATTTCAGATTTTAGGTGCTGAAAGCGGTACAATTATTTTGCATGGAAATTTGGCATTTTATATTGTAGTCCTGTAATTCTAAAGCCTTGTACACACGGTCGGAGAATCCGTCGGAATGTGTCCTATCGGACCGTGTTGTCGGATAATCCGACTGTGTGTGGTCTGCATCGGACTGATTCCGTCTGAATATCCGTCGGACCCAATTTTCCAACTTGTTGGAAATATTTCCCGACCAACTGGTTTGATCGGACATACTCCGATCATGTGTAGAGAATTTTGATCGGACAAAGTGCCACGCATGCTCAGATCAAATTCCTACATCAAAGCTATTGGCTACTAGCCTGAACATAGTCCCGTCGTAACAAAATTACATCATCACGTTCTGAAAGATCAGATTTTTTGACAACTTAAGCCTCATACACACGATCGGACTTTGTACAAACTTTCCCTTGGATTTTTGTACAAAGGGCGTCGGCTGTGAACTTGTATTGCATACACACAGCAGGACTTTTTCAGCCAACTTTCACCAAATCATGTGGTTTTTCTGCTCTTTACCGCCACCTTTGGTCAACTTCTGTATTGTTGTCTGATCTTTTGCATTGGTTCTGAGCATGCCTGTGTGTACTTTGTACAAAAGTCCGATGGTTTTCTGTACACACGATCAGACTTTGCTCCATCGGACTTTTGTTGCCAGAAAGTTTGTCCGTTCGCACAGCCAACAAAAGTCTGATGAAAACCAAAAAAGTTTGTCCGATGGAGCGTACACACGGTCGGATGTTGCTCCAAAACAGCTAATTTGCATGTTTGTTGTCAAAAAGTCCAATCGTGTGTATGGGCCCTTAGTCCGACCGTGTGTATGCAACAGTTTCGGACAAAATCCGACGGAGAAGAGTCTAGCAGACATCCCAGGTATGATAAAGTTTGAAAAATTAAATCATAAATTATAATATAATAAATAACTATAAAGGGACAGTTTTGGTTGCTATGGACAATCTCCAGTTTCCAGGCATAAAGAACAGTTTTTATAATATAAAACTGCATGCAGGACACTGGGCAGACCACTAGGGACAAAGGGGGTGTGAAATAATTACATACAGCAATGTAATCTGTAAGATTACATTATACTGTATGTAATGTGTGTGTTTCACTTTTTGAATTTGGCGCCGATCTCCGTCCCCGTGCGTCGCAACGCTCGCAGGGAACGGAGATCGGCTCCGTGATAGATCGAGCGGAGCGCGGCTCGCTCGCACAGCGGGGGGACATTGCTGGATCCAGGGGAGAAGGTAAGTAAACTCTCCCTGGATTTAGCGATGCGGTCCCAAGTCTGGCTCAGGGTTACCGATTTTGGTATAAAATCTCCACCCCGAGCCAGACTCGGGAATACCCCCAGGGGGGTTAAGGTGTGAGCTTCAGGGTTCATGCACACTGGCTGAAAGAACGCTGCTTCTACAGGAGTTTTGCATTTGGCCTGTAGAAGTAGCTCACATTAGGATGTTTAGAGGCATATTTTAAGCTCAGAGTTTAGAGACAAGAAAAAAATAAATCTTTGGTTTGCGTTTTTTGATTGGAGCTTTCTGGCAGAAAAAAAAATGCTAAACACCTCTAAGCCCTTGTACACACGGGTCGGAGATTTCCACAACCAAATCCGTCGGATCTTGTCCGAAACTGTTGCACACACACGGTCGGACAAAGTTGGCAAAAAATCCGATCATTCAGAACGTGATGACGTAATTTCGTTACGATGGGACTACGTTCAGGCTAGTAGCCAATAGCTTTGATGTAGGAATTTGATCTGAGCATGCGTGGCACTTTGTCCGATCAAAATTCTCTACACATGATCGGAGTATGTCCGATCGGCCCAGTTGGTCGGGAAATATTTCCAACATGTTGGAAAATTGGGTCGGACGGATATTCCGACGGAACCAGTCCGATGCAGACCACACACAGTCGGATTATCCGACGACACGGTCCGATAGGACACATTCCGACGGATTCTCCGACCATGTGTACAAGGGCTTAGCTCTCCTAAACTGTAGAAAAATGCTCTATATCAGCGGGGTTTTTTCTGCCAGGGAAACTGGCGATGTTTTAAGCCCGGTGTTCATGGAGCCTCGTTGTGCAACTGATGGACACGGTTAAAAGTTCTTTGTAAAGACCTCTATAAAAAAAAATGCCACTGCTGTGTTAAATGAGATAAAGATCAGCCAATAAGAATTTATTTTCCAGGTGAAGATTGCTTGATTAATGTTGTTGCAGACCATTGCTCTCACTTGACTCTTTTCACCCAATTATAAGCTGAGCCAATGCAAACAGTCTTATCTGATATGATGTAGATTAGTATAATTAAAGCCAGTAAGTCAGAAGGGCCTGGGCACAGGGCCAACATGCAGTTTATCATTTATGTTAATTGCTTCTGGAATAATCATGGGTAAATTCAAATACATTCGCCAAGGGTGGGCTTGTTCTTTGTAAGTTTAATGTTACTCAGACTAAAATAGTTATTTTTTTTTCACACAGGCTAGATTTCACAGATTTAAAACTACCCATACATGGATTGAAATCCATTTGGTTCAGCAAGGACTGCCCGAATACCAATCCATGCATGGGCAAGGAGGTCGTACAGAAATCTATTCACCAGTTGACCTCTGTGCAACCTCCCTGTTTGATTTTCCCTGCCATGCTGGTCAGTGTATTCAGATGGTGGTGAAGTATCCCCACTGTCGAAATAGAATAGTTCTGCGGAGTGATTCCCCCATCCATCTCGAATGTGTAAATGGGGTAATCGGGTCAGTTTTTTTTTTTTTTTTTCATTCAACTCACTGGTTGAACAAAAAAAAAAAACCCAAAAACTGACTAATGTATGGGCTGCCTTACTCTTTTAGGCCTGATTCACACCTATGGCATTTTTAGTGCTTTTTGCATTTTGCAGCTTCACACAACAGAACGTGTTCCATAGGAAACCATGTTGAATGGACTGTAGTGCAAATCTGCAAAATGCAAAAAGCACTAAAAATGCCATAAGTGTGAATCCAGCCTTATGTCATTTGGGATAGGGCAGTGAAAGAATAAAATCCATGTTTTTAATGCGGATTGTGTTCCCACTGTGGAGATTTCTCTTGACTTCTTGTCCTGAAGACACAACAGGAAGTTAGCGGAAATGATCTCCAAAGTGAGGGGGAAATCCCTTTCTTAGACAGTTGTCCCAACTGTTCCCCCTGACCTATTGTTTCTGTAACAACTGTACATTTTTTGGACAACTGATGTTCTAACCCTTTACAATTCCATCTTGGCCGACATGTGAATAAGCTTCTGCTCAAGGCAGTCCCGCTAACTAAATCAGTGTGGTTGCAATTATCCTCCTCTTCTGAAGAGTCCTGGATCTGAGCCTGTTGAAAAGCAATGTTCCTTGGTGCTACTTGTGTGTTCTTTGGTTCCAGCCAGGGGCGGACTGAAAACTCATGGGGCCCCTGGGCAATAGGAGATTATGAGGGGGGGCCCAGGCAATAGGAGATTATGGGGACCCCCAGGCAATAGATTATGGGGCCACACAGTATACACACACACGGACACACAATATACTCACACAGTATACACACACACACACGGACACACAATATACTCACACAGTATACACACACAGAATACACATAAACACACTAAAAAGGTACTAGAGAGGCAGGGAAGATATAATCTTGGGATTTTTTTTACAAAAACACAGATTTCTACATACTGTCCCTGGTTTTATTGAGGCTGGCAACCCTGATGGGGCCCCTTAGTGGCATGGGGCCCTCAAGCAGTGCCCGAGTGCCTGAATGGTCAGTCCGCCCCTGGTTCCAGCCCTCTCTCTGAGCCTACCCACAAAAGGCTTAGGGCCGGTTCACACAGCGAGCCGCGGCGAGGCGTCTCCGACTTCCTCGCCGCGACTTGCAGGGGGGGTCAGCGGCGACTTGCAGAGGACTTCTGCATAGAAGTCAATGCAAGTCGCCCCCGAAGTCGCCCCGAAGTAGTACAGGAACCTTTTTTCTGAGTCGGAGCGACTCGAGTCGCTCCTCTCAGAACGGTTCCATAGTACTGAATGGGGGCGACTTGCGGGAGCGAGGCGAGGCGAGCCGTGTCGCCTCGCCTCGCCTCGCAGTGTGAACCGGCCCTTACCAATCCAAAAACGCGTTCTCTTATTTTTGTGGACAGTAGCCCAAACAAAAATTTAGAAGAAACTCAGATATTTTATTGTGCTGATACCATTATATTTCTTGGCAATACCAAACTGGTAATATTTTAACAATATTATTGAATGAGAACACAAAAATGGCAGTTCCTGCTTGGTTGTGTCTAAAATTAATACTACTGAGCCATCGGCCCTGAGGCACCCATGTTGTAATTAGGCTTCAGAGAATTGTAGAATTCTCTATTTATGTGCTTATTCTGGCATGGACTCATTGTATTAAAGTGGTTGTAAACCCACCCCCACAACTTTGTCCCATGTAAATCAGCATAAAAAACCCCTAATGAACACTGCTTGTAGATATCTCCTTACTTGCTTAGTATTGTTGTAATCCTTTTTGTTCTTTAGAATGAAGTCACTGAGCATGCCCAGATCTCCCCTGATTTACGGCACACTCTCTATGTCTTATCTATCTGTTATCAGGACTTCCTACGGCACAACACTGAACTCTGCTAATCACTCGGAGCTTCCTACTACACACCATGTGACCTCACATACAGTCTAAACTTGGCCATTACTGCAGTCTTATCAGCTGAAGCTGATAAGTCTGACAAAGGGAAACATTAGACATCGGCACAAGTAAATACTATGAAATAAACAAGTCAGCTATGAACAGGGAAGCAGGGTTGCCATAGAAATGTTGTATTGAGAAGGAGGCTTGGTTAACAGTACAGGAAGTGCTCAATGTAAGGGCGGAAATACACTCCACTGTGGACTCAGAAAACAAAACTTAAGATGGCGCTGCCTAACCCCTGGAAACAAGTTTTTTAAAGTGGAAGTAAACCCATCGTTTTAAACAGTTAAAAAAAAAAGACATGCCGGGAATGCTAACTGCACATTGGTTGTGCTCTCAGCCAAACTTTCAAACCATCCAATGGCTGGTGTCATAACAAATCACATGTGCAGCACCATAGCAGTTGAAGATTAAACAGAGGCAAAGATGGCAGCTTCCTTGGCTGAAAAACGATAGGGGAGTTTACTTTCACTTTAAAGTTTCTTTAAACAGTAAGTAATATGCGATTTGGGTTGGATTGCAGTGGCTATAGTCTGATAATTACTTATTATAATGGACTAAATGAAAAGAAGTGTCAGGAAGATCCTTCTCACCGGCATCCGAGCGGCGTAAGACGCAGAATATCATCTGTGCGGTAAGAAGATCGTTATCGCGGTCGGCGGTGCGCTCGTGCGCACGCGGGAGCGCGCGCGGCCGTTTGACGCAATTGGCGCCAATAGCGATATTTAAAGTGGATCCTTGCTTTACTGCCTTGCTGCCCGATCAACAGCGTTCCCGTGTACTCTGGTATCCTGTATCTGAATTCACCTGATCCATATCCTGATCCGTATTGAACCCGGCCTGTTCCTGACTTCGCTGTTTGCTGCCTGCCCCCGACTTTTGGCTTCCTACCCGACTACTCTTCTGGATTTCGTTTCTGTATCTGCTCGCCTGTGCCTGACCTGGACCGTTGTACTTCTCTGTTACCTGCCAGTTTCCTGTTTACCGTTGCTGGACTACAGAACACCTCCCAGTCCGCCACCGTACCCAGCTGTTGTCTTCCACTGTGACCTGTTGCCTCTTATCTCTTGCTGCGGACTACTGGACTCCTTCCACTTCCCGCTATATCCTGTTTGCACCTGCACTCCGCTGTTGGACTACAGAACTCCTCCCGTTGTCCGCTCTACCCAGCAGCCACTTGCACTCTGCTGTTGGACTACAGGATTCTTCCCGCAGTCTGCTGTACCTTGCCATCACCTGCACTCCGCTGCTGGACTACAGGACACCTGCCATTACCAACGGTCTGCTGCTTCCTACATCAACCATCCAGTCAGGCACTTGTGCTCCTCTGTGCTCCCGAGCCCCTGTCATCTCTACCAGGGCCTCCCGAGTCAGAGGTCTACGAGAGGCCACTCCCTGCATTCCGGGCTCTGCCTTAAGGTACGTGACAAGAAGCATCAGAGTGGGAGAGTTTACTTCCTCTTTAAAGGCCAAAGCATGTCAACCAGGGAACAAGCATTCTTAAAATTGCCAATGTCAGTATACAAATTTTCTCGTGACAGGTGTGCTAGATTAAATCTTTCCTTGAAGACAAGCGGGAACAGGCATTCACAATCACCATCTGAAGATACCAGTTGTTTGGCCGGTTACACATACCAACTGGATTCAATAAGGTTTCAGCCACTGACCCTAAGCAAATATGCATATCATAAGCCTGTCATCCCTAATTGTATGCTTGTTCCAGGTAAGAGTCAAACCTTGTTGAAGCAAGAGGATAAGCATGACAGACAACATGAAAACTAGCATTTTCAGTAGAAGAGGTAGCAATGGCAGCCACCATGCAGGGGCGGACTGACCATTGGGCCACTCGGGCACTGCCCGAGGGCCCCATGCCACTAGGGGGCTCCATCAGGATTGCCAGCCTCGGTAAAACTAGGGAAAGTATGTAAAACTCTGTTTTTTTTTTTTTTTGTTTTTTTTTTTTTTACATCTGTCTCTGAAATGTCCCTTACCGACATCCTTTTGCTCTAAAAATCCTGAGATTATAGCTGCCCCACCCCTCCAGTATCTTTTCAGCCAATAGAAACATGTCTGTGTATACTGTGTGTGTGTGTTTGTGTATACTGTGTGGCCCCATAATCTCCTATTGCCCAGGGGCAGGCATGTACTGGCCATAGGGACTATAGGGAGTTTCCCGGTGGGCCGATGGCTCAGTGGGCCGGCTTCAGTGACAGCCAGTGACCTCATTGGGAGGGACTTCTGGGGCTATAGCCCCGAATCTGGGGCCCTAACCCCCCGAGTCCGTGCAGGAGTCCCCAACCACAGGGTCCGGCCCACTACCTGCCCTCTTTCTGGTGACCCTGATATTAGGAGGGGCTCTCTGTGGACCTGGATTTAAGGGGGGGTTCTGTGGGGACCCAGATGTAAGGGGCTGGCTCTCTAGGGACCCTGATGTAAGGCGGGTGATCTCTGGGGACTCTGATGTAAGAGGGGCTCTCTGGGGACCCTGATGTAAGGGGAAGGCTTTCTGGGGACCCTGATGTAAGGGGAGGCTCTCTGGGGACCCTGATGTAAGTGGGGGGCTCTCTGGGAACCCAGATGTAAGGAGGGGCTCTCTGGGAACCCAGATGTAAGGAGGGGCTCTCTAGGGGCTTTTTTGTGCAATTGCATACAGTTTATATACTGTTTTTTGCGTGTTTGCAAAATTAAAGTGGGCCGGTCTGGATGAAGTCCAGGGCCAAATTTTAGTCCCAGTCCAGCCTTGCCCAGGGGCCCCATAATCTTCTATTGCCCAGGGGCCCCATGAATTGTCAGTCCGCCCCTGCCTCCATGTCTTTCACAGGAAAGGTTTCTTTTAACTTTAGTGGAGAGGTGCAGGTCGTGGCTGTGCTGCATGGTAGGGAAGCATGCATAACAAGACTAGCTAAACGGGGCCAGAAATCTTTTGTTATGTTAGCTGCATGTCTGGAATTCAGCTTTGGCTCAGTTTTTATGGATTGTCCATACGCTTCTGGAAAGGTGACGGTGTTGGTGTGCGTGTATTAGAAGGCAGATGTTCAGAACAGGATCCCCGGAGTCTAGTGAATCAGTGGCTCTTGGTAAGACATTCATTTTCTGGGGGGGGGGGGGGGGGGGCATTTCACCACTTTTATTTCTTCAGCAGTTGCAAACAGAGATAAATAAACTGTTGGCACCCAGAGTCTTTATGACCAAACGACAGTTGAAGTAGAGGTTAGCAACTGCAAAGGGATGCCATATAGATAAAGCTAGTGCATAGTCAATCAAAATCCTGCCAAGTCTTGCTGGGTGCGGCTTTTGGAGTAAATTACCTAAAGGTGAAAATCACATTTTATTGGAGTAAATAAAGTTTTATACCATACAGAAAGGCGCAGCTTCTGTGTCTTCCTGGTCACATAGACCCTTGTATCCGAAGTCTGACAGTAACTATCTTGCCAAATGCCCCCCAGCTCATGAGCGCGCAAAAGAGCATCAGATTTTTTTAATGCGATGAGCAACCTAGAAAGCTTGGGGCTGGTCTACTAAAATAGGCTGTATACTTAAAGAGGAAGTAAACCCTGATGGGTTTACTTCTTCTTTGTCTCCCTGCAAAGGTAAAGCATAATGGGCTACTATGCATCGCATCGCATAGTAGCCCATTATGTGTCACTTACCTGACACAGGAGCCAGCGATGCCACCGCTGTCCCCTGTAGTCCGGAGCGTCCATCTTCTTCCGGGTATCGCTGCTCCGGCCACTCACAGCGCCGGAACAGCGATGACGTCACTCCCGCGCATGCACACGGGAGCCGCCACTGACGGCATATCGCCATTAGCAGTGGCATGCTGCTAACGGCGATAGTGCGCCAGCGCGCTGCTGTCTACAGCACATGCGCCGTAGACAGTGGTGACTGTCTTCTAGTAAATATCTCCTAAACCGTGTAGGTTTAGGAGCAGGGGCGTAACTATAGGGGGTGCAGCAGTTGCGACCGAAACTGGGCCCTGTGATGCAGGGGGCCCATGCAGCCCCCTCTACATATGGCCGGCAGCAGCATAGGCAGCTAGGGGTACCAGTGCACCATGCACACGGGTGGCTGGAGGTGGAGAGTGACTAGCAAAGCTCCATGCTCGACTATCGCACAGGCTGCTCTTTAGTTGTGCATTCTCCGCATGACCTGTGTCCTCGGCCGGCTCCTCAGAGTACCCCTCTCCTGCTCCATGCATTGCCGCTCAGTCCGATGTCTGTTCTCCCCAGCCAGATGGGGCACCTAAAAATAAAAAACTACTGATGCCAGTGGTGGAACTACAGGGCTCACAAAGGTCATACCTGTGACCACGCCATGGAGTTCCGCCGCCGGACTCGGAGGGAGGGGCCCTGGCTGGGGTTCAGGGGGGCCCTTCATGGTTTCTTGCATCGGGGACCTGAAGGTTCTAGTTACGCCACTGTTTAGGAGATATTTCTTGGACCTACAGGTAAACCTTAATCTAGGCTTACCTGTAGGTCAAAGTGGTTTGTAAGGGTTTACAACCACTTTAAGCCTAGTACACATGGGCTGAATGTTGGTGGCCTGTTCAATAGACACCGGCTGACATTTGGCCTGTATGCATACATGCCAACATTTTGAGATGGGAATGAATGACACCAACTATCAAATGTATGTAGGCATAGGGCACGCCCCCTGCCACACCCCGTTAAAGGAGAATTAACCCCAAAAAAGGTTAATTAAATCCACAAGTGCTTTTTTTTTTTTTTATATTGTGTTTTAAAATGTTCACATGCAGCAATTTAGAAATTGGATGAAAGGTTTAGCACTGGGAAACATTTTCTGAAATAGTAAAAAGTGCATTTTATATACAACTATATAGATCAGACCCAAATGAGGAGGAATGAGGGACAGAGGGACATTTCTCAAAATCAGGGACAGTTGAGAGGTATGTGTATGTACAACCGGCTTCTGTTGAAGGGTCATGACGAAGAAATGTCTGCAGACCGGCTCCCGATCAGCGCTCTCAGCCCGATTGTTATTACCGCGGCTCTGACCTGCTGGGTTGAATGAAAAAAAAAAAACTAGTGGGCCACTTTTACACCGAGGCTCTTTTCAGGCGTTTAAGTGCTAAAAATAGTCTGTAAAGCGCCTCTCAAGCCACCCCAGTGTAAAAGTCCAAGTGCTTTCACACAGGGACGGTGTGCTTGTAAGAGTCCTGCAAGCAGCATCTTTGGGGGGGGGGGGTGTACACCGCTCCTAAACCGCCCATGCCATTGAAATGAATGAGCAGCGCTTTATCGTCAAAGCGGCGAGCGCCTCAGTGTGAAAGTGACCGTTGTGTGTACGAGGCTTTAATAAATGCTGCAGGAGTGTAGCCTCAATGACCATTTGTGTATAGAGAAAATTCCTAGTTTTTTTTTTACATTTCCTTGGTTTGTGATGGATATTTGACAAAAAAGAACCTTCACTGGGTTAATTGTCTATTCCTAGAGTAAATGTCATGAAGGGAGAGAGGAACAGGAAAGCACCATCACTGAGAAGGAATAAACACCTACATATGCAAAAAGTAAATGTAGCTGTAATATTTTATATTCACAAGAAGAACCCAAGAAAACATGAACTTTAAAGGGTCTGTCCATCTAAAAGTGAAAATTTTAGTAACAGATGTAGCCTGGAGGGCCGAGTCAGACCCGGGCTTTCTGATACTCCAATAAACTCAATCTGTCATCTGGACGCCCCTGCCTGCCTTTGTGTGTTCCAGATCTGCCATATTCTCCATTATTTTTATATATATATATATCACAGGGGCGGGTTGACCATTGGGCCACTCGGGCACTGCCCGAGGGCCCCATGCAACTAGGGGGCCCCATCAGGGTTGTCAGCCTTCCGTAATTTTTTTTATTTTTTTTTACATCTGTCTCTGAAATGTACCTTACCGACATCCTTTTGCTCTAAAAATCCAGAGATTATAGCTGCCCCACCTCTCCAGTACCTTCTCAGCTAATAGAAACATGTCTGTGTATACTGTGTGATTGTATACTGTGTGTGTGTGTGTGTGTTTGTGTATACTGTGTGGCCCCATAATCTCTGATTGCCTGGGGGCCCTATAATCTTATTGCCCGGGGGCCCCATAATCTTATTGCCCGGGGGCCCCATAATCTACTATTGCCCTGGGGCCCCATGAGTCGTCAGTCCACCCCTGTATGTATATGTGTGTGTGTGTGTATATATATATATATATATATATATATATATATATATATATATATATATATATATATATATATATATATATATATATATATATATATATATATATATATATATATATATATACACACACTTGCTTTTTTTGTTTTTGTTTTATATATATTAAATAAAAGTCCAGTTGGGATGGTGAGGACCCCTTCATAATGGCATCTCTAGCATCCACCAAGCGCTGAAATTTCAGTTTTGGCTGGACTGACCTTTTTAAAGCTTTTAAAAATATATTCCCTTATTTACTTTTTTTTTTTTATTTTTTTTTTTTATAGTTTTAGATTCTCGTCAAGTTTTTTTTTATTGCCGTCTGAATCCTCATTGAGAAGATTTACCACTCTGCTTGTACTAGTGACCTTTATCAACCAGAATGTTAGGAGAATTCCAAAATGATCTGAACATTGAAATGATGTGAAAGATTTGCAATGGTTAGGGATGAGCTGAAGGCTGTCCGGACATTCTGACAGATGCCCCTACATTTACCTGCTTGGGGGGGAGCCATATGTTATGTACAATTGCAGTATTACTTCTGCTATTATACATGACAGCTTCCTGTTGTTAAGGACACTGACGGTAGAAGAGGTTCTTGTCCTCACTAATATGGGGGCTAGGTTTTTAGCCATTGAAGGCATGTAGCCTGGCAAGTTTCAGGGAACTACATACTCACCCCCCCCCCCTCCCCTTAAAATAAAAAGAACTTTGGGGGACCTCACATGTTTTTTTTTTTTTTTGCATGAGGTCCCCCTTAAAATTCATACCAGACCGGAATTTCTTGGTATAAATTAGGGGGGGGCATGATGTTTTTTTGTGCATGGGGTCCCCCATTAACATGTATACCAGACCCTCCCAGACCCAAACCCTATTGAGCATCTGTGGGGCATCCTCAAATGGAAGGTGGAGGAGCGCAAAGTCTCTAACATCCACCAGCTCCATGATGTCATCATGGAGGAGGGGAAGAGGACTCCAGTGACAACCTGTGAAGCTCTGGGGAACTCCATGCCCAAGAGGGTGAAGGCAGTGCTGGAAAATAATGGTGGCCACACAAAATATTGACAATTTGGGCCTTATTTGGACATTTTCACTTAGGGGTGTACTCACTTTTGTTGCCAGTGGTTTTAGACATGAATGGCTGTGTGTTGAGTTATTTTGAGGGGACAGCAAATTTACACTGTTATACAAGCTGTACACTCACTACTTTACATTGTAGCAAAGTGTCATTTCTTCAGTGTTGTCACATGAAAAGATAGAATAAAATATTTACAAAAATGTGAGGGGTGTACTCACTTTTGTGAGATACTGTACTTGAGTGTATATAGAAGTCCCAACCAAGTTTGCACTAAATATTCCTGGGCATCCCATAATTCCCAATTTCCCATCCAATTTAATCCCCTCAAATGAAAAAAAAAAAAAAAACAAAGCTATGGACTGTTCTGTGTCTGAGTAATTGAGAGATGAATGTCTGGCTTGCCAGGGTGACAGGTGAATCACTACATTCAGCAACCCCTATGGGGGGGCTTGGCTACACCCTTATCTTAGAGGAGGGTCTGGTATACATGTTAATGGGGGACCCCATGCACAAAAAAAATCATGCCCCCCCCCCTAATTTAGGGGTGTACTCACTTTTGTGAGATACTCTATATACACTCCAGTCCAGCACAAACACCTTTTGCAGACTGTTACTCCACCAGCACGTGCCTTGCTGCAGACGGTTACTCCACCAGACTAGCTAGCACCGCATGGGTAGGCCTGACACTACTTCAATCAGACCTCAATGAACTGCCTTTTGCAGGCAGGGACCCTGTGGTGTAGAAATAGTTCAGGTGCTAGCTGTCCTCGATTCAGCTACCACTCCCAGATAGCTCTCTTTCAGGCCCTGCCAACCAACCTGGCTGCAATGCCCTTCTGTAGTCCGCACTGAGCCAGCGTTACTGAGCACAGCCCTCTCTTCTGTTTCTGCACCCATCTCAAACTGCAATCTCCCAGTCCTCCCAGCTGTGCTCATTCACCACCCCTCCCGGCTGCGACCACTGGAAATGCTTAGAAGCATTCTCTCCCACTGTCCTCTCCTTGCTCTCTCATGTGTCTCTCCTTCCAGAATCTCGTCACTCCTCCTGGATGCACCTGAGCCCCAGAGTCACCCCCCCGACCCCCCCCCCCCCAGACTTGGGAGCTCCCCGTGGGCCCTGACAGCCTCCACACTCTCTCACTCCAGCTTTTCCTCCTGACAAATCCCCCCCAGCCAGGTCTTTAAGGAGATCTGCCCCCTGCCAATCCAGGTTGTGGATTGGTCGGGGCTTCCTAAAACACCCCAGGCAGCTCCACCTCTCCTCTCTTTCCAGATCTTTCTCACAAGCTCTAGAAAGAAGAGGGCGGTCTCAGTGATGCCGCCTGTTAGTCACCAGCTGCTACCCTGAGCCACTCCCATCCCAGAATGAAAACAAACAGGCCTAGCCACTAGCTAGGCCTGCCTAAATTTACCTACTCTGCTAGAAAAACCTCCCCAACTAGAGGGTGCTACAAGGGTCTAGCATAGTTTGTGGTGTTCATCGCACAGATGGGCAGAGCAGAGCCATCCCTAGGAATGTTAATTATTAGTTTTGCATTTTTAAGGTTTCACTTTAAGCATTACTTTTTTTTGCTTTGGTATGTTACCCATAGCAAGGCCCAGTCCTGCATACCATTTGTTTGGCCATTTTTAGGCTAATGGGCAATGGATTGTCAAACAGTTTAACATTCGTCTCCCATTGACTTTAATGGAGTTCAGATTCAAGGCATGAATTTGTCATGTTCACCAGATCCTGCTTCAACTGAACCCAGGTGTGTTTGGCTCATCACTAGCTGTGATGTGCTGCAAATCTGATTTTAGTGCAACATTAGGCTTTGGTAACTTACTGTAACCCATGTTATGCACAATAATTCACATTAAGACCCCATACACACTACTAGATTTTCTGCAGATTTTTGTCTTCAGATTTACCAAAACCATATAATATGAGGTCAAACCTTTAGCCCTTGTACACACGTGTGGGCTCCATCGGACTGTTTCCGTCGGAATATCCGACCGACAAAGTTTTAGAACTGGGCTGTAAAAATTTTCTGGCAACATGATCCGATCGGACTTTGTCCGATTGGTTGTAGAGAATTCCGATCAGACAAAGTGCCACGCATGCTCAGATCAAATTCCTATACCAAAGCTATTGGCTACTAGCCTGAACGTAGTCCCGTCATAACGAAATAACGTCATCGCGTTCTGAACGATCAGATTTTCCCGACAACTTAGACCGACCGTGTGTATGCAACACAAGTTTCGGACAAAATGGATTTGGTTGTCAGAAATGTCCGACCGTGTCTACAAGGGCTAAGCCAGTCGGAGAATCCGTCGGAATGTGTCCTATCGGACCGTGTTGTCGGATATTCCGACTGTGTGTGGTCTGCATCGGACTGATTCCGTCGGACCCAATTTTCCAACATGTTGGAAATATTTTCCGACCAACTGGTTCGATCGGACATACTCCGATCATGTGTAGAGAATTTTGATCGGACCAAGTGCCACACATGCTCAGATCAAATTCCTACATCAAAGCTATTGGCTACTAGCCTGAACGTAGTCCCATTGTAACTAAATAACGTCATCACGTTCTGAATGATTGGATTTTCCGACAACTTGGTCCGACTGTGTGCAAGCAACAGTTTCGGACACAATCCGACGGATTTGGTTGGCAGAATGTCCGACCGTGTGTACAAGGGCTAAGAGTTTCACTTTGTATGCAATCAGGCAGACCCTTGCACTACATGTTTTGGAAAATCTGAAGACAAAAATCTGCAGAAAATCTAATAGTGTGTATCGGGGCTTAGCATGCATTACTGCAATGTACTGGTGACAACAAACCCTATTGCACAGCCATAAGATTAAACTGAGGTATGCAAAGATAAAAAAAAAAGGCAAAGACATTAGTTACCATTCCAAAACATCGAAACAAAAGATTTATCAGTTACTTTTTTGACAGTTGTAGAGTCAGCACGCTGTCCCTATGTATTTATGTGTTGTGTACACTGAACCTGCACTGCGCTCAGCCGGTCGGAGAGACTCCCTCTGGTTGTAAAACTGGCCTGGCAAGTTTATCCTCCCTGTTCAGCTCATATTTCCCATAGATGACCCATAGTAACTCGCTGCCAGTGCCCGCTAAAAGACCTGGAGGAAGGAGGGGCAGACCCTGGAAGAGGCACTCTGAGAATGTGACTCTTTATAGTCACTGTTTGAGTACAGCATTGGGCCTCCACATCCTGTTGTCAAATAACAGCAATTATGGACAACTAGTATCATGGACGTCCGCAGGTAGGGGCAAGTGGGGTCAAGTACCCCCCCCCCCCCCGGAATCAGGGATCGGATCCTAAATTCAGCACAGTTGCGTTGCTATTGGGGTGCGGGCAGCCCGCACCCAGGTGCCATCCACCAATGGGGTGTGCCCATTAAGGTGCTGTCAAGCCCCTCCATCAGTGTAGTGTGACTTTGGCCTCTTTTCCCTGCTCAGTCCAGCAGAGAACTCGGCGGCACTGTGACAGGAGAAAGGCGAACTGCGGGCTATCAGAAGTTTCCCCCGTTCACCCACCTTTTCTCCTGTCAGGGAAAAGAGATGGTGGCTCTTACCAGGTTCCCTGCCGAGCTTCCTGCCTGCTCCATTCCTTTCCTATTGGCCATAACTGAGGGCCAATCAAAGGAGACTAGAAGAGGAGAGCATCATGGGACATGTAGTCCCAAAGCTTGGCGGCCCCACTTTCCACAGGGAGGAGGCTACAGCTCGATCAAGAGAGAGATTGAGAGACTGCAGCCTGGAAAAAAGCTGAGGGAGAGAGCAATACAGGGCAAAGAATAAGGAGTATGGTGGGCGGAAGTCAGCGAGAGAGAGCTACGCTGCCCAGCACCACCAGAGAGAGCCACGCTGCCCAGCACCACCAGAGAGAGCCACGCTGCCCAGCACCACCAGAGAGAGCCACGCTGCCCAGCACCACCAGAGAGAGCCACGCTGCCCAGCACCACCAGAGAGAGCCACGCTGCCCAGCACCACCAGAGAGAGCCACGCTGCCCAGCACCACCAGAGAGAGCCACGCTGCCCAGCACCACCAGAGAGAGCCACGCTGCCCAGCACCACCAGAGAGAGCCACGCTGCCCAGCACCACCAGAGAGAGCCACGCTGCCCAGCACCACCAGAGAGAGCCACGCTGCCCAGCACCACCAGAGAGAGCCACGCTGCCCAGCACCACCAGAGAGAGCCACGCTGCCCAGCACCACCAGAGAGAGCCACGCTGCCCAGCACCACCAGAGAGAGCCACGCTGCCCAGCACCACCAGAGAGAGCCACGCTGCCCAGCACCACCAGAGAGAGCCACGCTGCCCAGCACCACCAGAGAGAGCCACGCTGCCCAGCACCACCAGAGAGAGTCACGCTGCCCAGCACCACCAGAGAGAGTCACGCTGCCCAGCACCACCAGAGAGAGTCACGCTGCCCAGCACCACCAGAGAGAGTCACGCTGCCCAGCACCACCAGAGAGAGTCACGCTGCCCAGCACCACCAGAGAGAGTCACGCTGCCCAGCACCACCAGAGAGAGCCACGCTGCCCAGCACCACCAGAGAGAGCCACGCTGCCCAGCACCACCAGAGGGAGAAAGACTGAGCCACTACCAGGTACAGACACGCTACACTACCAGGCATGTACTGGCCATTGGGACTACTGGGAGTTTCCCGGTGGGCCGATGGCTCAGTGGGCCGGTTTCAGTGGCAAAGTAATGGCTGCGCGGCTCGCCCTGAACTTCACGCAGTGATGTGAGAAAGATGAGAAAAATACAGAGAAGAATAAGTGAAATAATAAAAGAGGTTAGTGAGGACTCCTTATGTTATGCTACTTATGTTTTTTTGCACAATTGCGTATAGTTTTATATACTGTTTTTGTGCTTGTTTGCAAAATTAAAGTGGGCCGGTCTGGATGAAGTCCAGGGCCAAATTTTTGTCCCAGTCCAGCCCTGTATACTACTGACCAGAGTCGCCCCGGGGAACCCAGAGTGCCCAATTGTCCAGCCGGAGGGATCACTGCTGTAGTTTCGCTGGGTCTGGTAAGAGGGTCTGTTGGCCATTATCCATTACTTATCCTAGGGACTTTACTACGTCTGCAGTCTCTGACCGTGATAATTACATTGTCAAAAAGGAACGGTGCATGGGGGACCTTAAAATGATGCCCCCCCCTGAAAAAAGTTCTGCGGACGCCCATGACTAGTATGAATACTACTGTCCTCTTGTCCAGTTATCTTATCCTAACATTCTCATTGGACAGTGGATTGGCAGTTGGCAAGTGATTTTAGGGGCCCATTCACACCATATGTGTTGAGTTGCCCAAATGCATAGATAAAGCTATTTGCCTTTCTGTCCTCTTGTTTTAAGCCTAGTACACATGGGCCAAATATTGGGCAGCATCAGCCGGTTCAATAGAAACCGGCAGACATTCAGCCCATGTGTACGGCAGTCAGCCCGGCCGAATGGGCCTCATGACCAAGAAAGGTCTGCCGACCGGTTTCTGGCCGGCGCTCTCAGCCTAAGACTAGTAGTGTGTACAAAGTTTTCTACCCGGGTACATAGCCTGCAGGCGAGATCTTCCAAGCTTCTAAACGACAGTCTTGTTGTTGTTGTTTTTTCTTTTTTGTATCCCTCTTCACTGTGGGCTTGTGCATGTATTTTTATTGATTTTATTATTTATTATTTTTGTTTTAATAAAAGTATTTTTTACCGGATTAATCTGCTCTATGAGGAGGCCTTCTGTTCTGTTTTTTTTCCCTCTATTTTTGATACACCTAATTTGGTGCGAATACTTCTCACTTATTTGGAATTTACGGTAAGCGGATGATATTCCACATTGGACATCCTGATTGCAGAGAGTACGGAGGACGGTTTGGGGGAGCGGAGGCCTACATCACCCCCATGGGAGGATTGCTGTCGGTCGCAGCTTGATGCCTGAATGACTCACCACTAATGTGTGTGGGTCCACACCTTCGGGTACCCATTACCTTTTTTCTATTTACTCAGCACGCTGTCGTACCTGTATGAAGAGATTCTGAGGGATGTCGCTATGATGGTGTCTTCAGTGTACCATTTTTTAAATACTGGAAGTTGGGCATTTCTGTGGGTTCCGGTGTTCTTGTCATATAACGTCCCCCATCCGATAGTGTCCGCTGTGTACTGCGCATGCGCAGTACACAGCAACACAGATTCCGAAAATTGCCGAGGATGAGCTGCGCCTGCGCCGTGAGTCCAGGTTCCATCCCCACCATCCAAGTGGACACAGAGTAGGAATATAAAAGAGCCGAGCGCAGCGAGGCCGAGCCCGAAGCATGGCGAGCGAAGCTCACCCGCGAGGGGCCCTCTAATATTCACAACCCTATGTCCGCTTGGATGGTGGGGCTACCACCTCCACTCACGGCGCAGGCGCCGTTCAACTTCTGAGATTTTCCGAAGCTTCGTCTGCTCCGTACAGCGCATGCGCAGTACGGGGCGGACGCTAGGTGATGGCCGGACACTATATGGCACAACACCGGCTACTCCTTATAGAGAAGGAATCATCTATTGTTAAAGGGACGATTGTTTCTCCATCTATACATTTTTTGATTTTAAGCCATGGTCTTTTTAAGCCATGGTCTGTTTTTATTTAGGCCTAGCCTATGCTACGCCATTCATTTGTATTTTCATTTCACTTTTTTTCGCTACTGGCTGTTTTTTTTCACTTTGAGCGCTGGATTGTTTATTTATTTTTCTTTATGCAATTGTATCATTGTTGATGCTGGCTGCTATATTTATGTTTTTTTTTCTTGGTAGTGCAATTAGAATTATATTGGGCATCAGTATAAATACACTGATCAGTGATTAAATTTGAAATAAGTCCAAAAAGTGTCCATCCAGATACTTGATGGATCCGCCACAAACAAAACGGTTCATAAAGGGGAACAGCCAACAGTTGAATGAACATCTGAAGGTAATGACAGAGGAGGAGGAGGAGGAGGAGGAGGAGCTCCTCCGCTAGTAAAAAAGCTAGTAGGAGATAGCGGAGATGTCCGGCGAGAAGACCCCCAAGATGGAAGAAGACCCCTGGAGCTGTGCAATAAATTATTTTAAAACCTTGTGTTTTATTTAAATTTTTTTCACCAGGTGAATGGGTAGGGGTACATTGTACCCCATACTCATTCACATAGGGTTGGGGGCCGGTATCTGGGGGGCCCCCTTATTAAAGGTGGCTCCTGGATTCCTATAAGTCCCCCGCCCGCAGACCCCGACAACCAACAGCCAGGGTTGTCGGGAAGAGGCCCTTGTCCTCATCAACATGGGGACAAGGTGCTTTGGGGTGGGTGGGCCGCAGGGCCCCCCTTCCCCAAAGCACCCCCCTATGTTGAGGGCACGTGGCCTGGTACGGCTCAGGAGGGGGGGGACGCTCACTCGTCCCCACCCCCTTTCCTGACCGGCTGGGCTGCGTGCTCGGATAAGGGTCTGATATGGACCTTAGTGGGAACCCCCACGCCGTTTTTTCAGCGTAGGGCTTCCCCTTTAAGTCCATACCAGGTGACGGGGCCAGCGAGGTCTCAATCTCGCCACCGAAGCCAGTGACATTGACCTCCTTGGCTAGTTACGGCTAACTGGAGCCGCGTTCAAAATTAACAGACTTTCCTCAGTGTGTGGGCAAGTCGGTTCATTTCAAAAGTCCAGCAGTTTGTCCGCCGCACCTAGTCCGCCGGAAAAGTCCGGTCGTGTGTGGGCAGATCCGCTTGTATGAAAAGTAATTTCGGACCTAAGAAATTAATATAATATACAACAACAGTCATTTTACAGATACCTAAAGCTCAGACATGCCCTGGCAGCTCAGTTTGGACCACATATACCAGAATGGGATGAAACCCCCTTGTTCCAAAAGATATTTAAAATAGATAAGACTAGAGGGTTTATATCCGTGATATATGGACAGATATCTTTGGGTCCTCCCTCTCCCCCCTTTGCATCTTTTATGTCTGGGAGAGTGGGGCGGACACCCCTCCTCGCATTGGCGCCACGCTCGTCATGCTATCAGCATGGCGGCGGGTATGCCGTGCGTGTGACGCCTAGGATGACGTCATGACGCCGGCGCCCAGCTGCAACATTCTTGTGTTCCCACGGAGGAGTCCCATTGCCGGTCACTGAGTGGTTACTCAGCCTAGGTGCGGTCTCGTCCTCCCCATTGGTTCACTGTGTGGCGTTGGCGGCATATATATACATCCCCCACTCAGAGCTGGCTGTCTATTTGACCGGTCTTCCTCTGGGGGTTACCCGTACACCTGGTGTATCCATCTGCCGGTGGTGCTTTGGTGCAAAACTATGGTATGTTTCTCTTTCTTTTCGGTGATTCTGTGTTTGTTTTCTGTTTTGGGGTTTATCTTTTGACTCTCTTGTTTTTCTCTTTAAATGGTGAGCCTTTTTCATGTCTTTAGATTCACACACCTTCATTTCTCACTATTTTACTACACCAATCTACTCACACAAACGTAATCTTCATTTATTTATTCAATTATCCATTATCATCATTCATATTGTTTCTTTGGTATTTTTTATATCACGGTAATTACTTTCTGTGAAGCTACACTGGGTTTACTATTCAAATTAATTTATTAATATACTTCTGTTATGAATTATACACACACTTAATATAATATTTTGTTTCTCAGATACTCATGCTCCACTGATCACTTATCATCAATCTTGGCTATATGGAAATTGTCTGTATACACTTTACACATCTCCTGCTTACCTGATGTTGCACCTCCTATATTATGCCGCCTCAGCTCCCGCGGTGGGGTCCATATCCGTGGCCTACCCTGCGCTGGTCACCATGCACCGCATGCGCTGTCTGGGTTGGTGAGTGTGTTCGGTGAGCCGTCTATTGACATACAACACCATGTATAATTTTATTTCATTTTAAACATTGACATATTTTATATACCCTATAGGAATCTTTGGTGCATCTGCTCCTGACGAGTGGAAAAAATCCACGAAACGCGTCGAGCAACACTTGATTACACAGTTGTATTCCATATGGATTGATCCCTATCCAGTTACTACTAATACTGTACAATACTCTTTTTATACCAGTCAATAGACCTACATACACTTTGTGGGTGCACGTGCTAGTCTTGGGTCTATCGTTGTGGCACGTGTGTGCCATAGTAATTATATTCATTTTTTTTAGTTATCTATTTATTTATTTTTCTTTGATCATGTGTCGTTATGATTGTATCATGACTGTCTGCTGTTGGGGCATTTATGTGCTATGGTAATTATATTAATTCCGTATAGTTATTTATTCTATTTTTATTTCTGATCATGTGCACTATGTATATATATGAATTAAATGAATATTCTTTGTGTTTTTAGAATAATGTCATACATTTAAATATTATTCATTTACAACTTATCTCCACTATACAATTGCTTCATTTAAAGTCCCAACTATCCTTTATCTTTTAATTTTATTACCGGGATGGAAGCACCATGATGTGCTTCATTTAAAAACCCAAATCCCCCTCTTGTTTACATATGGACAGATATGTAATGCCGCGTTCACACGATCGGACTATCCAGTGGACTTAGTCCAGCGGACAAACCTCCGGACTTTGAAGCGGAACAAGGGGGTTTCATCCCATTCTGGTATATGTGGTCCAAACTGATCTGCCAGGGCATGTCTGAGCTGTAGGTATCTGTAAAATGACTGTTGTTGTATATTATATTCATTTCTTAGGTCCGAAAATGCTTTCAGAGTTCTCCCATCATACAATTGAATCAGCCTGGTTATACCCTGCCTTTCCCATGTTTTAATCTTTCATTTGGTAATAATTCATTGTGTTTGTACGTCTCCACCGGGAGACCATCTGGTCCTGGGGATTTTTGATTGGCCATCCCGGCCACTGCCTGTTGCAATTCTCTTAGCCCCTGTACACACGGTCGGAGATTTCGACAACCAAATCCGTCGGATTTTGTCCGTCGGATCTTGTCTGAAACTGTTGCATACACACGGTCGGACTAAGTTGTCGAAAAATCCGATCATTCAGAACGTGATGACCTTATTTCGTTACGATGGGACTACGTTCAGGCTAGTAGCCAATAGCTTTGATGTAGGAATTTGATCTTCGCATGCGTGGCACTTGGTCCGATCAAAATTCTCTACACATTATCGGAGTATGTCCGATTGAACCAGTTGGTCGGGAAATATTTCCAACATGTTGGAAAATTGGGTCCGACGGATATTCCGACGGAATCAGTCCGATGCATACCACACACAGTCGGATTATCCGACGACACGGTCCGATAGGACACATTCCGACGGATTCTCCGACCGTGTGTACAAGGGCTTAGAGTTATTGGGGCTTCCAGATCTTCCCTCTCCTCTTGGGTAATAGTTACCATCTCCACACTCTCCAAAATTGTACCTATTTCTCCTTCCTCACCCAGCCCTTGAGAACTATATAGTTCCCTACAGAAGGCCCCAAATGTTTCTACTATCTCCATCCCACGTGAAGAGACCACCCCATTCATGGTCCTAATCATAGGAATAGCAGATGGAGGGGAGTTGGTTTTCACCAACTGGGCCAGCATTCTACCCACACCTTCCCCTTCTCCGAAGGAACGCTGCTTCTGAAATAATCGCCTATTCTCTTCCCTTTTTATAATTGCTATTTTGTATCCCTGCTGTTTATTTAGCCGTGTTTTTTGTTTCTCTGGAGTTGGGTCTTTTACATACCGTATTTATCGGCGTATAACACGCACTTTTTTCCCCTTAAAAGCAGGGGAAAATTGTGGGTGCGTGTTATACGCTGATCTCCCGAACTTCTGAGCCTCTGGGCGGCTTTCAGCCGCCTTCGGCTCTTCTTGGCAGCTTTCGGCCGTTCTCAGAAGCTTCCGGCCGCCTTCGGCTCTCCTCGGCGGCCGAAAGCTCCCGCAGAGAACTACCGCACGCCGCCGAGATACACATCTGGCTCTGTATCTCGGTGGCGGCATTTTTAAAAAATAAAATAGACACGGCTGCAATGGGGGACAAGACTGCAAAAAGGGGACAAGACTGCACTGGTGGACAAGACTGCATAAGGCTGCAATGGGGGACAAGACTGCAATGGGGGACAAGGCTGCATAAGGCTGCAATGGGGGACAAGACTGCATAAGGCTGCAATGGGGGACAAGACTGCAATGGGGGACAAGACTGCATAAGGCTGCAATGGGGGACAAGACTGCATAAGGCTGCAATGGGGGACAAGACTGCAATGGGGGACAAGACTGCATAAGGCTGCAATGGGGGACAAGACTGCACTGGTGGACAAGGCTGCATAAGGCTGCAATGGTGGACAAGGCTGCACTGGTGGACAAGGCTGCATAAGACTGCACTAGTGGACAAGGCTGCATAAGACTGCACTGGTGGACAAGGCTGAATAAGACTGCACTGGTGGACAAGGCTGCATAAGACTACAATGGTGGACAAGGCTGCAATGGTGGACAAGGCTGCAATGGTGGACAAGGCTGCAGATGACACTGATGGGCATATAAATGTAAGGTTTTTTTTTTTTTTTCCCTTAAACTTCCCTCCTAAAAGTTTTTTACCTTTAAAATTCCCTCCTAAACTTGGGGTGCGTGTTATACGCCGGCGCGTGTTATACGCCAATAAATACGGTAGTTATTTTCTGCTTCTATCAGTTCCCTCCTAAGACTCCGCACACTGAAGCTCAAAAAAGCTTTTTCTGGATGCCAGATTGCTAGCAGAAAATGCTGGTTGAAAAACGTGCTTTTAACAGCGTTTTGTACTAGCGTTTATGAGCGCTTGTTAGCGTTTATGAGCGTTTTCAATAAAAAATACACAGAGAACACTCCAACACTCCCACAATGCATTGAAAAAATAGAATGCCGAACACTAATGAACGCGTGTTTATGAGCGTTTATCGGCGTTTGTCGTTTTTTGGCGATGAAAAACGCCACTTTGAACACGAATTTCTGCCTTTCACAAAAGAGCCCATAAACTCCACTGCTCATTAAAGCTAAAAAACGTCCATGTGTGCATGGACACATAGGCTAACATAGAGTGGAGCTTATGGGCTTTAAAAAAAAAAAACGCCCAAACTCCAATAAACTGCCGTTTATGAGCTCCAGTGTGCATGGAGCCTAATACTTTCCTCCCAGCTCCTAGATTTCTGCTTAATTTTTACCACCTGCTGGATGAAGATGCCTCTAAGGAAAGCCTTGAGGGTATCCCATGTTACACGAGTTGGAGCAGAACCTATATTAAACTCTATGAACTCTTTTAACTTCGGTGAAACCTCCTCTGCATCCTTCATTAATTCAAGCCAAAATTGACTTATTTTCCAACTCCCCGTGTTCTTTCCCACCCAGGCTTGAGGACACCATCAAAAGTGAATGGTCAGAGACCCGCCTAAGCAAATATACTATATTCTTTACATTTTGTAGCGCTTCCCCATTGCCCAGGGCCATGTCTATTCTGGAGAGTGTGGAATAAGATCCTGAAAAACAGGAATATTGCTTAGTATTCGGATTCCTCTCTCTCTACATATCCATTAGCCCTACTTCCTCCAAGAAGTAGCTCAACCTGGTTGCCCCCGGGCCCTCAAGTCGAGGCCTTGGGGGGAGCCTGTCAGCTCTTCCATCAAGAACTTCATTGAACTATCCCATTATTATAACCGGCGTATCTTCCTTATTCACCATAAATTCCATAAATCTTTACATAACCTCCATCTTAAATGGAGGTGGTATATGTACATTTGCCAAAACATAACACCTATCCTCCAGAACACAATACAGAAAAATATTGCGGCCTATCTCATCAATACTGACCTGTCTGCAGGAGAAACTCACCCCTGTTCTAATCATCATACTCACCCCCCTGGAATAGGAGGTATGAGTTGAGCGATATTGGTTCTGATATTTCCTATTTTTTTAATTGGGATATAGTTAATTTTATAATTTTGTTATATGTTTATAAAAACATATATAAAAAGAAAAAGGAACTCTACTTTAATTGCATTCCCTACATTAACCGCTTGCCGCCCGCCCACTGTCAAATGACGGAGGGGTGGTGTGGCTCTCGTTCTGGCATGACTTCATGTTACGTCATCTGAGAACGGGTGCGCAGCGATTGTGGCCGCTCCATGTTGCTAGTATAGGGCAGGACCCAGGTCTCTGTAAAGAGCCGCAGCTTTTTAACCATGTGATCAGCTGTGTCCAATCACAGCCAGTCACATGTAAACACGGAAATGCCGGTAATCGTCTCTCCTCGCCTCACACTGACAGAGTGTGTGGCGAGGAGAGCCATTCAGCGGCATCTCTTCGCAGGTGACATCCAGACATGTAATCAGGGCACTGATCATCAGTGCCCTGATTACAATACAGTGCCATCAATCAGTGCCCACCAGTACCAGCAATCAGTGCCCATTAGTGATGCCAGTCAGTGCTTGCTATCAGTGCGCACCAGTGCCACCTATCAGTGCTCATCAGTGGCACCTATTAGTGCCCATAAGTGTGGCATATTGGTGCCTCATCAATGCCACCTAATCAGCCCATAAGTAGCGCCTCATCAGCGCACATCAGTGAAGGAGAAAAATTACATACTTAAAAAATGTACTGACAGAAACTACAATTTATTTTATTTTTTCAAAATGATCGTTCTTTTTTTTTTTTTCTCCTTTTGTAAAAAATAAAAAACCCAGCAGTGAATAAATATCACCATGTGTGAAGAAAATGATACAAATTTCATATGGTTACAGTGCAGCATGACCGCGCAATTGTCATGAAAAGTGTGACAGCGCTGATAGCTGAAAGTTGGCCTGGGCAGGAAGGGGGTAAAAGTGCCCTGTAGGCAAGTGGTTAAGGTCAGGCATGTACTGGCCATCGGGACTACCGGGAGTTTCCCGGTTGGCCGATGGCTCAGTGGGCCACTCTGATGTAAGGGGGCTGGTGATGGGACACTCTGATGTAAGGGGGTGCTGATGGGACACTCTGATGTAAGGGGGTGCTGATGGGACACTCTGATGTAAGGGGCTGGTGATGGGACACTCTGTTGTAAGGGGACTGCTGATGGGACACTCTGATGTAAGGGGGGCTGGTGATGGGACACTCTGATGTAAGGGGTGCTGATGGGACACTCAAAATGTAAGTGGGCCGGTCTGGATAAAGTCCAGGGCCAAATTTCTGTCCCAGTCCAGCCCTGGTTAAGGTAATAAATATTTTACTAGTTGTGCCTTCTTCCTCCCAACCCCACCCACTTCCCAAATACTTACCCGAGTCCTGCACCTTTATATAAAACTGCAGCCACAAGGAAACCGCACGGTGCTATGCGTTTCTGTGCACAAGAAAACATGCAGCTGTGGGGGGAGCCATTATGAAACGGAAGCTTTCGTGCTGACAGGAGGATAGAGCAGAGTGAGCAGAAATGGTGGTCTCTTGTGTTGCTGCTTCTTCACTGTCCGATCAGTTGGGCTTCAGCAGCAACAACAGAATAATCTTTTCTGGCTAATAAAGGGTAATATCTCGTGGTGTCTGTCTACTCTTACGTCAGGACTTTTCTCATTAAAAAATGGTTTACAGATTCACTTTATATTTGTTCTGTAACAGAGGGTTACATGATTTCTGCTGCCGCAAATAGATATAAATTATAATGGGATATACAGCATCTGGCCTACCACTTTGTTGAACACAGCTCAACATTGGTGACATTTTTTTTTTTTCTTTTTTCTTTTATTTTTTTTTTTTTTATATGCAACAGTAAGAAAAAAAAAAAACCCCACAAAACAGGTTTGTTCAGTCTTGGAGAAAAAGACAAAATTGCTCGGATTTTTCTAAGATACTTTCACTTGGTTTATGAAATAAAGCAAAACAACGGGGAGGCAGACACATTTTTCAGCCTGATTTTATTTATTTTTTCCTTTTCCTCATTTTCAATCTCCGGTCCTTATAGCTGTAGTCTTTGGTAACCCATTTGGTTTCCTGTCTATGGGAAGTCTCTCTTTGTATTTTATTCTTGTCTTTAGTTTTCCCCGATATGTAGCAGTTTTAGTAGCTTTATTATCCAAGATTTGTTTTATTTCTCACATAATATTTACTAAAACTTTAATTTGTTACTTTAACCACTTCCCGACCGGCGAACGCCGATGTATGTCGGCAGAATGGCACGGGCAGGCATATTGGCGTACAGGTACGTCCAATTTTAAATGCCGCCCTGCCATCGCGTGAGCAACCGCCGGCGGCGCGCTCACGTGCTGGTCGGGACACCCCCATGAGTCTGGTCGCAGGTCCCGCGGACTTGATCGCCGTGGGGATACCCGCGATCGTCTCACGGGGCGGCTGAATGAGGAGATGCCGTTGTAAACAGCATCTCCCCGTTCTGCCTAGCAACAAGTGACGCTGATCTCTGCTCCATGTGATTGGAGCAGAGATCAGTGTTCACTAAAACAAAGCCCAGCCCCCCACAGTTAGTAACACGCCCCTAGGAACACTTAAACCGGGAGTTCCGCCGTTTTTTTTTTTTTTTTTTTTTAAAGTCAGCAGCTACAAATACTGCAGCTGCTGACTTTTAAAATAGTGACACTTACCTGTCCAGCGCGCCCGCGATGTCGGCACCCGAAGCCGATCTCTCGATCGTCTCTCGGGTGCTGCCGCCGCCATCTTGGGTATGGGAATCAGGAAGTGGAGCCTTGTGGCTTCATTTCCCGGGTTCCCTACTGCGCATGCGCGAGTCGCGCTGCACAATAAGGATGGTCCCCGCTGTCTCTGGGATCCGTGTGTTTCCCAGCAGACAGCGGGGGACCCGCAGGAAGTGGCGTAAATATCCGCAGATTCTGCGGATATCTATACCGGAAGTGGGTGCAAATACCTGTACTGTACAGGTATCTGCACCCCCCTCCCTCGTGAAAGGTGCCAATTGTGGCGCCGGAGGGGGGGGAGGGTTCCAATGAGTGGAAGTTCCACTTTAGGGTGGAGCTCCGCTTTAACCCCTACATTGCCACCCCCTGGTTAACCCCTTCACTGCCAGTGTCATTTACACAGGAATCACTGCATTTGTATAGCACTGATTGATTGCTGTATAAATGACAATGGTCCCAAAAATGTCCGATGTGTCCAACATAATGTCGCAGTCACAATAAAAATCGCTGATCGCCGCCATTACTAGTAAAAAGAAAAAAAATATTAATAAAAATGCTATAAAACGATCCCCTATTTTGTAAACGCTATAACTTTTGCGCAAACCAATCACTAATAATCACTAATTGCGAATTATTTTTTATTTTTTTATTTTTACCAAAAATATGTAGAAGAATACGTATCGGCCTAAACAGGAAAAAAAACGTTTTTTATATATTTTTTGGGGATATTTATTATAGCAAAAAGTAAAAAATAGTAAAAAATATATAAAAAAAAAAATCGAAATTGTCGCTCTATTTTTGTTTTGTTATTAATAAAAATGCCATAAAACTATCCCCTATTTTGTAAACGCTATAAATTTTGCGCAAACCAATCAATCACTTATTGTGTTTTTTTTTTTTTTTTTTGTTTTTTTTTGCCAAAAATATGTAGAAGAATACGTATCGGTCTAAACTGAGGGAAAAAAATGTTTTTTTTATATATTTTTGGGGGATATTTATTATAACAAAAAGTAAAAAATAATGCGTTTTTTTTCAAAATTGTCGCTCTATTTTTGTTTATAGCGCAAAAAATAAAAACCGCAGGGGTGATAAAATACCACCAAAAGAAATCTCTATTTGTGGGGAAAAAAAGGACCTCGATTTTGTTTGGGAGCCACGTCGCACGACCGCGCAATTGTCAGTTAAAGCGATGCAGTGCCGAATCGCAAAAAGTGGTCTGGTCTTAAGCCAGCAAAATGGTCCGGTCTGTAAGTGGTTAAATTGGTTTTAATTTAATGAATTGAATGATTTTTTTTTTTAACATCGCTTCCTAAAATAAAACAGTAGTTTCATTGAAATTCATAGTTTTTTACATGCCCCAGTATTGTTTCATTTTTAAAAGAATATTTACACATTTCATTTTTGTATTAACTTTCCCTCTAGCTCCTTCTGTATTGTAATTGTACTGTCCCCCTTTGTGCTGCGTAAACTGTTGGCGCTATATAAATCCTATATAAAAATAATAATAATAATAATATTTACACTGTTTTTTTACATAGTATTTAACATTCCAAATTAGTTTTCTCAACAAATTTACTAAACCTTTCATTTGTTATTCTAAATTGACTTGAAGGAATGAAATTTACTTTCTAAAATATAACTAATTCAGAAAGAGAATTTCACATACCAGCGTTGTTTTATTTTTCACATCATATATACACGTTTTTGTGTTTTTATTTACACATTTATCACATAATATTTTATATCCTAGATTTGTTTTAAAGTGGTTCTGCACCTAAAAAAAAAATATTAAGACCCCTTTCACACTGGGGCGTTTTTCAGGCGTTTTTCATGCGCTTTAGCGTTAAAAAAAGCGCCTGAAAGAAGCTGCAACTGCAATCCCAATGTAAAAGCCCCGAGTGCTTTCACACTGAGGCGCTGCGCTGGAAGAGCGTCAAAAAAAGTCCTGCAAGCAGCTTCTTTGCAGCGCTTTTGGAGCGGTGAATACAACGCTCCTAAAACGCCCCTTCCCATTGAAATCAATGGGAAGCGCTTGTAAAACGCCCGAAAAATGTCTGAAAAACGCTATTGGCAGCAGCGTTTTGTGGGCGTTTTTAACCCTTTATTTGGCTACTAGCAGGGGTTAAAAGCACCCCATAAACGCTCGAAAAACGCTGGTAAAGCGCTGCTAGTTTAAGCAGTGCTTTACGAGCGTTTTTCGGGCGCTGACATTTCACATTGGGACTGCAGATGAGGCTTCTTTCCAGCGCTTTACAGGCGCTTTTTTTAACGCTAAAGCGCTTAAAAAACGCCTGAAAAACGCCCCAGTGTGAAAGGGGTCTAAAAGCCAGAAGCTACTAATATTGCAGCTGCTGACTTTTAATAAATTGACACTTACCTGTCCCAGGGTCCAGCGATGTCGGCGGCACATGACGAGCGATCGCTCGTCTCGCTGCTGCCCCCCCCCCCCCCCGCCATCCTCTGTCGGAGAATCGGGAAGTGAAGCATGACGGCTTCATTGCCCGGTTCCCTACTGCGCATGCGCGAGTCGCGCTGCGCGTCTCTTCAGATCCCCCGCTGTGTCCTGGGAACTGTGTGTTTCCCAGAACACAACGGGGGGGGGGGGGGGGTGGGGGGGGGGTGGCAGGGCGTCTGCGGAGGTCTGCGGCGGTCTGTCCAGAAGTGGGTGCAGATACCTGGATTACCTGAAAAGAAGATTCCCGGTCACGAAAATTCTTTTCTGTAGCAACATGAGGTGAAATTGAAGGCTTGGTCGGCCGAAATTCAAAAATCAATGGTGGCGCCATCGGATCACCAAAAAAAAAAACAAAAAAAAAAAAAAAAAAACGTTCTGATTTTGAAAAGAAATTTTGTTTGAAATTTGACCGTGTATGGCCTACATGCGAATCATCAGATTTCAAGAGCAGAACCTCTGCAGCAAAGATGAAAGCTGACATCAATAGGAGGCAATGTCCTCCCAAAATGAACTGTGACTTTATACTGCATATCATATAGATTATAGAACATCTTATTATGTTTCCATTGTAAGAGAAAGAATGATGCCCTCCCTCTGGCCAATGTCTGGAACCCGGCACCGGTTTCCTGCTGTATGTGCAGAACCCTGTCAGGGCTTTACTCATCTATTTTCAGAATAAAGTTTGTCTACATTGTCATACATTCTACATTTATATATTTCCATCTTCCAGCTCTGATCTATGTTCAGAACTAGTAAGGCTGGAGTCACACCTAGGGCATTTTTAGTGCATTTTGCAGATTTGCACTACAGAACGTGTTCCATAGGAAACCATGTTACATGGACTGTAGTGCAAATCTGCAAAATACAAAAGGCACAAAAAAAAATGCCATAGGTGTGAATCCAGCCTAACAGAGTATTTTACAGAGAAGAGTGCAGCATAGGACTTACCCCAGCAACATCGGAGCTGACACTGAGCTGTCACCTGTCATAGGTGCTGAGGACACACCCATTCAGGTGGGTGCAGGCAGGTGACCCAACCCACGGGTGATCAGAGTGCATGCTAATCGTTTCCTAACAACAGATTGTCTGGAACTACACAAGAAGAACATTTTTGTTGTCGTTCTGCAGTTTAGGTTAAAGGGATTATAAAGTGCATTTTTTTTTTTAACCACTTCAATACCGGGGGGGGGGAACTTAAACACCTTCCTGCCCAGACCAATTTTTCAGCTTTCAGCGCTGTCGCACTTTGAATGACAATTGCGCGGTCATGCTACACTGTACCCAAATTACATTTTTATCATTTTTTTCCCACAAATAGAGTTTTCTTTTGGTGGTATTTGATGACCTCTACGGTTTTTATTTTTTGCTAAACAAATAAAAAAAATACAGAAAATGAAGAAAAATATGTTTTTTTTTTTTTTTTTTGTTTCAATTTCAAAACTTTGAAAATAAGTAAGTTTTCTCCTTCACTGATGGGCACTGATGGGGTTACACTGATGGGCAATGATAAGACGGCACTGATGGGCACCGATGAAGTGGCACCAATGAAGTGGCACTGATGAGGTGGCATTGATGGACACTGATAGGCGGCACTGATAGGCGGCACTGATGGGTGGCACTGATGGGGGACACGGATGGGCACTGATAGGTGGCACAAATTGGCACTGATAGCTGGCACGGATTGGCATGGATGGGCGGCATGGATGGGTATGGATAGGCGGTACAGGTGGGCATGGATAGGCAGTACAGGTGGGCATGGATAGGCGGCACAGATGGGCATAGATGGGCGGCACAGATGGACATGGATGGTCACTGATAGGTGGCATGGATGGGCACTGATAGGCTGCATTGTATTATAATATACTGTACTAATGGATGCCAATCAGTGCCAAACAATAATGCATGCCAAGCAGTGATGCCCATTGTGGGCACTGATTGGCATCCATTATGGGCACTGATTGGCATCCATTGTGGCACTGACTGGAATCCCTGGTGGTGTAGGGTGGCATACCTTGTCCTGGGCATTCCTGGTGGTCTGGTGGCATCCCTGGCGGTCCACTGTGGGCATTCTGGGGGGGGGGGCTGCGCTGATAATTGATCAGCACAGACCCCCCCCCCCCTTGTCAGAGGAGCAGCCGATCGGCTCTCCTCTACTCGTGTCTGACAGACAAGAGTGAGGAAAAGCCGATCACCGGCTCTTCCTATTTACACTGTGATCAGCTGTGATTGGACATGGCTGATCACGTGGTAAAGAGTCTCCGTTGGAGACTCTTTACCGAGATCGTAGTTGCAGGGTGTCAGACTGACACCCCGCAACAACGATTGCCGCGATGCGCGCCCCCGGGGGCGCGCAGCGGCTCAAAATCCTGATCACGTCATATGACGTCCGGTCAGGATTTTGAAACCACTTTGCCGCCGTGTATCTGTTATAGGGCGGGCCGCAAGTGGTTAAATAACAAACATGTTATACTTGCCTCCACTGTGCAGCTCGTTTTGCACAGAGTGACCCCGAACCTGCTCTTCTGGGGTCCCTCGACGGCTGTCTCTGCTTCCTCCCGCAGGCGCTTCTCGCATGGTGAGAAGCACCTGCGGTGCGCGATCCCATGATACAGCCGGCGGCTATAGCCGCTCGCTGTATCACATGGCCCCGCTCCCTGATGCTCCGCGTCAGTGGATGTGATTGACAGCAGCGCGAGCCAATGGCTGTGCTGCTTTCCATCCATCCTCTCCAGCCTCTAACAACAACAATGCCTCTCAGCAATTCTGTATTAAAGTGGAAATAAAAGCAAAACTTTTTATTAATTTTGGATATAGTAAGGCTCCTAGCGTTTTTCATAAGCTCCAAAAAAAGCTAGAAAAAAAAAAACGCTGGATAAAAAAATGCTGATTATAGCATTGTTGTGCCCGCTTCTGGTAGCTTTAAAGGCCCCTTTCACACTTGAGTGACTTTCCCTGCGACTTTGGACATCAGGGTTGCATGACAAGCCGTACCCCATTATTCCCAATGATAACAATTCATATGACAAAATCTGGAGTTTTATTCACCCGTCCACAATGAACCCCACCTTTCGCGCTTAAAGAAGAAACACCTGTTCGTTTTCTATAGTTTTTGGAAATACTGTCAAGGATATATTCCTATATGAAGCCGCTACTTCTTCAAAACAACATATAAAAAAAAGTCAATATTCTAAAAAAAAAAATCACGAAGTCGGATATGACGAAACGCGTCAGTGACGTGGCTTACCGGAAGTGACGCGTGCGTTCCAGCCAGCAGGAAATCAAAGAGACACACATCCGCTGTACCCAGCGGACAGTGGGAGTGCTTTCTGGCGGTGAAGCCCTTCTGGGACAAGGCACAGTGCACTTTATTTATTAATTTATGCTTCATTTTACATTAAGTTTGGTATGCAGTTTTTATATAAGGGGGTATGGAAGAGCCCTGGGGCCATCTAAAAATAAAAATGCAGAATTATGTTTTTGAAAAAAAAAATTCAGAATTCTGAGTTTGAAAGTCAGAATTCTGAGATTCAAAGTCAGAATTGTAAGTTTAAAAAAAAAAAATGTTTTTTTTACAGAATTCGGAGTTTGAAAGTCAGAATTCTGACTTTCAAACTCCGAATTCTGTAAAAAAAAAAAATTGTTTTTTTTTTAAACTTACAATTCTGACTTTGAATCTCAGAATTCTGACTTTGAATCTCAGAATTCTGACTTTGAATCTCAGAATTCTGACTTTCAAACTCAGAATTCAGATTTTTTTTTTTCAAAAACATAATTCTGTATTTTTTTGTTTTGATGGCTCCAGGGTTCTTCCATAAGGGGGGGCTTTGTGAGACTAATAAAATTGTTTACGGTTTTACACTATGTGCACATTCAATTATTTTCACATGAGCCTCGAACCCTATTGAAATACTGACATCTAGTGGATGGTGTGGAAAGAGCTGGTGAGAGGTGGAATCATTTTTATCTTAAATTCCTCAGCATTTTGGTGAGTGCCCCCCCCATAGGGGAGTCTTCATTGCACGCGGTGACCCTTGGTGGAAGCTTTTCAGCGCAACGACAAAAAAAAAACAACACATCTTTCTGATCAGTCCATTAATCACTGGGGCAATTGATTTTGAACAGTTTATGGGAAGCGCTGCTGCAATATTTATGAAGGAACTGTGATTTTTTTTTTGGGGGAATATTGCCATTTTTTTTTAATCTATAACGATTCATATATCCGTGCGACTTCACCGACGTCTCTGTACTACTTTGGTCTGACTTTGATGGGAGTTAAGGTCCGTAGACCTCAAGTTTATACAGGCGTTCCGAAATCGTGGCAAAATCTCAGCAGTCTGCATCATTCTTAGTCCGCCGGACAAGCACACTGACGAACGGATTGTCCGCTGAAAGAAAAGTCCGGGGGGACAAATTTTGAGTCAAAACTACTTTCTAAGTCCGCCGGACTTTACGATGAAAAAGTCCGCTGGAGCCCACACACACGATCGAATTGTGCGGCGTACTGTGGTCCGATCACGTGTACGCGGCATTAGTGTCCGTTTGGTCCGCCGCAATATCGCAGTCCCGCTATAAGTTGCTGATCGCCGCCATTACTAGTAAAAAAAAAAGGGCTCTACCTGAAGCTCAAAGCCAGTAGACAGAGGCCTCAAATACGTTTCTGAAGACAGCCGCGGATCCCTGCTGGGAATCGCAAAAGAATTGCTGCTAACTGTATATATTGTATATTAAAGCGGGAGTCCGCCGGGACTCCGCGTTTTTTTTTTTTTTAAAAGCCAGCAGCTACAAATACTGCAGCTGCTGACTTTTAAAATAATGACACTTACCTGTCCAGCGCGCCCGCGATGTCGGCACCCGAAGCCGATCTCTAGATCGTCTCTCGGGTGCTGCCGCCGCCATCTTGGGTATGGGAATCAGGAAGTGGAGCCTTTCGGCTTAATTTCCCGGTTCCCTACTGCGCATGCGCGAGTCGCGCTGCGCAATAAGGACGGTCCCCGCTGTCTCTGGGATCTGTGTGTTTCCCAGCAGGCAGCGGGGCACTTGCGGAAAGGGGCGGGCACTTGCGGAAAGGGGCGTAATCTACGCCCCTTTCCGCAGAGAGCTATCCCAGAAGTGGGTGCAGATACCTGTACTGTACAGGTACCTGCACCCCCCCTCCCCCCTGAAAGGTGCCAATTGTGGCGCCGGAGGGGGGGAGGGTTCCGATGAGCGGAAGGTCCACTTTAGGGTGGACCTCCGCTTTAATGGACATGGCCCATTCTTCACATTTATTGAATAAAGCTTTAAATGTGAAGGTGACTTGAACATGGCTTGCCTGCCGTAGATCTTTTCTGGGAGTGGTTTTCCTTACTCTTAGTGGTCTTTTATGAGGAGGATCGGCTTAAACCGCAAGTGGAGTGGAACAGCGTTTGTAGGAGGGGTTGATGGTGCCGTTGTCCAGTACATTTAAAAGTGTATACCCCGTACACTGATGGTGAGGGTGAGTTTTATTGGGTGATGGTCTTACTTTTCCTCCATATATGAAGACACCTTAAATGGACATTGTGCTGATTGATCGAACGTTTACTGTTTCTGATGAATTTGTATTATGTTTATGTGTGGGTTTTTTTTTTTTTTCACGGCATACGTAGGGTAGAGGAATTCTTGGTCCTAGATTGATCGCTTTCATGTTACACGTATTCACACTAAATGATAGTTTTGTATACTTATGTGCAGGGGTCAAGTCCTGGGGAAAAAAGTGTGGGAACTCCCACCCAAGGTCCCCTCCCCCACCAAAAATAAAATAAAAAATGATACGCTCATATGCACGAACGCTTCAAAAGTGGTATTTTTCATCCAATTTTCGTATTGTGTGTATGAAGCTTAACTGTTATTCCTTAACCACTTCCCGACCAGCGCACGCCGATGTACGTCGACAGAATGGCAAGGGCAGGCATATTGGCGTACATGTACGTCCAATATTCGATGCCGCCCTGCCATCGGGAGCGCGCCGCCAGTGTCGCGCTCCCGCGCTGGTCGGGACCCCCGTGAGTCCGGTCGCGGGACCCGCGGACTCGATCACCGCGGGCATCCCCGCGATCGTCTCACGGAGCGGCCGAATGGAGGAAATGCTGTGTAAACAACATTTTTCCATTCTGCCTAGCAACTAGTGACGCTGATCTCTGCTCCATGTGATTGGAGCAGAGATCAGTGTTCACTAAATGAAAGCCCAACCCCCCCACAGTTAGTAACACACCCCTAGGAACACTTAACCCCTACACTGCCACCCACTGGTTAACCCTTTCACTGCCAGTGTCATTTACACAGGAATCACTGCATTTATATAGCAGTGATTACTATATAAATGACAATGGTCCCAAAAATGTGTCAAAAATGTCCGATGGGTCCCCCACAATGTCGCAGTCACAATAAAAATCGCAGATCGCCACTATTACTAGTAAAAAAAAAAAATAATAAAAAATTATTAATAAAAATGCTATAAAACTATCCCTATTTTGTAAACACTATAACTTTTGCGCAAACCAATCAATAATCGCTTATTGCGATTTTTTTAACCAAAAATATGTAGAAGAATACGCATCGGCCTGAACTGAGGGAAAAAAATGTTTTTTTATATATTTTTGGGGGATATTTATTATAACAAAAAGTAAAAAATAATGCGTTTTTTTTCAAAATTGTCGTTCTATTTTTGTTTATAGCGCAAAAAATAAAAACCACAGGGGTGATCAAATACCACCAAAAGAAAGCTCTATTTGTGGGAAAAAAAGGACGTCAATTTTGTTTGGGAGCCACGTCGCACGACTGCGCAATTGTCAGTTAAAGCGACGTAGTGCCGAATCGCAAAAAGTGGTCTGGTCTTTGACCAGCAAAATGGTCCGGGGGCTGAAAGTGGTTAAAAAAAAAAAACAATCCTCAATAAACATAAATACGGTAATTGTCTGAATAATCGCATTCATTCCATTGTGCTTCCATACAAATGTGAACATCATGTTCTGATCTTTATTGGGGATGTTATTTTGTATATAGAGTGTTTATGTGGTGAGGTTACACTTTTCATTGAACAGAGTTTGGATAACACAGGGTTAAACGGAAAGGTCATAAATGAGCTGCACATTATCTGGACAGAATGTTGGGGAGATAGTGATGTGTTCCTGCTTAGGAGATGTATGTTAGCTTGGGGGGGCTGCAAACTCTGCAGGGGCTCCAACACACACTCGCTGCTATTCCAACCCTTCACATATTTCCACATAAACTTCCCTCCTGGTATTAAACTTTGCCAGGTATTGTGCCCAGCTTACCACCCCAAACTGATGTTCCTCCCTCAGCTCACCTCTCTCCCTGCATGTCCTGTGAGCAGAATAGCTGTGCTCCTCCTCTGGGTTCTCTCATCATATGGCACTGAAGATAAAGGAGGGGGGGATTCAGCGGGACACACAGAGCAAGTATGCAGGAGACTGGGGGGGGGGGGGGGTGAGGAGACAGAAAATCCGGAGGGGCCGGCGGGGAGGAGCATCACGAGAGGTCTGACTAAATACAATCTCTTAGCAGCAGGTCTACCCGTCAGCTAGCTGTGATTGACATGTAGATCGAACGGAAGCTGTCATGGGGCCCCCTACTGGCAATTCCTGAATGGTCAGGTGTGCGGCACTTACTATTGTGAGCTGTGTCGGCGGCTGCTGGTGTAGCACCTTCCACACAGCTCACATACTTCAAAGTCTTGCAGGACGCGGCTGCTAATGGGAACTGAGTTCCTGTTGTGGAAAAAGTACAGGAACTCCGTTCCCATGCGTTCCCGCAGGAGCCCTGCTTATATCCCTTTTTTCCATAGTTGGTTTTCTACACAGGTAGGTGTCATTTGTTTTTCTCATGACAGATTTTCAGAGGTGATTATTTTCATTTCTCAAAACCCGACTCAGTACGTACGTGTTGTTGTTTCTAAGTGGTATCTTTGTGTTTGTTTTCTTTCCATAGTGGTTTTACTTCATTTCAGCAGATTCTTGGAGTTATTTTGTCTCGTTTTCTTCGCGGTTCAGTTAATTTCAGGTTGGTTTTCTGTTTCCCTTTTCACGATACATTTCGTTCTTACAGCTTGAGTCTCACGCCCTTACACCACTGTAGCATTCACCCATCACGTCTATGGGTGCCAACGAATTGAGGTGATCGTTTTTAATTGGCTTGTACAGTGGCAAGTCTCCTCATCCTTTCTACACCGCTCTTTCGGTTCGATTTTCTCACACTAATGCCCTGTACACACGGTCGGACATCCCGACGACAACATTTTCGACGGATTTTGACCCAAACTTGTCTTGCATACACACGCGGTCGCACAAAGTTGTCAGAAAATCCGATCGTTCGGAACGAGGTGACGTACAACACGTAGGACGGGACTATAAAGAGGCCAGTACCCAATAAGCTTTCGTCTCGTAATTTTATTCTGAGCATGCGTGGCACTTTGTGCCTTGGAATTGTCTACACGCGATCGGAAATTTTAAACGATCGGATTTTGTTGTCGGAAAACTTTAGAACAAGATCTCAAACTTTGTGCGTTGGAAAAAATCAGATGGAGCCCACGCACGATCGGAATTTCTGACAACACAGTACGATCGCACATTTTCCGTCGGAAAGTCCGACCGTGTGTGCAGGGCATAACACATTTCACTAGACTTGTCGTTTTGGCTGGGCATGTTTCAGGCTCTTCGGACCTGAATTCACGTTGGGCGGCCTGCTAGGCCTCAGGTGGTCACAAAGCAGACACGTTAGTCCTGCTTCACATACTTTGTACTATAAAGGGCTAAATTTAGTTTTTTTTTTAACCCCATTATGTTAGTGGCCGATTACTCGATTATGAAAATAGTAATCGATTATTTTCATAATCGATTAGTTGTTTCGGACCTAATATGATTATCTCCATTTAACCCTATATAGAGCCCGTGGTAGTCTCTGTAAAGAGCGCTCCCTCCAATACTCCCTCATTCTCTATGAGAAAATCCCAAACACCTTGTTGTCTGGACATTCCTTATGAGGAAATGTTTATTAAAACTAGAGGTCGACCGATATGGGTTTTTCTCTGGCCGATGCCGATTATTTAGAAATCATGGCGGCCGATAGCCGATATATGATGCCGATTTTTTTTATTTTTATTTTTTTTATTTTTTGGGCCGATTTTATTTATTTTTTTTTTCCTTTTTTTTTTTTTTTTTTTTTTTTTTTTTTTAATCCCCCTTGATCTAACACACCTTTCCCACTGGGGCGTTTTTCAGGCGCTTTTGGGCTAAAAATAGCGCCTGTAAAGTGCCTGCAAAACGGCGCCCCTGCAGTCTGTGTGAAAGACAGAGTGCTTTCTCACTGAGGCGATGCTTGCAGAACTTTTTTTTTTTTTTTAAGATCCTGCCAGCGCAGCACGTTTGGAGTGGTGTATACCGCTCCTCCACCACTCCTGCCCATTGATATGAATGGGCACCACTGCCGAAGCGCATGCAATGCGATTTGGCAACAGTGCTTCATGGGCGCATTTAACCTCTTCCTTGGCCTCTAGCTGGGTTATATATGCCCCACTAGCAGCCAAATAGCACCGCTAAAATGATGGTAAAGAGCCGCTAAAACTTGCGTTTTACCATCAACGCCTGCCCGCTCCAGTGTGAAAGCAGCCTTCATAAGTGATACAGAAAATTTCTTACATTTAAACATTTATTAAACAAAACAAACTTCCAATCAGTTTACTTGTATGTATGATTTAGATTAAAAAAAAAAAACTGTATATTAAATAAAAACAGGTAGTCAAAACTTTTGACCGAAAAAAAAAATGGGCTAATTTTACTGTTTTTATTTTATTTTTATTTTTTAAATAGTGTATTTTTTTCCCCAAAAAATGCATTTGAAAGACCTCTGTGCAAATGCCGTGTGACCTAAAATATTGCAACAACCGCTATTTTATTCCCTAGGATCTCTGCTAATAAAAAATATATAATTTTTGGGGGGGGGTCTAAGTGATTTTCTGGCAGAAAATACAGGATTTTTACTTGTAAGCAACAAGTGTCAGAAAAGATTTAGTCTTTAAATGGTTAAACTGAGAACTTCTACACACCGAGATGATTTCATTCAATCAGAAGTGTAAACATTGTATCTTTCTGTTCTTTTCTTGGCAGCCCAGAGAGGAGGAAAGACGTTTCTATGACGACTCTGGCAACTTACACCGACTTCTATTACAGAAGTCATTTCAAAGTCCCGCTGTAGTTCTAAATCGGCTTTTTATCAGCACAATCGGGCGATGCCGATTATTTAAAAAACGGCAAATATCGGCTGATATATCGGTCGACCTCTAATTAAACCGGTAACCCGCCTCAGGTAGGTATCATTTTCAGAGCAGGGGTGGTTTTTATTCAGGGGGAATGTTTTCATTTTAGGGGATAAGTTTGCATGTTCGATTGCCTCGATGATGATCATCCCCCAGGGGATTCATTTCTAGATTATTATCTTTGTTACCTTCAGCTCCTGATTCTGGTGTCAGATTAGATCTTTCCGCTTTGTCGGATCTACACACGTGGGATGAGTTCCTGCAGCATTGGAATGGTGTTACCATGTCTATCAATATACGCTTATTGGGATTTCCTTACCAAAAATACGTAGCAGATTGCATATTGGCCTAAATTTATGAAGAAATTAGATTTTTTTTTTGTATTTTTTATTTTATTGGATAAGCTCTATTTGTGGGAAAAAATGACATTAATTTATTTGGGTACAGTGTCGCACGACTGCACAATTGTCAGTTAACCACCTCAATACCGGGGGGGGGGGGGCACTTAAACACCTTCCTGCCCAGACCAATTTTGAGCTTTCAGGACTGTAGCACTTTGAATGACAATTGCGCGGTCATGCTACACTGTACCCAAATGAAATTTTTATAATTTTTTCCCCACAAATAGAGCTTTCTTTTGGTGGTATTTGATCACCTCTACGGTTTTTATTTTTTTAGAGACAGATTTTAGAGAATCTATTACAATTGCAACCATTTTTCCCACACTTACAATGACGGTTTCTTCATCTGTTTCAGATCCTCTCCAGAAGCTAAAAATGAGCATGATGTGTGTTCTTCTGCTTTCTTATGATTGGGGAAGGAAGGTGGGCTGTAAGGATCTGCCTTTTAGCTTGCGGAGTAGCTCATTTATTTTCTGGAGATAAAATTCAAACATGGCTGCTGCGTATGTGGGCCATTAGGCTGCATTCACACCTGAGAGTAGCGCCTATGAGCGTTTTTTTTTTTTTTTCAGCTTTTTTCTGCTCATTTTTTCATGAGATTTCGGCGCATTTTTTATGCACGACTTGCACGCGATTTTGAGATTTGGCTTTTTTTTTTTTTTCACCAATAGAGAAAACTGGATGGGCCGAAAACACCCACCGGTTCGGTTCGCACCAGAAAATGCGAACGGGAAAAAAAATTTGTGCGAACTTGTGAACCTATTAATGTCTATGGGACACAAACATGAAAAATCAAAAGTGCTCACTTTAAAGGCTTATATGCAAGTTATTGCCATAAAAAGTGTATGGGGACCTGGGTCCTGCCCCAGGAGACATGTATGAATGCTAAAAAAGTTTTTAAAACTGTATTTGTTTTCAGGAGCAGTGATTTTAATAATGCTTAAAGTGAAACAATAAAAATTAAATATTCCTTTAAATATCGTGTCGGGGGGGGTCCCCTTAGTCTGCCTCTAAGGTGGTGCATCTGTGCAATGGGTAGTGCTGCAGCAAAATTATATTTCTAAAAGGAAAAAATGTCTTTTAAAATTGCTCACGGCTGTAATGAATTGCCGACTCCCGGCAATATAGATAAATATCAATGAAAAAATTGGGAAAAAAATTGGTAAAAAAAACACAATAGACAGTTTTTGACAATCCCTTTATTAAAGAAAAAAAAGTGTACATCTGTCGTCAATCACGCCACCCAATGGACCCGAAAAATAGAAAAAAAACGAAAATACTGATTTTCCATGGGAGGCGTCCCACCGACTGCTGTCTTTTCGCTGTGACAGCTGTTATATAGGCAAGGGCGGGTCTGCTGATGTAACTAGATGACCCTGCCCCCTCTGGCGACACATGATGTCAGAAGGGGCAGTGTCACTCGGTTACATCACTCCGCATTTGCCTATATAACAGCTGTCACAGCCAAGAGACAGCAGTCGGCGGGACACCTCCCATACTTTTTGACACTTTTTTTACCAAATACCCATTTACATAGGGTACTTCCAGATTTCGATAGCCCCCCCCCCCCCCGCAGACCCCCAAATCACCAGGCCAGTACGCTGCACCACCAAATTCAGGATGTGTGCCAAGCATGGAACATAGGTCAAGTGAGCATGTGGCTGGCTGGGACATTATTTTTATTTTTTTACAGTTCAGTAACAGGGGTAGTGAAATTTGCCTTTTGCTATCAACTGGTGGTGTACTGCTAGCAGATTGGCTGCATGTACTTGTGGCACCTATTGCTATACCTTCATTCCTCTCAGTGCAGGTTTTTGAGAGGACTGGAGGTATAGTAGGGGTAGAGACCAGTGGTGGTGCATCCATAAGGGCGCCGTCCCCTCTCTCCAGTCACCTACTTTATGACGAATGGATAGATTCATGCACAGTGGCAGCATTCAATGGGCACAGTGGCAGCGTTTGATGGGCACAGTGGCTGCGTTTGGGTACAGTGGCTGCATTTGATGGGCACAGTGGCAGCATTTGGACACAGTGGCAGTGTTTGATGGGTGCAGTTTGATGGACACAGTGGCAGCATTTGATGGCACAGTGGCAGCCTTTGATCAGCACAGTGGTGGCATTTAATGGGCACAGTGGCTGCATTTGATGGCACAGTGAGGCTGCAAATGATGGGGTTTTTTTTCAGTTTGTTCGCACTCCCCCACTCACGCGTGCGCAGTAGGAAACATGCAGTGAAGCCGCGAATGGCAGCACCTGCCCCCGATCCAATGGACGGGGGGGGGGGGGGGGGGGGCGCGACATCGCAGGCGCCCTGGACAGGTAAGTGTTCTTATTAAAAGTCAGTGTTTGTAGTGTTTGACAGTGTTTGTAGCTGCTGACTTTAAAAAAAAAAATATTTGCGGGTGGAACACTGCTTTAGTGGCGCCCCCTATGCATTGTGTGTTTTGGTGTGGTATGATTTTGGAAAAGGGTCAAACACTTCTATTGTGATTTTCTCACGTGTAGGCCAGCCCATTGAAATGAATGGGCTACTCTAAATGCTACACATGCAAACACACAAAAGCACACGCATGCTCTGTCGCATATGAATGGAGTGAAAGGAGCCTTAGGCCCCCGTTCACACTGGTGCAAATTGTCATGCTATTGGACAGGTCCAAATCGCATGACAAGTCACACCCTATTGTCGCCAATGGAACTGTTCAAATTGGTGCGATGCCGATTTTGCGGGGCCGCACTGATTTGAAAAAAAAAAATGTTCCTGCACTATTTTTGCTGATTTCAGGTGAAACTTGCATAATTGCCTGGACATCTGTGCATGAAGTTGCATAGATTTTAGCCAATTCGCACTGACATGCGGCTTCGAAATTGTGCGATTTCAAGTGAAGTCGCACAATTTCAAAGTCTGATTCAGCGTGAACCAGGGGTCAGAAGTCATTTTCGGTCTGGCAATGTTTTCTTGCTGCTATTTTAGTTTTCTAAGAATTTTTTTTTATTTACAATGTAATTTACAATATTGGTACATGCACACAAGGGCAACTTCTCTATATCAGTATTGAATTTCTTCATTGTTGGTCCGCTGATTAGACACAACCTATAAAAAGACATACGGGTGAAATAAAGAAGTAAATGTAGATATTTGATTGGGTCAATACTAGATGTGGCCGAATGAGAAAGAGGAAGTGGAAACTTCCAAGAAATTTCACAATAAAATGTAGAACTTCCACAGCCATCACTTTGTTTTAATTTAAAAGTGACTGTGTGACATAAAATATTGCAACAACTGCCATTTTATTCTCTAGGGTCTCTGCTACAAATAAATATATATATATATATATATATATATATATATATATATATATATATATATATATATATATATATATATAAATTTGGGGTTCTACGTAATTTTCTAGGAAAACATACTGATTTTAACTTGTAATCAACAGGTGTCAGAAAAAGGCTTAGTCTTTAAGTGGTTAAACTGACCTAATTTGCAGACCAAAGTTCTGAGCAATGGTGCGATAAACTTTGCCGGTGTTCTGCCATATATTGTCCGTCCATCGGATACTGTCCGCCCCGTAGTGCGCAGGCGCAGCTCTTGCGCAGTATGGAGCAGAAGGAGATTCGTAAAATCTCTGAAGATGAACGGCGCCTGCGCCGTGAGTGGAGATGCTAGCCTCACCATCCAAGTGGACATAGGGCTGCCGATATTAGGGGGCCCCTCGCAGGCTCGCTTCGCTCGCCACGCTTCAGGCTCGGCCTGTTTTTATTCTAACTCTATGTCCACTTGGATGGTGGGGATAGAACCTGGACTCACGGCGCAGGCGCCGTTCATCTTCGGCTATTTTCAGAATCTGTGTGTGCTGTGTACTGCGCATGCGCACTACACAGCGGACATTATCCGATGGGGGACACTATGTGACAGTTCACCGGCTGCCTTTTTGTTTTCCTTTTTTTGACAGCTCTGATCAGAGAACGTCTCTGCACTTGTTTCATGAATTGTGGAAATGCCAGATTGAGATCGTGAGGGGGGGATTGAATAGAGTTTGCGTTTTTTTCTAACGACTAATCGCGCAGTTTAACTAATATTTTTTTAATTTACAGAAAATGCCCACAACTTTGAAGATGTTTTTTCTTTTTATTGTGAAGCAAACAACAAATATGACAGAATAACAGAAAAAGTCAATGTGCATAACTATTCCCCCACCTAAAATCAATACTTTGTAGATATCACAGCTCAAAGTCGCTTTGGATCAGTCTCTTACCACAGGGATTTTTGCCCATTCCTCCTCCTTGCAAAAATGCTCCAGCTCCTTCAAGGCTCCTGTGAACAGCAATCTTTAAGTCTGACCACAGATTTTCTATTGGATTGAGGTCTGGGCTTTGACTAGGCCATTCCAACACATTTACATGTTTCCCCTTAAACCGCTCAAGTGTTGCTTTAGCAGTGTGTTTGGGGTCATTGTCCCGCTGGAAGGTGAACCTCCGTCCTAGCCTCAAATCATACACAGAGTGTTACAGGTTTAGCTCAATAGACATCGTTATACGCCCCGCCGATAAGGGGGGGGGGGGGGTATTGTCATTTTATGAAAACATCAATATAATGAGAGTATGGAGATTTTACTTGGTGACACCAACACTTATCTTAAACTTTTAAGGAACCCTGTTTTTAAATGTAGAAAAGAACTCGAACTAGTAGTACACCTTGGCCTGAAGAAAAAATATTTTAAGCAAAAAAGAAGCCCAATACCTCATTCCAGAGTCATGTCGCACCCCGGTGATCTATTCTCTTCCCAAATTGCACAAAAACAAGGAGAACCCTCCACCGAGACCAATTGTCAATGGAATAGACTCACTCACTGCTAGAATGGGTGCATACATGGACAACTTTCTACAACCCACTGTGAAAAACACAAAGGCATATCTACGGGACACCAAACAAATATTACAGATTTTAGATGAATTACCTAACCACGAAGGACCTTGGGTTTTAGCAACTGCAGACGTGTCCTCACTTTATACCATCATTTTCCACCATCAAGCGTGTGAGGCCACGAAATGGGGCCTAAGGAAACATTCAGAATTATCTTGTCACAGAGAAAATACCTTATCAAATGCTTGGACTTCTGCTTAAAGAATAGTTACTTTTGGTTCAACCGTAATTACTATCACCAAAAGACAGGTGTGGCAATGGGTGCTAAATTTGCGCCTAGTGTAGCAGGTTTATTTATGGCAAAATGGGAAGAAGAATCCGTCTTTACAAACGCACCGCCTGAACTGGTAGTGTTTAAACGATACATTGACGATATTTTTATTCTTTGGAAAGGAGAAGGGGGTCTTGTAAACTTTTTGGAAAATCTAAATAAAAATGATCGCAATATAACCCTGATGTGGGACATAAGCCAGAAACAAGTGACTTTCCTAGATTTGGATATTATTCAAGACAGGAATACCCTGAGCAGGAAAACGCACTTTTAAAAACGTGGATAAAAACAGTTACCTACCCATGACAAGCTGCCATCATCATAACTGGTTATTCAACATACCACAGGGACAACTTATGAGACTACGAAGAAATTGTAGTAAAGCAGAGGATTTTCTTGACCAAGCCGACAAAATAGGCCACAGGTTCGTAGAGAAAGGTTACAAAAGTAACCTCATTAAAGATAAAATCAGAGAAGTGAGCGAAATGGACCGCCAAGTGCTAATCAAAGATAAAGAGAAGACAGACCCAAGGCCCAATAATGTACCAATTATACTAGATTACAATGCTCAATATAAAAAAGTGGAAAATATTATTAAAAAGCATTGGCACATTCTGCTAAATGATACACAACTGAAATCTGTCCTTCCTCTGGTACCAAAATTCATCTATAGACGCGCCCCGACACTCAGAGACAAAATAGTCAAGAACATACCGGATCCACCTTCTAACGGATTTACGTTTTTCACGGGAAAAGGGTTTTTACCCTTGTAAGCGGTGCTTTGCCTGCACTAAAACAAAAAAGCCAGAACAAAAAGTGTTTGAATTTACATCCACCAGCACTGGGAATACATACGAAATCAGTGATTTTATTTGCTGCAACACAGAAGGTGCAGTGTATGCCTTGGAATGCAGTTGCGGCTTACAGTATATTGGGCGCACTAAAAGGCCCCTTAGGGTAAGGATTAAAGAACATGTACAAAACATCATAAAAGGCTTTGATAAGCATAGCGTCTCCAAGCATTTTGCCACACATCATAGGAAGGACCCCTCACATCTAAAATTTTGGGGGATTGAGCCATATAAAAAACATTGGCGAGGGGGACATAAGGTCAGCCAAATTGAATCAAAATGGATTTTTATTCTTGATACATTTACCCCCCCTCCTCCCCGGGGCCTAAACATAGAGTTTGACCTTATTTGCTTCATCAGTGATTTTTAAACTAAAAATTCTCATATACTTCTAAAATTTTAAAATTAAAACAATTTTTTCCTTTTTTCTTTATTTTATACCTTCTCCATCTATTCACGTCAGCCATTATCTCTAGCTATGAATTTACATCAAAAACTAGCCTTCTTCCTATTTATATACAGTGCCTTGCGAAAGTATTCAGCCCCCTTGAACTTTTCAACCTTTTGCCACATTTCAGGCTTCAAACATAAAGATATAACATTTTTATTTTTTGTGAAGAATCACCAACAAGTGGGACACAATTGTGAAGTGGAACGAAATCTATTGGATTTTTGAAACTTTTTGAACTAATAAAAAAATGAAAAGTGGGGCGTGCAAAATTATTCGGCCCCCTTGCGTTAATACTTTGTAGAGCCACCTTTTGCTGCGATTACAGCTGCAAGTCGCTTGGGGTATGTCTCTATCAGTTTTGCACATCGAGAGACTGAAATTCTTGCCCATTCTTCCTTGCAAAACAGCTGGAGCTCAGTGAGGTTGGATGGAGAGCGTTTGTGACCAGCAGTTTTCAGCTCTTTCCACAGATTCTCGATTGGATTCAGGTCTGGACTTTGACTTGGCCATTCTAACACCTGGATATGTTTATTTGTGAACCATTCCTTTGTAGATTTTGCTGTATGTTTGGGATCATTGTCTTGTTGCAAGATAAATCTCCGTCCCAGTTTCAGGTCTTTTGCAGACTCCAACAGGTTTTAATCCAGAATGGTCCTGTATTTGGCTGCATCCATCTTCCCCTCAATTTTAACCATCTTCCCTGTCCCTGCTGAAGAAAAGCAGGCCCAAACCATGATGCTGCCACCACCATGTGTGACAGTGGGGATGGTGTGTTGAGGGTGATGAGCTGTGTTGCTTTTACGCCAAACATATCGTTTTGCATTGTGGGCAAAAAGTTGGATTTTGGTTTCATCTGACCAGAGCACCTTCTTCCACATGTTTGGTGTGTCTCCCAGGTGGCTTGTGGCAAACTTTAGACGAGACTTTTTATGGATATCTTTGAGAAATGGCTTTCTTCTTGCCACTCTTCCATAAAGGGCAGATTTGTGCAGTGTACGACTGATTGTTGTCCTATGGACAGACTCTCCCACCTCAGCTGTAGTTCTCTGCAGTTCATCCAGAGTGATCATGGGCCTCTTGGCTGCATCTCTGATCAGTCTTCTCCTTGTCTGAGCTGAAAGTTTAGAGGGGCGGCCAGGTCTTGGTAGATTTGCAGTGGTCTGATACTCCTTCCATTTCAAAATGATCGCTTGCACAGTGCTCCTTGGGATGTTTAAAGCTTGGGAAATCTTTTTGTATCCAAATCCGGCTTTAAACTTCTCCACAACAGTATTACGGACCTGCCTGGTGTGTTCCTTGGCCTTCATGATGCTCTCTGCGCTTTTAACAGAACCCTGAGACTGTCACAGAGCAGGTGCATTTATACAGAGACTTGATTACACACAGGTGGATTCTATTTATCACCATAAGTCATTTAGGACAACATTGGATCATTCAGAGATCCTCGCTGAACTTCTGGAGTGAGTTTGCTGCACTGAAAGTAAAGGGGCCGAATAATTTTGCACGCACCACTTTTCAGTTTTTTATTTGCTAAAAAAGTTTAAAATATCCAATAGATTTCGTTCCACTTCACAATTGTGTCCACTTGTTGGTGATTCTTCACAAAAAATAAAAATTTTATATCTTTATGTTTGAAGCCTGAAATGTGGCAAAAGGTTGAAAAGTTCAAGGGGGCCGAATACTTTCGCAAGGCACTGTGTATGTATATATATATATATATATATATATATATATATATATATATATATATATATTGTCTGAAATAAATTTTATATGTTGTCCATACATGTTCTGCATACCTGAGCATCATTTCTGGAGTCTGTCCCTTATTTTTATTTTTAATGATATTTTTATCGCTATTTTTTTATTTTTATCTAATAATTTTTTTTTATATAATTCTAATATCTTTTTCTAACATTTTATATAGTTATTCCCAATCATCTTTTTAAAATTTCTTTCTTACATTTCCTTTTTCATCCATATATATATATATATATCATGGTGGTCTATGATGAACGATACACCACTATTTGCTTTATGTTGGTTGCTACACCATCAAACGCTGTCAACGATGTCAGTTTTTTTAGACCATTGATTAATACATACTGTGCTGACACTCCCAATATGACCAAAGCGTATATAGCCTATATTAACCTCAGACCACTATAATATGGCCACAGCTGGACCATACTATTACTTCTTTCAAAGAAGAAAAAAATCCACAGCCACAATCAGAGCCCAGGCGACGATCCCTAGGAAAATGGCCGCTCCATTGGTTTGAATAGGGGCTTCAAGAAAATGGCCGACCAATAATAATATCATCCGGACCTATTTAAATACAATCTATTGCCCTCAAGCCGCATCCCAGTCGAAGTCACATGTGTTGTGACGTAACGCGTAGGATAGCTTGAGGCAGACAGACACCGGAAGAGGCGGTCAGGAACGAACTCGGCGCTCGTTTTTACATTGTGTGATCTACACATGGAAATGTGAGTTCTCGATTATTTCATTAATAAAACTTCACCTTTGTTGTAAATATACTACACCATGGTGGGCTCTTTATCCCCCCCCCCTTTATATCCTGATACATTGAACATGGGAGTGATCATAGATACCTATTCAGCGGAAGGAAAAGGAAGGATCTTCTCTGGCTCTGCTTCAGACATAGTAGGGACGTGCAGGAATACTACAATCTGAAGGGACTCCCCCCTACCTCCTCTACATGCTGTTTGCCTTACAGCAGTCAGGTAATCATTTAGCACAGCCACGAGTGTCAGTGACACTGAAGACACGTACCGCACTTAAAAGTCACACTGCCACTGGATATTATTGTATTATCACTCAGCATTCCTTTAAAACACTGCTACACTTGCACTAGTTTGCACAGTGGACCCCGAAGAGCTCCATATCTCACTTTGGACTTTATTTATCTATGCCTTCCTTTTGACATTTTTTCTATATATTTGCACATCTTCTTTATTTATTTGCACATTGATTTATGCACCGATTAGTATTTATATATTCTGCTTATTTGCACATATATTTATTTGCACTCAGTCGGATTGCTGATTACGTTTGTTCTTTATTTTTGCACATTGTGGATTAGTATTTATATATTTTGCTTATTTGCACATATATTTACTGGCACTCAGTTGGATTGCTGATTACGTCTGTTTTTATTATATATCTTGCACACTGTGGATTAGATCTGTCCGGATTTTGCACAATAGCACTTTATTGCAAAAGACATAACTGAACATTATATATATATATATATTTTTTTATACTTCTTGTCACTCAGATATATGACAATTTTGTTATGATTTTCAGAGAAGAATTTTAGGAGCGCAACATCACTTACCATTTTAGTTTTTCCCTTATTTGGGTAACAGTTTGACCCCTACCATGGTTGCAGCACCTAAATTAAACACTTACATTCCCTTTTAGCGCAGGAGTACTTACTTCATATTCCTTTATTTTGGCTTTTGGAATTTACAAATGAAGCAATTAAAGAGGAAGTAAAGGCTAAAAAAAAAAAAAAAAAAAAAACACCCTGTAAGGCAAAGGCATTATGAATAACTTACCTGAGAATGAAGCCCCCGAAGCGGTCCTCCGTCTTTATGTCCGCCGCTGCCAAGGACCCCGGAGTGACTTCCGGGTCTCGCTGCTACGGCGAATCACAGCGCCGGAACAGCGAGACCCGGAAGTCACTCCGGGATCCATGGCAGCGGCGGGCATGAAGACGGAGGACCGCTTCGGGGGCTTCATTCTCAGGTAAGTTATTCATAATGAGCTAGTATGCTATGCATACTAGCTCATTATGCCTTACAGGGTGTGTTTTTATTTAAATTTTATTTTTTTAGCCTTTACTTCCTCTTTAATTGCTATATTTGTAAATTGCATGCGCACGGGAGCCGACACTCGCGGCATATCGCCGCGATCTGCGGCCTGCCCAGTGCGCCTGCGCGCCGCTGTCTACGGCGCTTGCGCCGCTGTCTATGGCGCTTGCGCCGCTGTCTACGGCGCTTGCACCGTAGACAGCGGTGGCTGTCTTCGGGTAAATATCTCCTAAACCATATAGGTTTAGGAGATATTTCTTGGACCTACAGGTAAGCCTTAATCTAGGCTTACCTGTAGGTCAAAGTTGGTTGTAAGGGTTTACAACCACTTTAAGAAATAGGATGAAAGGTTTAGCGCTGGGAAACACTGATTTTGATAGATAAGTAGTGCATTTTATATACAACTATACAGATCAGACCAAAATGAGGAACAAATGAGAACTAAAGATTGACAGAGGAACTCTGTTCCGAATCAGGGACAGTCCCTCGAAATCAGGGACAGTTGGGAGCTATGCAAACCAGGACTTGTGCCAAGTGCATCTATCAGCTGTTACAGTGACGGGTCACATGACAACAGGTGATGCTCCACCAGAGCCAACCAATCAGAGGCTGTATTTCCATCTCCCCAGGGGCGGACTGACCATTGGGCCACTCGGGCACTGCCCGAGGGCCCCATGCCCTATGCCCCATCAGGGTTGCCAGCCTCAGTAAAACCAGGGACAGTATGTAAAAATGTGTGCTTTTTTTACATCTGTCTCTGAAATGTCCCTTACTGACATCCTTTTGGTCTAAAAATCCCGAGATTATAACTGCCCCACCTCTCCAGTACCTTCTCAGCCAATAGAAACATGTCTGTGTATATTGTGTGATTGTATACTGTGTGTGTTTGTGTATACTGTGTGGCCCGATAATCTCTGATTGCCTGGGGCCCCATAATCTCCTATTGCCCGGGGGCCCCATGAGTTGTCAGTCCACCCCTGCATCTCCCTGAAGGTCAGCAAAAATGAAGAACAGCGCAAAATGTTTTGTCGGTCAGGCAAATCGGGGTGATCTGGATCTTGCGCTGCTCTGTGTGAATCCATTTGTACGGCACTAATAACTAAATGTATTGCAGGACAAAAATCTCTTCTTCTAACAGACCCTACTTTTAGGGACAGTCCTTCTTTTGTTTCAAATTTCTTTTTATTAAAGTTTTATAAAAATAAAAAAAAACATACAGTAACATTTATCCATCAATAAACCACACAACATATCAACATATAACCACATATCTCCCATAAAATAAAATAAGACCATTTTTATATCCGGATTTAACTCTACTCTTGTCACCTGTTGGTATATTTCCATTATCTTACCCCAGAAACCTTTTATCTTACTACATTCGTACCATATATGCTCTAATGCAGGGCCGGTGCTACCACTAGGCAAACTAGGCAGCCGCCTAGGGCGCACTGCTGCCTAGGGGTGCCCGGCCGCCGATTTTCCTCCATGACTGCATGCTCTGCAGGCTGCAGGCTGCAGCATGTAACTAACTCTGTCCCAGGCAGCTGCTCCGTCCGTCTGGTGGTGTAATTAGAAGCGCATCACAGCAATGGGAGTCTCAGCGCCAGAGGAAGCAGAGCCAATGCTTCCTGTATAGCGCTGCCTCCTGTCACATGGGCAGGGTAAAGGGGGTGGAGTCAGGGGTGGAGCCAAAGGGGGCGGCAAAATTAGGTTTCGCCTAGGGTTTCAAAAATCTTTGCACCAGCCCTGCTCTAATGTTCCCCTTTCTACCTCACATCTCCAACAGTTTTCAGAATTCCCTTCCTTCTTTTGGAGCCCCTCCCCCTCTTCTGATTTAATCTGAAGTCTGATATATACATCTGTATGATAAAATGTACTATTTACCTACCAGATTTCAAAACTGCTCTTAATTTCCAACTCCTCCATGTAATGACCAATTTTTTTTATTTATAAACACCTTCATTAACCGGTTCCCGACCGGCACACGCCGATGTACGTCGGCAGAATGGCACGGGCAGGCATATTGGCGTACAGGTACGTCCAATCTTCAATGCCGCCCTGCCATCGCGAGCGTGCCGGTCGGCACCCCCGTGAGTCCAGTCGCGGGTCCCGCGCATGCCCGCGATTGTCTCACGGGGCGGCTGAACGGAGAGATGCCGTTGTAAACAGCATCTCCCCGTTCTGCCTAGCAACTAGTGACGCTGATCTCTGCTCCATGTGATTGGAGCAGAGATCAGTGTTCACTAAATGAAAGCCCAGCCCCCCCACAGTTAGTAACACACCCCTAGGAACACTTAACCCCTACACTGCCACCCACTGGTTAACCCCTTCACTGCCAGTGTCATTTACACAGGAATCACTGCATTTATATAGCAGTGGTTGCTGTATAAATGACAATGGTCCCAAAAATGTGTCAAAAATGTCCGATGTGTCTGCCGCAATGTCGCAGTCACAAAAAAAATCTCTGATCGCCGCCATTACTAGTAAAAAAATAAAAAAATAAAAAATTATTAATAAAAATGCCATAAAACTATCCCTATTTTGTAAACGCTATAACTTTTGCACAAACCAATCAATAATCGCTTATTGCAATTTTTTTTACCAAAAATATGTAGAAGAATACGTATCGGCCTAAACTGAGGGAAAAAAATGTTTTTTTATATATTTTTGGTGGATATTTATTATAACAAAAAGTAAAAAATAATGCGTTTTTTTTTTCAAAATTGTCGCTCTATTTTTGTTTATAGCGCAAAAAATAAAAACCGCAGGGGTGATCAAATACCACCAAAAGAAAGCTCTATTTGTGGGAAAAAAAGGACGTCAATTTTGTTTGGGAGCCACGTCGCACGACCGCGCAATTGTCAGTTAAAACGACACGGTGCCCGAATCGCAAAAAGTGGTCTGGTCTTTGACCAGCAAAATGGTCCGGTCTGTAAGTGGTTAAACAAAGCAGTGGTGAACCAACCCATGGATGTCTGATGGAGTCTGGATATTGTGGACAACACAACTATTAAACACTATTGTGTATGTTACCAATTTTGAGATTTTTTGTATTCACTTATCCTTAGTTTTCTGATGTTGGTTGTTGTAGATGTTTATAAATCCAGGAACTTTTGATGTAAGGGTGCATCATTGGGGGGGGGGGGGGGCATAAATGTTGGCAGTAAAGGTGATCTCTTGTTCCTATAGCAGAAAGTCTGGAGGTGTAAAGTTGGTACTGGTGGTTGCCAAGTTTCTGATGGTGGCCCAGTTTCTGATGGTGGTTGCCCAGTTTCTGATGATGGCCCATTTGCCCAGTTTCTGATGGTGGCCCATTTGCCCAGTTTCTGATGGTGGTTGCCCAGTTTCTGATGGTGTCCCATTTACCCAGTTTCTGATGGTGGTTGCCCAGTTTCTGATAATGGCCCATTTGCCCAGTTTCTGATGGTGGTTACCCAGTTTCTGATGGTGGTTGCCCAGTTTCTGATGGTGGTTGCCCAGTTTCTGATGGTGGTTGCCCAGTTTCTGATGGTGCCCCGTTTGCCCAGTTTCTGATGGTGGTTGCCCAGTTTCTGATGGTGGCCCATTTTCCCAGTTTCTGATGGTGGCCCATTTGCCCAGTTTCTGATGGTGGCCCATTTGCCCAGTTTCTGATGGTGGCCCATTTACCCAGTTTCTGATGGTGGTTGCCCAGTTTCTGATGGTGGCCCATTTGCCCAGTTTCTGATGGTGGTTGCCCAGTTTCTGATAGGTTGTTCTGTATTTGCAGTGAGAACACACAGTTGGGATTTTCAACATTCTGAACGGAGCTATTTATATACATACAGTTCTTCCCTTTTTGCACAATGCTCTTCTTGTCCCTCCCCAGTGATGGGAATCTACCTATGGCATGCAGAACTGATACTCCGTCCCTTCCAGCTCTATCTGATGAGACCAGAACAGAGCAGAGCATGAACTAACACTATACATATACTGACCTCACTACACCGGATAAACTGACCCCTCTACGCCGCCATCGCCATGGACACAAGACCGCTGCTCAGCACACCAAGAACTTCTGATTACCAGTCTGTGGGGAAGACTTTGAGAGAAGCAGAGAAGAGATATGTCAAGTAAGTGAGGAATTATAATGTTCTCTATACATATGTATATATTTGTATCTGTGTATGTATTTCATGCTGCATTTACAAAATTAAAAAATCATGTACCTAAGTTTATGCCCCATAGGAGCTTACAGTCTAATATCCTTTTTAACAGTCTAAACACATATTTGAGGATGATATGATTAACTTTTAGTCCACTAGGAAGGAATCCAAACAAACACTGGAGAGCAGAGTAACAAGGGAACTAAATCCTTAACGCCAGTGCTGCAAGGCAAAAGTGCCATCAAAAAAAAAAAAATCACGTATGGGCTTCGTGTGCAGTTCATCTATTGCCCCATACACACGGTCAGACATTCCGAGCACAAAATCCGTCTGATTTTTTTTTCCAATGGATTTTGGCCCGAAACTTGTGTTGTATACACGCGGTCTCACAAAGTTGTCAGAAAATCCGATAGTTCGGAACGAGGTGACGTACAAAACGTACGACGGGACTACATAGAGGCCAGTAGCCAATAGCTTTCATCTCCAAATTTTTTCTGAGCATGCGTGGCACTTTGTACGCAGGGCCGGGACAAGGGGTGGGCAGGAGGGACGGCTGCCCCTGGCGCAATGTTTTATTGCAGGGGCAGGGGGCACCCTGACCCTAACCCTAAGGGAAAAGGGGGGTGCAGTTTGGCATCTTTTGCCCTGGGAGCTGGATGACCTTGTCCCGGCACTGTTTGTACGTCAGAATTCTCTACACACGATCGGAAAAAGTCAGATCGGATTTTGCTGTCGGAAAATTTTAGATCATAGTTACATAGTTAGTAAGGTTGAATTAAGACACCAGTCCATCCAGTTCAACCTGAGTGTCTACAATTGTCCCTATCCCTGTACATTGCACACTCACATCGGTCCCTAACCCTATCCAGCTCTCAAACATTTTCCGTCAGAAAATTCCGATGGAAAAAAGTCAGATAGAGCCCACACACGATCGGATCTTCCGACAACATAATCTGATCGGACTTTTTCCGTCGGAATTTCCGACCGTGTGTATGGGGCATAAAAGTATTTGATATGAGAAAATGCCAATAGGCAAAGTCGTTTTCTACTATAAATTTGCCAAATGTATCAATAAATAAGTGTATATGCATTATGGCATTCTGATAGTTGCGATGCTTGACAGCACAGGAGGACCAAAAAGACAAAACAGTACAATAAATCAATCCTTTGTGAATAAAAAAGGGGTTTGAATCCATTCAAGTGAGGAGGTTATAATGACCCTACACCCCAGAGAAGTATACAATTCTACAACCGATGAATAAATCTGACAACAACCCCACCCTAAAATGTCAGTCCGAATCCTAACACCCAGACAGCAACTCTGCTAAAATCTGTCATCGGGTCATTACAACCTCAGGGACAATTCTGTGAAACTTTGCTGTGTGTAAATCTCACGGACCAGTAGAAATTATTATTTTTTTGCATAAAATTCAATTTCGGAAACATTCATTTGTTTTTCTAATGCTGCGTACACACCACCGGACTCTCCGGCAGACTAGGTTTGAAAGAATCAGTCCATCGGACAATCCGATCGTGTGTGGGCTAATCCGATCATTTTTCATTAACCACTTCGCATCCAGGCCAATTCTGACATTTCTCTCCTACATGTAAAATTCATCATTTTGTTTCTAGAAAATTACATAGAACCCCCTAACATTATATATGTTTTTTTTAGCAAAGACCCTAGAGAATACAATGGCGGTTGTTGCAACTTTTTATCTTGCATGGTATTTGCTCAGAAAAAAAACCGTTTCATGCTTAAAAAAAAAAAAAACTGTAAAGTTTGCCCAATTTTTTTGCATAATGTGATAGATGAAGATAAGCCGAGTAAATAGATACCCAACATGTCACGCTTCAAAATTGCATGTGCTCGTGAAATGGTGCCAAACTTTGGTATTTAAAAATCCCCATAGGCGACGCTTTAAATTTTTTTACTGGTTACATGTTTTGTGTTACAGATGAGGTCTAGAGCTAGAATTATTGCTCTCGCTCTAACGTTTGCGGCGATACCTCACATGTGTAGTTTGCACACTGTTTTCATATGTGGGCGGGACTTATGTATGCGTTCGCTTCTGCGTACGAGCTCACGGGGACGGGGACGCTTTAATTTATTTTATTTTTTTATTTTTAATTTTACTTTAATTTTTTTAGTTTGACACTTACAAAAAAAAAGAAAAATGTATTACTTTTATTCCTATTACAAGGAATGTAAACATCCCTTGTAATAGGAATATGGCACGATCGGACCTATTTACAGTGAGATATGGGGGGGTCAATAAGACCCCACATCTCACCTCTAGGCTGGGAAGCCTAAAATAAAAAAAAATAAAAAACGATCACGGCTTCCCAGCCAAATCGGCGCCGTTATTTTGAATGCAGAGGCCGGGCGTGACGTCATAACATCGCGCCCGGCCTCCGAACGATCACAGAGACTCCGGGGACCATCTGGTCCACCGAAAAGCTCTATGGTATCATCCGGGGGTCGGCGGATCCTGTGACCGACTCACCAATGGAAGCGGTGAGTCGGTAGAAGCACCGGAGGGCAGCTGGAGGGGGGGGGACGTCCCCTCCCACCACCTGTAAGAACAATCAAGCGGTGGAACAGCCGCTATGATCGTTCTTATAGTGTAGGGAATCGCCGGCTGAAAATGCCGATATCTGAATGATGTCTGTGGCCTCAGGCATCATTCAGATATAACCACGGAAAGCCGAGGCCATCCCTGGACGTCCTACCGGCGCAAAGTGGTTAAAAAAAAATCAGACAGATCTAGAAATAGAACGTGTATGAGATCTGTCCGATAGACTCAATTCCTATTGGGAAAACCGTTTGTCTGACGGACCAAATATGACGCAAGGGCAGCTATTGGCTACAGGCTATTGAACTTCCTTGTTTAGTCCCGTCGTACGTCATCACGCTCAAAACAAATGGACTTTCGAACAGACTTAGCCCTTGTACACACGGTCGGACATTCTGACAACCAAATCCGTTGGATTTTGTCCGACGGATGTTGTCCGAAACTGTTGCATACACACGGTCGGACAAAGTTGTCGGAAAATCCGATTGTACATAACGTAATGACGTTATTTCGTTACGACGGGACTACGTTCAGGCTAGTAGCCAATAGCTTTGGTCTAGGAATTTGATCTGAGCATGCGTGGCACTTTGTCCGATTGGAATTCTCTACACATGATCGGAGTATGTCCGATCGGATCATTTTGACGGAAAATATTTCCAGCAAGTTGGAAAATTTGGTCCGATGGATATTCCGACGGAAACAGTCCGATGCAGACCACACACAGCCGGAATATCCGACAAAACGCTCCGATCGGACACATTCCAACGGAATCTCCGACCGTGTGTACAAGGGCTTAATCCGTTCCTGTGTGGGCAAGTCCGTTCGTTCTGAAGGTCCGTTGGGAAGACCGTCGAACCTAGTCTGCCGGAAAAAGTCCGGTCGTGTGTACGCGGCATAATAGTTTATGGGATCAAACTGATGATCGGTTTTGACTATAGTGACAAGTAAAATCAAACAAGAAAAATTGACATTTTTTCTCTAATGATTTCGCTTGGATAAAATCTTACGTATTGGAATGCACTTATGCATCCTGAAATCGAACACAGCATTCAAAACGCTGACGTGGCAATCAAATGAAAATGTTCAGGGTTTTCATATAAAATTTGTTGAGTCCCTAACGGTACCATGTAAATGGTCTGATAAACATTTTTTCTGAATTTCTGTACAAACATTTGAAAGAAATTTTGCAGGCGTATAGCCAGCTTTATCAGGTTGTATTGATCCCTTGCTAACTACACTTAGTGCACCGAACCCGCTCATAGTAACAGAAGTCTATGGCTCAGTACAGGTATCTGCGCTGCACCTGTGAATCATTTTGAAAGCAGCACGGTAACCACTGCAGAACAGATACGTCTATATACACTGTGATTTCAGTATTAAACTTACCTTTAACCACTTCAGCCCCAAAATAATTTACCCCCTTCCTGACCAGAGCATTTTTTGCGATTCAGCACTGTGACGCTTTAACTGACAATTGCGTGGTCGTGCGACGTGGCTTCCAAACAAAATTGACGTCCTTTTTTTCCCACAAATAGAGCTTTCTTTTGATGGCATTTGATCACCGCTGCGTTTTTTATTTTTTGCGCTATAAACAAAAAAATAGAGCGTCAATTTTGAAAAAAAAATGCATTATTTTTTACTTTTTGCTATAATAAATATCCCCCAAAAATATATAAAAAAAAACTTTTTTTTTCCTCAGTTTAGGCCGATACGTATTTTTCTACATATTTTTGGTAAAAAAAATGCAAAACGCGATTATTGATTGGTTTGCGCAAAAGTTATAGCGTCTACAAAATAGGGGATAGTTTTATGGCATTTTTATTGCTAATTTTTTTTTTTTACTAGTAATGGCGGCGATCCGAGATTTTTTTTATCGTGACTGTGACATTATGGCGGACAGATCTGACAATTTTGACACATTTTTGGGACCATTGGCATTGATACAGCGAGCAATGCTAAAAAATTGCATTGATTACTGTAAAAATGTCACTGGCAGTGAAGTGGTTAACCACTAGGTGGCAGTGTAGGGTTTAAGTGTGTCCTAGGGAGTGATTCTAACTGTGGGGTGGAGGGGCTGTGTGTGACACGTCACTGATCACCACTCCCGATTACAGGGAGCTGTGATCAGTGACAGTGTCATTAGGCAGAACGGGGAGATGCTAATGTAAACAAGCATCTCCCCGTTCTTCCTCACCGTGAGACGATCGCGGGTATGCCCGCGGACATCGAGTCTGCGGGACCCACGATCGCGGTCATGGAGCTCCCGGTGGGCACGCCCGCAAGCCGCCTCTTAAAGGGCAACGTACAGGTACATTAATCTGCCTGTATGTGCCCTTCTGCCACAGTATATCTGCAAGACACGGACAGGAAGCGGTTAATAAAAGTCTTCCATTAGGGTAGCGCCGGCTGTTGCTGTCCCAGGCAGAGTGCATTTGGTATCATTCCGCCTATGACAGGAGGCGGCGCTATACAGGAAGCATCGACTTATGCAGCTCTGGAGCAGCTGCTTGCTTCCTCTACTGCTGGCTTCACTCACAGCACTGATGCTCTGGGATGGCGGATCGGCAACCCACAACCTGGGCTTGCCAACCAGCCATCCCAGAGCAGGAGGTCTCCGCGGGCCACATGTGGCCCCCAGGCTACTGGTTGGGAACCCCTGCATTAAGCCATGCCATTAATTTTAAAAGGTGTCCCATTGCAACATATGAAAAATCACATACATGGTTTCACTTTATGTGTTGCAGTGCACTGTACCACATACAGTGCCTTGAAAAAGTATTCATACCCCTTTAAATTTTCCACATTGTGTCACGTTACAACCAAAAACTTAAATGTATTTTAGATTCTATGTGATAGACCAGTATAATTGTAAAGTGGAAGAAAAATGATAAATGGTTTTCAACATTTTTTACAAATAAATATGTGAAAAGTGTTAAGTGCATTTGCATTTAACCCCTCTTTACTCTGATACCCCTAGCTAAAATCTAGTGGAGCCAATTGCCTTCAGAAGTCACCTAAATTGATAAATAGAGTCCACCTGTGTGTAAATGAAGCCTTCAGAGGTTTGTTAGAGAACCTTAGTGAACAAACAGCATCATGAAGGCCAAGAAACACACCAGACAGGTCAGGGATAAAGTTGTGGAGAAGTTTAAAGCAGGGTTAGGTTATAAAAATCCGATCGTTCGGGAACGTGATGACGTTATTTCGTTACGATGGGACTACGTTCAGGCTAGTAGCCAATAGCTTTGGTCTAGAAATTTGATCTGAGCATGCGTGGCACTTTGTCCGATCGGATCATGTTGTCGGAAAATTTTACAGCCCAGCTCTAAAACTTAGTCGGTCGGATATTCCGACGGAAACAGTCCGATGGAGCCCACACACGGTCGGATTATCCGACAACACGGTCCAATCGGACATTTTCCGTTGGAATGTCCGACCGTGTGTACAAGGGCTAACAGCGCCACCCAGAGGACAGATGAAAAAACTGCAGTCATTTGAAATTGCGCTTCTAAAACACCGCATGCTTCATGATAATACTTATGAAAGGCCAATATAGAAAGCTGGGCTAATTGTGATTGAACAAAAAATGTAACCGAATCACTTCTAAGAAAACATGCCCATTGCTTAATTCTCCTGACATGAGACACAAAGCAAAGCAGCCATTTCCACTTCTGCTTTCTTCATTTGTTTCAACATCTCCAAAAGTTACTGGTGGGAGAAGTGACTATTCACAAGTGTAAGTCATAGGGGTGATTCCGCTTGCCAGAAGCAAAATATAACTAGTATCACTGTTTTGTAAGAGATGACCTTTAGGGATTGCACTCCAGAGTTTAGAATAATCCTGGTTTTATCTGGGCCAGATTTAACAATTTGAATGAAGTTCACCCTCTGAGTACAGAGACCACGAGCAGCTGCCTTCATTACCTGCGTCTTTTCCCCACAGAACACTCGATAACCGGAAGATGTTCCTGGCTACGTTTTCCGCTGTCTTGGGCAACTTCACATTTGGTTACGCACTGGTTTACCCCTCGCCAGTCATTCCAGTTCTGGAACACGGTGGCGATCCCACGTTGCACATTACAGACGCAGAGATATCTTGGTTTGGGGTAATGAGATTAAAGTTTTGTATACATTTTAAAGGTTTAAAGCAGAAATATAAACTGGCATCTTGCTGAGATGATGAAACCAGCCTTTTGTACTGTATACTGCTTTGGCTTAAATAGTTTACATCAAAATTACTAAATAATTCCACATTTTTTTTCACTGCTGGAAGACTCTACTTCTTCCGTCATCAATTAACCTTTCCTGAAATAGTCTGGGTAGTTGAATGACTCTTCTCCCTCCATTATCTAACTCCTCTTCTGATATACTCTGGGCATTTGAATGACTCTTCTCCCTCCACTATCTAACTCCTCTCCTGATATACTCTGGGCATGTGAATGACTCTTCTCCCTCCACTATCTAACTCCTCTTCTGATATACTCTGGGCATGTGAATGACTCTTCTTCTTCCTCTATCTAAATCTTCTTCTGATATACTCTGGGCAGTTGGATGACTCTTCACCTTCCACTATCTAACTCCTCTTCTGATATACTGTGGGCTGTTGGAAAACTCATCTCCTTCCACTAACTCCTCTTCTGCTATACTCTGGGCTTTTGGAGGACTCTTTTCCTACCACTATTTATCTCCTCTTCTGATATACTTTTGGAGGACTCTTTTCCTACCACTATCTGACTCCACATCTGATGTACTCTGGGCTTTTGGAGGACTCTTCTTCCATTATCTAAATCCTATTTTGCTATAATTTGGTCTGTTGGGTGACTGTGCTTCTTCCACAATCTAGCTCCTCTGCTGATATACTCTGGGCTGTTGGGGGACTCTTCTCCTCCCACAATCTAGCTCCTCTGCTGATATACTCATGGCTATTGGGGGATTTTTCTTCTTCCACTATTTATCTCCTCTTCTGATATACTTTGTAAATCACTCTAATGATTCCTTCATTGCATTTCCCTTGCAGTCAGTGTTTGCACTGGGGACCTGTTTCGGTGGATTAAGCTCAATGTTCCTGAATGATTGGCTCGGACGTAAACTAAGCATCATGTTCTCCGCACTTCCTGCAGCCATTGGCTTCCTGCTAATGGGGAGCGCTCAGCACGTCTCCATGCTTCTCCTGGGAAGAATCCTCACAGGTCTAGCCGGGGGTTTGACATCATCCTCAATACCAGTGAGTGGGTCACTTTCTAGAACATTCTTATTCCAATATGGCTTATATAGTTAAAATGTACCGGTGGAAAGAGTTGGATTCTGAAATATTTCATCAGGAGCTTGTGATCACAGGCAATTGAGTATGTAAATCCAGAAATCACTTTGACTCCCATTTCTTCAGAAATTATGCCACTGACCGTCAACAAGGAATTACTGTTGATAAAGTAACCTGTTTGCTGGATACTTGGTGTTTGTGGGGGTAGGTGGCCTTTTTAATCAGCGTTCTGTCAGCGATAGCCCAGAATTAATTTTGTGCTGACACGTCGAAATTCATGTGTGTCCCCATACAGCACAATGGCTGCTTTGTCCCGTTCCAGCATCAAAAGCTCCTTAGATAATAAAATTCATGTTTTTGGTCATAGCTATACATCTCCTGTAGGAAAAGATCACCAAGTAAGTAGCTGAACACAGTTAAAAACAAAAAAACTAAATATATACAGTATCTCACAAACATGAGTGCACCCCTCACATTTTTGTGAATATTTTATTCTATCTTTTAATATGACAACACTGAAGAAATGACACTTGTCTACAATGTAATGTAGTGTGTGTACAGCTTGTATAACAGTGTAAATTTGCCGTCCTCTCAAAATAACTCAACACACATTCAGGGCTGGACTGGGACAGAAATTTGGCCCTGGACTTCATCCAGACCGGCCCACTTACATTTTGAGTGTCCCATCAGCAGCCCTTACATCAGAGTGTCCCATCACCAACCCCCTTACATCAGAGTGTCCCATCACCAACCCCCTTACATCAGAGTGTCCCATCACCAGCCCCCTTACATCAGAGTGTCCCATCACCACCCACTTACATCAGAGTGTCCCATCACCACCCCCCTTACATCAGAGTGTCCCATCACCAGCCCCCTTACAACAGAGTGTCCCATCAGCACCCCCTTTCATCAGAGTATCCCATTACCAGCCCCCTTACATCAGAGTGTCCCATTACCAGCCCCCTTACATCAGAGTGTCCCATCACCAGCCCCTTACATCAGAGTGTCCCATCACCAGCCCCCTTACAACAGAGTGTCCCATCAGCACCCCTTTCATTAGATTGTCCCATTACCAGCCCCCTTACATCAGATTGTCCCATCAGCAGCCCCCTTACATCAGAGTGTCCCATCAGCAGCCCCCTTACATCAGAGTGTCCCATCAGCAGCCCCCTTACATCAGAGAGTCCCATCAGCAGCCCCCTTACATCAGAGAGTCCCATCAGCAGCCCCCTTACATCAGAGAGTCCCATCACCAGCCCCCTTACATCAGAGAGTCCCATCACCAGCCCCCTTACATCAGAGTGGCCCACTGAGCCATCGGCCCATCGGGAAACTCCCGGTAGTCCCTATGGCCAGTACATGCCTGTACACATTATTGTCGAAACTTTTGGAAACAAAATTCAGCACACCCCTATGTAAAAATGTCGAAAATTGGGCCAAATTTGTAATTTTCCCTCCCCGGTGTCACGTGACTCATTGGTGTTACAAAGTCTAAGGTGTGAATGGGGAGCAGGTGTGTTAAATTTGGTGTTAACACTCTATCATACTGGGCACTGGAAATTCAACATGTCACCTCATGGCAAAGAACTCTCTGAGGACACGAAAAAAAATAATTGTTGCTCTTCATAAAGATGGCCTAGGTTATAAGAAGATTGCCAAGACAATAGATATGGCTTCTTATGAAATAATGCAAAAGTAAGAATAGGTAGGGACTTGTACCATCATCCAGAATCAATAATATAGAAATTGGGAGCCTAATCCCCAACCAGGCTACCATGAAAATGGGGGCACTTGGACTATCACGGTACAATACAAATAATATGACAAATAAATATATAAAAATTACAGAAGATTTTATTGATGCCAAAAAACAATTCATCGTTTACAAATAAAACATCATAGCTAGACAGAGTATGTCACCAGTGGGTGTTCACAGTGGGGCAGTTCATCACAGGTATCATTTTCCTCGACTAGTTTTGCGGACATAAGCCGCTTCATCAGGAGGTTGTCTGTGATAAGATCAAAAGAACAAAGTAATAATCGAACATAGAAAATTACACAGTTATCATCCAGCATCATTTTTGAAAAAATCTTTAAAGGTAAAAATGAGGAGAGAGCAAAGCTGCTTACCCAAGCTTCAGCGGACATCAAGCGTAAAATGCTACCACCTAAAAAATGTCTCCCGCGGCAACCCGGGGGGAGCTACTAGGTATGATGACTGGAATCTGGGTAAAAAGGCAAAACAATAATAGTAGGTATATTGTGAGCTTGTCATAGCAAGAGGTGAAAGTGTATGAAACTAAAATCAATAAAAACATAGGTGAGAATCCCAAAGAAAAGAGGGATGGGAGATCGTGCGCATGCGCAATACATGTGAAGACAGGTGAAAAAATAACGATAAGGATAAAATCAAATTGAGGTGAAGAAGGGGTTGGGTGGTGAGAAGAGGTGAAATTAAAGTGATAAAATGAAAAGGAGGGGGGGGGGGGGGTGGATGTTGGGAAACCTGATAGAGAAAAAGGAAGAGTGGCAGTGTAATGAGGGTGAGAATGAGTGGACCAATGTGAGATGAGGTGGAAGAGATAAGCAGCATATACCGGATCATAGTGTTAATAAAATAAAGGGATCCTGGGAGAAACAACCCACTAGGGGAAATTATGATCATATGTGACCCCAGTGATAAAGACCACAGGCCAGAAGTGGGAGCATGATAGGGCTTGACCACCCGTGCCTGTGTCTCCTGTAGGAAGAGAAACGGTAATACAATTAGGATTAAAACAGACCAGTGCTAGTGCCCATTGATAAGGGGTACTGCATGGGAGCTGGTACAATTATTATATTTTGGTTAATCACTTACTGGGGGCCAACTGGAACATAGAATCCCGGGATCCAAATCAAAATCCTCACAACAGGCGAGTGCTTGTTATAAGTAGCCATGACCCTGAAACTGAGCTGAAGCACGGTACAGACCATACAGCGGTTTAACAGGACAGGTTCCACTCAGAACAGGCCTCGCCATGGTTGACGAAAGAAATTGAGTGTACGTGCTCAGCATCATATCCAGAGGTTGGCTTTGGAAAATAGATGTATGAGTGCTGCCAGCATTGCTTCAGAGGTTGAAGGGGTGGGGGGGTCAGCCTGTTGGTGCTCAGACAATATGCTGCACACTGCATCAAATTGGTCTGCATGGCTGTCGTCCCAGAAGGAAGCCTCTTCTAAAGATGATGCACAAGAAAGCCTGCAAACAGTTTGCTGAAGACAAGCAGACTAAGGACATGGATTACTGGAACCATGTCCTGTGGTCTGATGAGTTGAAGATAAACTTATTTGGTTCAGATGGTGTCAAGCCTGTGTGGCGGCAAACAGGTGAGGAGTACAAAGACAAGCGTGTCTTGCCTACACTCAAGCATGGTGGTGGGGGTGTCATGGTCTGGGGCTGCATGAGTGCTGCCGCCACTGGGGAGTTACAGTTCATTGAGGGAACCATGAATGCCAATGTGTACTGTGACATACTGAAGCAGAGCATGATCCCCTCCCTTCAGAGACTGGGCCACAGGGCAGTATTGCAACATAAGGACCCCAAACACACCTCCAAGACGACCACTGCCTTGCTATAGAAGCTGAAGGTAAAGGTGATGGACTGGCCAAGCATGTTTCCAGACCTAAACCCTATTGAGCATCTGTGGGGCATCCTCAAATGGAACGTGGAGGAGTGCAAAGTCTCTAACATCCACCAGCTCCGTGATGTCATCATGGAGGAGGGGAAGAGGACTCCAGTGTCAACCTGTGAAGCTCTGGTGACCTCCATGCCCAAGAGGGTTAAGGCAGTGCTTTAAAATTATGGCGGCCACACAAAATATTGACACTTTGGGCCTATTTTGGACATTTTCACTTAGGGGTGTACTCACTTTTGTTGCCAGCGGTTTAGACATTAATGGCTGTGTGTTGAGTTATTTTGAGAGGACAGCGAATTTACACTGTTATACAAGCTGTACACTCACTACTTTACATTGTAGACAAGTGCAAAGTGTAATTTCCTCAGTGTTGTCACATGAAAGGATATAATAAAATATTTACAAAAATGTGAGGGGTGTACTCACTTCTGTGAGATACTGTGTATATATAAAGATTGGGCCTCTCCTGGGCACATCTGGCTGGTAGGCTGTCTGAGGGCCTATCCAGAAGCAGGAGAGCAGTGCATGTCTGGGAAGGCAGCTTGCAGTCCAACCTGTTGTGGTCAGAGGTAGAAGGGAAGCTGTCGCCACTAAAGGTCCAACAAACTTATTACCAGGGACCACAGTGAGTAACTGAAGCAAGTACCGAAGCAGTATTCTCATCAACCAAGGGCGGTGAAGAATCAGGAAACTTCAGTGGGTATTAAGCCAGGGACCCAGCGAGCGGTGGTAACACTTGCAGAGCAGCCTTGTGTGTCAAGCCAGGGACCGAGCAGGCCAGTGGGGTGAAGCTTGAGAGGTATCTGGACTGCCAAGCTAGGGAACCAGCAGAGATTCGGGGGTAACGCTTGAGGAAGATACCACAGTGAAAATTGGAGGAGCTCAAGGGATTCAGTGACAGTGAATCAGTGTGTCTAGTGAGAGACCAAAAGCTCAGTGGGCTGAAGAACTACAAGGAGATATTGTAGTAGAAGTGAAAGGAACTGTTGCATTTTGTATTAGTAACTGTTAAACTAAACTGTAACTGTTGCCATAGGAGACAGCATTCCTGCACATGCAGATGTGGCATCTTACTGGATGTCTTTCCCTGCATGGCTGTCCTCCTATTGAAGTCTGAGTCTGCCAATTGAATTTGCAACTACCTAAGGGTGTCCTGGCACTAACCCTTTTTCCACTAAAACTTTGTTAAGAGAAATAAAAATCTCTTTTACATTCAAGAAATTTCTGGTGCCCAATAACTTTACCCACCTTGCACCTACTATGCCTCACAACCCACCATATACAGAAGGATGTCAGCTATCTCTGGCCCTGGAGGTTCTCATTAGACCAAAGAGGCCTGGGACCATGCTACATTTGGCGCCCAATGTGGGGCTAAGGCGTTATCTCTACAGCAGTTGCCCTTAACAACCGGCCTCAGCTTCATCGGGATTTCGTCTGGTTCTGTGGAAAGTAAAATCCATACTTCTTATAGACAGTGTTGTCATGTGTGCTACCAATGCGGGGAAGAACCAACAAGTCTCATTGCTCGGGGGAGAGGATCAGCCTTGTCTTTTGACACTTCCTGTCAGCGCTGTGAGGGTTAATACAGACTCCAAAATGGACTCCATTACAGTTCTGGCGTGCTGCAACAGTTTCCAGAGAACATTTTCACCAATCGATTGGCAGGGGGAGGAGCCCCCGTTCTGCAGAGGAGGATAAGGAAGTGATGCCATGTGTGTCGGATTGTGGGTTGGAGAGGAAGATGGCGCAATTCGTAGGAGACACGGTGGATTGCAAAAAGTACTCTCCAGGTGTTTGTTTCGGTCTGAGCAATGTGAAACATGTCCTGAATGACACCGGAGTGTGGTATACACTGAAGGATCAGCTTGCCCTATATACCGCTGGAGGTTATGAGGCTCTGGGACTGATCTGTGGGAAATGATCTGGCCTGACAACACAGTTGAGGCCTTGGATCGTCTGTGGATGCTGCGGAGATCAATTGTTTGAGGTTATCTCCCCAACTCTACCTCAGTGGATCCTACAAGTGGATTGGGACAGGAACATCTCTATCCCAGCTGAGAGTGATATTTAGAGTCCACCCGCCATTACCTGAGCTGTGCAGGAAGCTGCTGCCCCTGCCGCAGTGATTACCCCAGAACCCAGTGCACCGATCGCTCCTCAAGGCCATGGTTGGGACCAGCTGCTCGCCCTGATGTGCGAGCCACCCGGGAAGAAAATACCGGAGCTGGGTAAGCCAGCAAGGAGTGAGAGTGGTGTGCCTGTGGGGAAGTGATGCCAGTGGCCGTCAAAGGGGATGCCATTGTTGTGCCAATCAAGGCGTGTGCCAAGCGCAACTACTTCCTGGTCAAAGAGTTCCCTACCATTTTCAGATTCAGACATTCCATCTGATAGTCTATCTGAACTTTTCTCTGACACGTTGTCCTGTACTGGAAAATGGAGTGACAGTGAGGAGCAAATGATCTGCCAATACAGTCCCGCTGATCAGCATCTCAAGGTCTTTTGAGGAAGATCGCTGGGCTCAATGGGTTCCCAAAGTCCGCCCTATCACGCCTATGCCCAACACTAATACTAGACCATAAGCCCGATGTGGTCGCTGGGTGCTTGGTTCAATGTGCTCCAGATGCTTGGGTCCTACCCGGCAATGGAGACCCCAAGACCCTGTCTTGGCTGTCCAAAATACTGAGGATAATAATCAGGAAAGTGGCAGAAGACTGCGGGTACTTATACCCCTACATTCCTCCTCATCTGGAAGAGGAGAGCTCGGAGAAGGAAATTCAATGGGTGGATGAAGCCGTGTGTGGGTTCATTCAGATTCCTCTCAAGATAGACTTTCTCAAGTTGTCACCGAGGATGTCCAAAAAGTACCTGTCAGTGTTGAATACCTTGGGTTATGACAGGAAGAATAACCTTGGCGGTGCAATCATCCGCCAACCTGATAAAAAGGATATTCAGCGCTTTATCACCATGGTAAATGCACAGGAGGGTCTGTGATTCTACCCGACCCTGGGTTCTACTGCAAGGTGTCATCGAAATGGTATCGTTACCACCTTGGATTACAAATATGTGTTGTGTGATGTCAAGGACAATATGCTGACAACCACATCACACACACATTGTTGTTAGTGGAGAACATTTCAGAGAGCTGTAGTGGCCGGACTGTGCTGGACTGAATGCTGCCAGAAATACATGGATGATCCACCCTGAAGGGCGACCTGTGATCTTTAGCAAGTTGTTGCTTCCCCAGTGATGAGGAAAAGAAAAAATATATATTTTTTGTGTCCCCGGCTATCATATGGACAGACTGAGGATGTTTCTGTAAAGGGACCTGTGTTCTGCAGTGCGGTCCCTTGCACTAAGGCCTGGTTGTTTGATGACTGGAATGCAGCTGTGCCTTTTGGTCCCCGGAGTTTTTCCTGAAGAAGGGAGATTGCTAGGAAATATAGTCCACCCAGAGGGAAATCAATGGACTGTAACATGCCTTGGACGCTTATGCCACGTACACACGATCAAACTATCCGGCGGAAAAGTCCGGTGGACTCTGGTCTGGCCCGTGTGTGGGCTCCGGCTGACTTTTTTTTTTACCCAAAAGTCCGGCGGACTTAGAAAGTAGTTTTGACCCAAAAACTGTCCGCCGGACTCGCATTCCGACGGACAATACAGCCGTCTGTGTGCTAGCCCGCCGTACTTTTGAAATGAACGGACTTTCCCGCACCGAAGAAGAAGAGAAGAACAGAAGGCGGCGAAGACAGCAGCGATAGAAGACCAGGCCACTGCCAGTAAAAGAGCTGGAAGAAGGTGCGAAGGCCCGGCAAGAAGAACCGAAGAGGGGGACAAGACCCCCGAAGAGTGGGGCAAGACCCCCGAAGTCGGAAGAAGACCACCGGGCGGCGACGACGAAGAATAAAGCCGAGCTTCTCCGCTAGTAAAAGAGCAGAAGATAGCGGAGGAGTCCGGCGAGAAGACCCCCCAAGACTGAAGAAGACCCCCAGAGCTGTGCAATAAATTATTTTAAACCCTTGTGTTTTGTGTTTTATTTAAATTTTTTTCACAGGTGAATGGGTAGGGGTACATTGTACCCCATACTCATTCACATAGGGTGGGGGGCCGGTATCTGGGGGCCCCTTTATTAAAAGGGGCTCCTGGATTCCGATAAGCCCCCCTCCCGTAGACCCCAACAACCAACGGCCAGGGTTGTCGGGAAGAGGCCCTTGTCCTCATCAACATGGGGACAAGGTGCTTTGGGGTGGGGGGGGGGGGGCACACGGCCCCCCTTCCCCAAAGCACCCCCCCACGTTGAGGGCACGCGGCCTGGTACGGCTCAGGAGGGGGGTCCTCGCTCGTCCCCACCCCCTTTCCTGACCCGCCGGATAACGTGCTCATATAAGGATCTGATATGGACCGTTTTTTTCGGCGTAGGGCTTCCCCTTTAAGTCCATACCAGGTGACGGGGCCAGCGACGTGTCAATCTCGGCGGCGACATTGACTTCATTCGCTAGTCCCGGCTACCTGGAGCCACGTTCAAAATGAAAGGACTTTCCTCCGTGTGTCTGGGCAAGTCCGTTCATTTCAAAAGTACGGCGGACTCCCGCCATAGTCTGTCCGCCGGAAAAGTCCAGTGTGTGGGCAGGTCCGCTCGTTCGGAAATTTGCCGGACTTTCTGGGGGTTTGTCTGCCAGACTAAGTCCGCCGGATAGTCTGATCGTGTGTACGCGGCATAAGTGTTTATCTAGTTAGATTAGGCTTTAATAGAAGGGGAAACCCCCCCACCATGCATGTTAATAATGGACCAAATCATACATATAAACTGTCTCTAGTGTGATCACCAGGGTGGTGTGAACAGTGCTGATCTGAGTGGACTGTATTCATATTATGTGCTAAGTGCAAGTTTGTTAACCAATGGGAAGGGGGTCGCATTGTGAGGATGGGGCCTGTTTTCCAAAATGTAAATAATGTAATATTCCATAGGGTGCATTTACACTGCTATGCTGTCTTCGGCTAAGGGCAATTAAAACCTGTTTAATCACGTATGTATATACTGCACCTTCTTACCTTTTGGATAGGATGCATTTGCATTGCTGTTGTTTTTCTCCTTCGAGTGTTTATGTGTCGGTACATCTTCCTTGGCTAAGGACAGACAGGGATCTAACCTGCCGTCACCACTGACCCATTTCTATATTATCACTGTACATATATTTTATGTAGATAGTGAGGAATTAAGGTTGTTGCTTAGGCCTGCCTCTAAAATTGTACATTGATATTTTTGATACTTTGTTTTATATGACCCACCATAACTTCTTTTATGTCTATTTGATACCTATGTTTATTGCCTGTGGTGCGCCACACATATATTTATATCTATATTGTTAACCCTTTCCTGTTTCCCTACCCATCCCAGTTTTTGCCAGGACACTCACTCTCAGGCTTGAGTGCTTAAAGAGGAAGTAAACCCTTACAAACCACTTTGACCTACAGGTAAGCCTAGATTAAGGCTTACCTGTAGGTCCAAGCAATATCTCCTAAACCTATATGGTTTAGGAGATATTTGCCCGAAAATGGGCACCGCTGTCTACGGCGCATGCGCCGTAGACAGCGGCGCGCAGGCGCACTAAATGCGGCAAATCCAAGAATGGATTTGCCTAATTTGTCGACTCCCGTGCGCATGCGCGGGAGTGACGTTATCGCGGCTTCGCCGAATGGCAGAGGCGGAGCTGCGAGACGCGACTCCCGTGCGCATGCGCAGGAGTGACGTCATCGCGGCTTCGCCGCTGTCATTGGTCGGAGCTGCGAGACGCCACCAGCAAGATGGATGCGGCGGACTACAGGGATCAGCGGCGACTTCACTGGCTCCTGTGTCAGGTAAGTGACACATAATGGACTACGATGCGATGCGATGCATAGTAGTCCATTATGCTTTACCTTTGCAGGGAAAAAAAGAGGAAGTAAACCCATCAGGGTTTACTTCCTCTTTAACCACTAGGGATGAGCTCAGGCAGCCGCGCATCGGGGCAATGTCTCACTGCTTGTGATTAGCGCAGCTCTGCGCCGACTTCAAGGCGGGCTCTGCACGTGGACCATGCGAACACGCCTGAGCTCATCCTTATTAACCACTTAAGGACTGAGCCTCTTTTTGAGATGTGTTGTTTACATGTTAAAAAAAATTTTTTTGCTCAAAAATTACTTAGAATCCCCAAACATTATACTTTTTTTTTTTTCTAAAACTCTAGAGAATAAAAAGGCAGTCGTTGCAATACTTTCTGTCCCACCGTATTTGCGCAGCAGTCTTACAAGCGTACTTTTTTTGGAAAAAAAACACTTTTTTTAATTAAAAAATAAGACAACAGTAAAAAATGTTTATATTGTAAAAGATAATGTTATGCCAAGTAAATTGATACCCAACATGTCATGCTTCAAAATTGCGCCTACTTGTGGAATGGCGACAAACTTTTACCCTTATGACGCGTACACACGATCAGATTGTCCGGCGTACTTAGTCCGCCGAAACGCATTTCAGCGGACAATTCGATCGTGTGTGGGCTTCAGCGGACTTTTCCAGCGTGAAGTCCGGCGGACTAAGAAAGTATTTTTGCACTCCAATCTTCCCGTCGGACTTGGGTTTCAGCGGACAATACGTTCGTCAGTATGCTAGTCCGGCGGACTAAGAATGACGCATGCTCAGAAGCAAGTACGAAAAAGGAAGCTATTGGCTACTGGCTATTGAACTTCCTTTTTCTAGTCCCGTCGTACGTGCTGTACGTCATCACGCAAGCGAACGTCGGACTTTCTGTGTGTGGCCAAGTCCGTTCAGTAGAAAGTCCGCCGGACTATCCGCCGGATTGTTTGCCGGACTAAGTACGCCAGACAATTCGATCGTGTGTACGTGGCATTAGAAATCTCCATAGGCGACATTTAAAAAAATCTACAAGTTGCCTGTTTTGAGTTACAGAGGAGATCTAGGGCTAGAATTATTGCTGACATGTGTGGTTTGAACACAGTTTTCATATGTGGGCGCTACTCACCTATGCGTTCTCTTCTGCACGCAAGCTCGGTGGGATGGGGCGCATTTAAAAAAAAAAAAAAAAATTTTCTTATTTATTTTACCTTTTATTTTTTACACTGTTTTAAAGAAAAAAATGTGTCACTTTTATCCCTAAATAAATGTTCCTGTAAACATCCATTGTAATAGAAAAAAGGCATGACAGGACCTCTTAAATAAGAGCTCTTGGGTCAAAAAGACCTCAGATCTAATATTTACACTAAAATGCAATAAAAAATTTTAAAAAATGTAAAAAAATAAAAAAAATTATATTTAAGAGCTATGGATTTCCGCCCTGCAATGTTAAGGAGACGGGCGGGGGCCATCTTCACCTCACTTGTCTCCATACCCAGCCTTTAATGCCAGATCCAGCAATGTCTTTTCTCTGAGGAGTGCAGTTCACAGACCAAACCTTCCATTTCCACACCAGGACATCACGGAGGATTTTTGCTGGTTTTGGAGTGCTTCAGGAGGACGGAGGCAGAGGGCTAAATCTGCTGGAGTTTTAGACCCTGTTCTTTAAGTAGGAAAAAGCGTAGTCAAGCATAGCCAGAGTCCAGTCAGCCAGTCCAAAGTTCATAAACCAGATCAGGAAATCAGCCAGTCCAGACGTCAGGGATCCAAGGAGAGCAACTGCAAGCAGGATAGAAGCCAGGAGGGATGTCAGCAAGCCAGTCTTGAAACAAACAGCAGGAGATGGTTCCTACTGATGTGACCAACGCGAAGGCAAAGGAAAGAGTGAGCTGGAAGGCTTTAAATAGGCAGGTAAGACGAGCATCATCAGGAACAGCTGGTAACTGTGGAAAGAGAAGAGAGCTGGCAATTAGCCGACAGCTGAGCGGCCAGCCCAGAGGAGGAAGGGCTAAGCCAGCACTGACATTTTACTGTTGTGGATTTAGTAACACTTTAAACCTAAACTCATTGCCAGGGATCCCATATTCCCCCCCATATAGCCCTCTTTTAGGGGGGGGGGGGGGTTATGAGGAAATTACCCTCCCAAACAGGATATTGCGTTAACCCTGTAGGTGAATAATAGAACCAGAACGTTTTCTAAGTGGAAGAGTGGGTTTGATAATACAGTTGGCAGTGCCTCCACCCTGGGCAGGGCCTATATGAACAAAGGGTATTCCCTTCCTGGCAAATTTTTGCTGGTTTTGGAGTGCTTCAGAAGGACGGAGGCAGAGGGCTAAATCTGCTGGCATTTTAGACCCTGTTCTTTAGGGGGTCCACCAGTTCTGGTAAGAGTCGGTTCAAACAGGGGTGACTCGTCAGGCGACTTAACCACCTGACAAGTCGTCGCGTCCCGTTCTGTGCAATGGATCGGAGCGACTCAAATTGCTCCGACTTAGAAAAAGGTTCCTGTACGACTTTTGGGGCGACTTGCATTGATTTCTATATAGAAGTCATTTTGCAAGCTGCCCGCCGCTAAAGTCGGATCCCGGTCGCCTGAGGCGACACAGATGTTGCCTCAAAACAGCTAATTTGCATGTTTGTTGTCAAAAAGTCCGATCGTGTGTACGGGCCTTAAGTAAAAGATCGGCTTTTCATTATACAGAACAAAATGCGAAAGCAAATATTTCAATTCTTTTTTTTGAAATTTGATAAAACATCAACCTGCATACAGTGTTGTGAAGAAGGGAAGTTCAGCGCAGTCAGAAGGTTTCGATTAGAATAATATTCTTGGAATAGAGACATGCGGCTCATACATAGAGAAATGTGCGGAATGCTGTCACTCTCGTCTCTGCATGATTGGGGACAGTGCGGCTTTTGTACTTTGTGGTGACACGGGTAAATTCGCAATCACTTGCCATAAAATTTACACTCGTGTGTGACCGGCAGGAAATCTAGATTTGCTGAAATTTGGGATGCCAGGATCTGCAGAAATTCCTGCTAAAAGGCCTATAAGAGACACACATTGTTCATTGACTGTGTTCTATTTATTTATTGGTGATAAAACTGTAAAAATGCATTAAAATTGCTACTTATAAAATTTACTTTATTTTCATCCCTTCTCTTCTATCTTTGATTAACTGCCCCATTTCCTCCCTTTTTGTTGATGAAAATTGCTTACTGTCAGCTGGGGAACTGTTTAAATGCTTTTTTCAATTAATTACAAACAGGTGTTCACACCAGCTTACTTTTACTGTGGTCTGTAGGGATGAGCTCAGGCGTGTTCGCACGGTCCACGTGCGGAGCCCGCCAGGAAGTCGGCGCAGCGCTGCGCTAATCACAGGCAGTCAGACATTGCCCGATCTCTGCAGACGCGTATCGGGGGCAATGTCTCACTGCCTGTGATTAGCGCAGCGCTGCGCCGACTTCCTGGCGGGCTCCGCACGTGGACCGTGCGAACACGCCTGAGCTCATCCTTAGTGGTCTGTATAGCTGCATTCACACCTGAGTGAGTGATTTTCAGGCATTTTTATTTCAGCGTTTTTTGCACACTTATACAAGAATTTTAGAAGCAAATTTACATGTGTATTCAAGCTTCGAGTGTTTTTGTTTTAGCCAATTGAAAGCACCTGTTTTTCTATGTATTGTAAAAAACGCCTGTCAGTTGCTTGCGCATTGTCGTTATTTTCTATTTCTTGCCAAATATTATCACAATTGCCCATCTGTAGTGTGTGTATTGTAGAGCTGCAACTAACGATTAGTTTGTCTGTTGACTAATCTATCGATTATTATTTTTTCGATTAGTCATCGACTATACGATTATTTTTATTTATATTTTTAATTAATCTAGTGTTTTTTTTTTTTTTTTGATTAGCTAATTAATCCTTTGGATAACCTTACAAAAAATAAGTACATAAAAAAAAAAATAAAGTAAGATAAAAGAATATAACTAGTACATACATATATATATTATATATAAATATGTACTTATATTCTTACCTTTTTTTTATGTACTTTTTTTTGTAAAGTTAAGATAAAAGAATAATATATATATATATATATATAATATACATTATTTTATCTTAGCTTTATATTTTCTGTTCAGAAGTTCATGAATGTTTATAATTTATTTTTTACAATGTTTTCTTTTTTTAAGGGGGAGTGTGTGTGGGGGACAGTGTCAGTGTGTTTTTTTTTTGTTTTTTTTATTATTTTTTACAATTTTTTTATTATTATTTATTGCAATTTTTTTATCAGCCCTGTTGAGGGGGCTATGGAGAGATATCAGGGGTCTTAACAGACCTTTGACATCTCCCATTTGAGACCGGGAAAGGGACTGAGGACAGAGATTCCCCAGTCCCTTTCTTTGCAGCCTCTGCTGCATTGATAATGAATGGAGAGAAGACAGCGGCTTCTCTTCATTCATTAACTGAGACATCGTAATCACGGGAGGTTACAATGTTTCAGTTATGTGAATGGACAGTCAGTGGTCACTGATTCTGTCCATTCTGAAAACGAAGGAGCCGGGTTTACCGGCTTCTACCTCCGCTCTCCATCCTGAGATACCGAGGGGGGGGGGGGCGGCAGCACGGAGGGGGAGTAGAGAGAGGAGGATGGCAGCACGGGGGGGGACACAGAGAATAGAGAAGGGGGGCGGCAGCACGGAGGGGGAGAAGAGAGGGGGACTGTGGCAGGGAGGGGGAGAAGAGAGGGGGACGGCGACACGGAGGGAGAGAAGAGAGGGGGACGGCGGCACGGAGGGGGAGAAGAGAGGGGGACGGCAGCACGGAGGTCGAGAAGAGAGGGGGGCAGCGGCACGAAGGGGGAGAAGAGAGGGGGCGGCGGCACGGAGGGGGAGAAGAGAGGGGGGCGGCGGCACGGAGGGGGAGAAGAGAGGGGGGCGGCAGCACGGAGGGGGAGAAGAGAGGGGGAGAAGAGAGGGGGGCGGCGGCACGGAGGGGGAGAAGAGAGGGGGGCGGCGGCACGGAGGGGGAGAAGAGAGGGGGACGGCAGCACGGAGGGGGAGAAGAGAGGGGGACGGCAGCACGGAGGGGGAGAAGAGAGGGGGATGGCGGCACGGAGGAGAGCGGGAGATACGGAGCACTGTGACGCATCGACGCCCTGCATGCACATCAACGTATTTTTGAAGTCGACGTAATCGATTACGTCGACCCGTCGTGGCAGCTCTAGTATAGAGGACCATTTTACAATAATTGTAAGAATTGCTCCCCTACTGACTTTTTAAACCATAGAACTATTACACACATTTCACCCAAATAGTACAGCCCTTTAATTTGCTGTCCTGCTATCTCCCAAATGTTGCCTTGTCTAGCAGGGGTGGCTTTTTGACAGGGTATGCTGGGTTAAGTAGTCATTTGATCATTTAACACCTGGTACTTGTTCATGTCTGACATAGAATAGGACACCTACTGGTCTTAAAAGAGAAGAGTGGGATTTAACAAAAATAAACATCTATAGTCACTAAGATGGCTGCAGCATTGATCCGGTGCTGCATCTGTCCCCCCGCCAGCTCTACATTGAGAACTGAGCGATCAAACACTGCTGATCACTCAGTTCTGTTGTCCACTCTGAGCACAGAGCTGTGACTGTAAATCACCGCTTTCTTCTCTGCCCCTCCAGTGCTCACTGGAGAGCCAGGCTGTGGAGGGGGCAGGAGCGACTGGCTCAGGCACTTAGCAGTCAGGCATCTGGGCAGATCCCAAAATTATTTTTAAGATCCCTGCAGAGCCTGGACTGGCCCTGTGACATCGACAGACAGCAGACTTTAGCCTGCTGCCCTGGCTGAATCTGGGTCACAGGACCGCAGGAAAAGTAGCGCCAAAAGAGCTTTGACCATACTTCTCCTTTAACAAGCTACTTCTTGTTTTGCTGACTCATTCATGTAATACATTTTAGCTCATTAATTAAAAAAAAACATATCCTGTATTTATTGTGTCATTTACTTTGCCTAATATACTGAACAATGTATCATATCTGTTTATATTGCAGGTTTATATCTCAGAAATCTCTCACGCGGGAGTGAGGGGTGCACTGGGGGCTTGTCCTCAGCTTATGGCAGTATGTGGTGCCTTGGTCCTGTACGCGCTCAGTACGTATAACCCTGACAAAGATTACTTTTTATAATAACAAAAAAGTTTTGTTCATACAGGACAAAACAGTCTTTTTACACAATGCAGAGGATTAACCCCTTAAGTTCCACTGTGAGTTTTACAAGCATGCTATGCTGCATATACACACTGATTTACTGTCAGGAACCATGAAACAGACAGAGACAGAAGTACAATCAAATCACACTTGTTTATTAATAAAAATAAAAAGGTAAGTAAGAAAAAGCATAGCCAGAGTCCAGTAGCCAGATCGGGTAGTCAGCCAGTCCAAAGTTCATAAACCAGATCGGGTAATCAGCCAGTCCAGACGTCAGGGATCCAAGGAGAGCAACTGCAAGCAGGATAGAAGCCAGGAGGGATGTCAGCAAGCCAGTCTTGAAACAAACAGCAGGAGTTGGTTCCTAGTGATGTGACCAACGCAAAGGCAAAGGAAAGAGTGGGCTGGAAGGCTTTAAATAGGCAGGTCAGACTAGCATCACCAGGAACAGCTGGTAACTGTGGAAAGAGAAGAGAGCTGGCAATTAGCCGACAGCTGAGCGGCCAGCCCAGAGGAGGAAGGGCTAAGCCAGCCCTGACATTTTACTGTTGTGGATTTAGTAACACTTTAAACCTAAACTCATTGCCAGGGATCCCATATTCCCCCCATATAGCCCTCTTTTAAGGGGGGGGGGGGTTATGAGGAAATGGCCCTCCCTCCCCTCCCAAACAGGATATTGCATTAACCCTGTAGGTGAATAATAGAACCAGAACGTTTTCTAAGTGCAAGAGTAGGTTTGATAATACAGTTGGCAGTGCCTCCACCCTGTGCAGGGCCTATATGAACAAAGGGTATTCCCTTCCTGGCAAGTTAACCAATTTATTATCAAAGTAATTAGAAGCAGAAGAACTACTGCAACCAGCATATAACATTAGCGATAAGCATATTGATGCACACCAGTGCATAGAAATAATACAAGCTGTAAATAAGAAGAGATTGATAACAGTATACACATACAATGTACAAACAGATATTATCAACAAAGGGCCTGATAAAAGGATTTGTGTACATATACCTGAGTATATATAGTTTTTATATAGAGATACCTCCGGATGAATGTTGCAGGGGCCTCTGAGGATAATGTGGTGTCTGTCTTTGTGTCAGAAACCTGAAGACAAGATCAGCGTTCACGGAGGTATTCTCCAACTGTTGTCCAACTAGCCTGGAATGGGACATCTCACTGGCAGGAACTTTGGTGAGGCTCTGAAACTCCGAATCTACTCTGCACTTTAGTCTCCCCTTAGAAATTTATAATATCTACTTGCCCAAGATTTAGTAGCATGCACAGGAAATGTGGCTGAGTCCCTTCTCTCTTCCCACTTCCTCCTTCTAGGGCAGTGATGGGGAACCTTGGCACCCCAGATGTTTTGGAACTACATTTCCCATGATGCTCATGCACTCTACAGTGTAGCAGGAAATTTATATTAAAGGATGAGGCGTTAGTGATGTTCAGTGAATCAAAAATGCGAGTACAAATAAATAGCAAGCTAAAAGTCCACATATGATAAATCTCAACACCAAATTGTGATGCTCAAAATCTGATTCCTAGTTCTTCACCACAAGTGCTCAAGAGATGGGTGGCCACTCACCAGAGAATTATGACCCCTTTTTACAAGGAGGTCAAACAGCACTTCTGGAATACCAATTGATTCCACTGAGACTCTACAGTGTATTTGAGCATCATGGGAAATGTGGTTCCAAAACATCTGGGATGCCAAGGTTCACCATCACTGTTCTAGGGTTTCAAAGCCAACGAACCAGGGGCAGGAAGTGCATACATGATATATTGTATTTACAAATTCAGACAGTAGAGGATAGTAGATATCTACATATGCAACAGGTTGAATGCGACTCAACCTCAGAGTACACTTCTAAGAGATGCTATTAAACAATTTCAGTAAGCAGGAGGATGCCAGAAAATCAGAGTCCTCCCATAATGGTAGAGCCCCCTCCCATCACATCGGAGGCCGCCCTTTCCATCAAAGTCCTCCCTATATGTCAAAGAACCACCTTTACATCAGAGTCCCTATCACCAAATGTTCCCATCACATCAGAGCCCCCACCCGGTCACACATTACTTGCTTCACATCAGAGACCTATCTCTTAGCTCCAGCAGCGGCCACAGAGGGCAGGAGGTCTGGAGGAGTCGGACTTCTGTCCTTTACGGAGGGGTGGTTCTGCGTGCCTCCTGCCCTGGATCAGTGTTAAGTGTTGCTGTGGTGTAGGAGTGTGACAGGCTGGCCCACAACACCATAGTAATAAACGATGCCATGCTTACTTCCCTAGAACGTCATTGGCTGTTATGGTACTGGGGCCAGCCCACCCACCCGATGTAAACTCATGATTCTGATACAGAGAAAACTGGGTGCCATTCTCATGGTGCCCAGGGGAACCCAAACGGCACCCCTGTTGAACTACTGGTGTAGTCTACTAATCTCCCAAAATACCCTTGTAATGGAGAAGAACAAAGGTAGAGGTGTTTGAGGTCCAGCCTGTGTGACCATGGCTCCCTCCATTCATGCACTGCAGAAATTAGTGTAGACATGAAGGGACGTGAAGTGTGTTACTTACAGTATTACCAATCGAAAATTAACAAAACAAAGGCAGCCACCACATCTAAAGGCCAGTAAGCTGCAATATATTATATTTTTTATTTGGCGTTTGGATATGGTTTATAACTTACAGCATTTTTGCAAGGAACAGCATGTCTTTTCTTTTCCCCTCACTTCTTGCTATGGTGACAGTCAATGGTAGCTAGTCCATAACCGGCGCAGGGACGCAGCTCCACCCCCCCCCCCCTCCAAAGTTCCAAAAGTTAGTTTGCATAATCATACAATGATTTATTTTTAAAATAACTGAGAATATGACTAACATTTTTTAACATCTTAAAATTAAAAAAGGTTAATTATATTATAATTTATTTAAAAATCACTCATGCATTCACTGCAAAGTGCGGGGCGCCGGACTAATGGGGTTTCTATTAGGTCCATCATTTTTGTACAAACATTGTGCTAAGAGCCCGAGGCTCTAATTGGCTTGTTTTAGGATGTCCTCGGGGCGCAGAGCACTGTGCCCTGCACCCTCCCACTTGTGATTTTAGCGAATCAATACTTGCCATTGCGTCACTTCCAGTTTTTGGATTCTCGTCCTGGCCAATCAGGACGCTGAAGATATGGAACCCGGAAAGAAGACTGGGTTATCATGGAAGTGGAGGAGGAGAGTAGTATCAGAGGAGACATGACCGTGGTGAGTGCAGACCAGGAGGGGTTTGTTTGCGCCCCCCCAACAATTTATAGCACCAGCCACCACTGGTGACAATTGTAACATTTTGGATTTTGTGCTACTTTAGGCCCCTTTCACACATGCGGATGGTATGTCCGTATTTCATCCATCCATTTGCGGATGAAATACGGGCATACATTCATCCCTATGGGATAGCGGGTGTCTGCAGATGAGCATCCGCAGACACCCGATATCGTCCGCCTCCGCTACTGTCCGATTCTGCAGACGGAGGAAAATCCTATTTTTCTATCCGTCTGCAGAGCGGATCGGATGAACATGGACAGACGGTCCGTGCTCATCCGATCCCCCATAGAGGAGAGCGGAGAGCTGACAGGGCGGTCCCTCCACAGTGTGCGGAGACCGCCCTGTCCGCCGCTGGCTCAGCGGGGACAACGGAGCGATCCCAGCTGAGCAAGCGGATCATCACGGGGCGGATCATTACTGATCCGCCCCGTGTGAAAGAGGCCTTATGTTCATGTGACAGTAGTCACTGATTAGGAGGGTAAAAGTTAGCTGTAAGCAAAAGTCGGAATATGCAGAATATACTTTGTTACTCAAATATCTGTTTTTGAATACATTTGAAAATATTAACATATTTATCCATAAATGTTATTCACATTTCTTTTACGTAAGCTTTCCCACCATCTGTAATTATTTTTCTTCTTACCTCTAACTAAAATATACAAATTTTCCAGTTCATATAGAGATTATTTACTTTTGTCTTCTCAGGTATTGTTGTACCATGGCGCTGGCTGGCGATAGTGGGTGAAATACCTGTAATTACCATGCTCATCCTCCTGTGCTTCATGCCAGACTCCCCAAGATTCCTCACTGCTAAAGGAAAAACAGATAGAGCCCTTAAGGCTCTAGAGTGGCTCAGAGGGCCAAATACAGAATACAGAGAAGAGCTCAAGAGAATTGAGGACAGCCTTATGAATACGGTATTGCAGGTCAAAGGGCAACACACTGACACTTGAACCCAAAGCAAAATCATCCTGAACACTGGATGGTCCCGCAACAGTGATACCCTGACAACTGAGATCCAAGAATAGTGACCTACTGACACTTAGGAGGCCCAAACCAATGACACACTGACACTTAGGAGTAGGGATGAGCCGAACACCCCCCGGTTCGGTTCGCACCAGAACTTTCGAACGGACCCCAAATTCGTAGGAACGTTAGAACCAAATTGAAGTCTATGGGACTCGAACGTTCGAAATTAAAAGTGCTAATTTTAACGGCTAATATGCAAGATATTGTCCTAAAAAGGGTTTGGGGACCTGGCTCCTGCCCCAGGGGACATGGGTCAATGCAAAAAAAAGTTTTAAAAACTGCCGTTTTGGCGGGAGCACTGATTTTAATGACGATTAAAGTGAAAAAAAAAGTGAAATATTCCTTTAAATATGGTGCCTGGGGGGTGTCTGTAGTATGCCTGTGAAGTGCCACGTGTTTCCCGTGTTTAGAACAGTCCCTGCACAAAATGACATTTAACGGAAATAACGTCATTTAAAACTGCTTGCGGTTTTAATGTTATATCTGGTTCCTGTAATATGGTTGAAAATCATTGAGAAAATGGCATGGGTAGCCCTCCCTGCCCATTACCAGCCCCTTTGGGTCTTGTACGCATATTAAGGGGAAGCCCGTACCCATATTAAAAAAAGGAAACACTTGTGGCCCCCAGGCCCTATATACTCAGAACAGCAGTATACAGGCGGTGCAAACAAGACAGGGACTGTGTAGGTTTGTTGTGTTTAGTAGAATCTGTTTGTAATTCAGAGCACGCAGACAGCACGCACAATCTCCTACCGCTGACTGCAAGCTCTATTTAAAACGAGCAAGATGGTTAGCTATATAGGTGGATATAGCGGTGTATACTGTGTTCAGAGCACGCAGACAGCACGCACAAGCTCCTAACACTGACTGCAAGCTCTATTATAAAAGATAGATATATCGCTAGCTATATAGGTGGATATAGCGGTGTATACTGCGGTCAGGGCACGCAGACAACAACCACTACAGAAGAGCAAGAACGAAAAATCGGCCGATAACGATCGGTGTGTACTGTGTTGAAGGTACACAGAACACCCACTAACTGCTACAGACGCCAGCACACTACAAAAGGCCGCCGCGCTGGCGGCCTTATATAGTGTGGGGCATGTACTACACAGCCTGAGCTATGATTGGCCACAGGCATCCTGCCTGTGGCCAATCATGGCTCTCCTCGCTGCCAGCGCTGTGATTGGCCAATCATGAGCCAGCAATGCACTGCGTCATCGCAGTGCATTGTGGGCCGCGAGCGCCACACGAATTTGGCGCAAACGGCCCATAACGTTCGAAATTCACCGAACGGGCGAACAGCTGATGTTCGAGTTGAACGTATGTTCGACTCGAACACGAAGCTCATCCCTACTTAGGAGGCCCAAAAGAAATGACACACTGACAACTATGCATCCAAAAACAATGATACACTGACACATGGAAGTTCCAAAACCATGTCATACTGACATTTGGGAGCCTAGAACAATGACACACTAACATGTAGATGTCCAGAACAATAACACACTGGTAAAAGGGATCCAGAACAATGACACACTGGTGAAAGGGATCCAGAACAATGACACAAAAGGGAAGGGGTGTCCCAGAACTATGCCAAACTGATTCTTGGGGAGCAACATGACTACATTGAAATACTGACAAATCAGTGTCCCCAGAATAATGATAATCTGACACTGGGTATGCCAAAGCAACGACGCGCTAACAGTTTGGAATCCTGGAACTATGACAGTGACACATGGGATTCCTGGAAAAATAACACGGTAACCCTTTGAGGGGTCCCCAGGACAATGACACATTGACACTTGGGATCTTCAGAACAGTGCCACTTAGCCCTTGTACACACGGTCGGACATTCTGACAACCAAATCCGTTGGATTTTGTCCGACGGATTTTGTCCGAAACTGTTGCATACACACAGTCGGACAAAGTTGTCAGAAAATCCGATTGTACATAACGTGATGGCGTTATTTTGTTACGACGGGACTAGGTTCAGGCTAGTAGCCAATAGCTGTGATGTAGGAATTTGATCTGAGCATGCGTGGCACTTTGTCCGTCGGAGTAGGCTACACACGATCGGAGTATGTCCGATCGGAGCATTTTGTCTGAAAATTTTACGGACAAGTTGGAAAACTTGGTCCGTTGGATACTCCGACGGAAACAGTCCGATGGAGACCACACACAGTCGGATTATCCAACAAAACGGTCCGATAGGACACATTCCGTTGGAATCTTCCGACTGGGTCTCAAAACAGTGTTACACTGACACTTGGGGGTCCTGGAACAATGACACATGAGATTTAGGGACTCTCAGAACAGTGAGACATTGACATTTGAGGGTGATAAAACAACACACTGCCTCTAGGGACCCAGAACAATGACACAACGGTTTGGGAAGGGTTCCAGAAAATTACAAACTGATTTTTTGGCAGAAGGTTAATCAGCGTTAATGGTGTCACATCTTCTTTCAGAACACTTCATTAACGTGCAAGGACCTGTCTGAGCGGCACTACTACAAACCCATCCTTATTGCTGTCTCCATGAGGTTCTTACAACAGATGTCCGGAATCAACCCAATATTGACATACCTGGAGCCCATCTTCAACAGGACCAAAGTCATTCTGGTGAGGAACGATAGGGCTGTGGTATCTTCACAGAGAGAATTTTATGTACAATGCATTGGAACTGGAGCTCAGGGTTGGGCGTTAAGTACGTTTGTACTGAGAGATAAACCGGCCACAATTGCTCGCCTCTTTTGGAGAATGCTAGTTCTGGAGTTGGCTTATAATTTTTGAGACACCACCCCAGAACAATTATTCAGACCAGGAAAGTCAAGAGTAAAGACAGACCCCACACCATTCACCATCACAGGAGTGGTCTCGCAAATGCTGAGCTCAGGGCTCAGATAGAAAGTGCATGTGAGGAGGTTTAAATCGCCCCCCTGTGATGGTGGAGAACCGTAACAGGTGGACGTGTCATAGCAAGGTCCTAGCAACATGATGGGCATATGCAGGGCCGGGACAAGGGGTGGGCAGGAGGGGTGGCACTGTGGTATCATGGGCGGTGGGGGGGCACCACAAGGAAATAGGGGGGAGGGGATTTGTGTTGGAAAGGGGGATTTGGGGGGCAGCAGGGAGTAAGTATTGTTCTAGGAGGGGAAATTTGGTAGGGTATGCTAAAATGTATTGTCGAGAAGGAATGGGGGGAAGAAGATTTGTGCTAGGAAGGATGATTGGGGCGCTTTGTGCTGGAAGGGGGATTTGCAGTGGGGTTATTGGAAGGGGTAATCTTAGGGGTAGATAATTTGTGCATGAAGGAGTGATTTTTTTGGGGCGGCACTTGAATTGGGGGCGATTTGGGGGGTGGGGGAGACAAGATTTGTGCTGGGAGTGGGGATTTCAGCAGGGGGAACAGATTTGCACTGGGAGGAGGGGGAATTTATGCTTAGGTTTTTTTTTGGGGGGGGGGATTTTTGATGAAGCATAATGCTCATACACCTTGGGGGGGCGGGAGGTGCAGTTTGGCATGTTTGCCCTGGGCTCTGGATGACCTTGTCCCGGCACTGGGCATATGCAATCTATGGGAGTTTTCCAGTAGGCTTTATGAGGTATGCAAATATCCTACACATATAGCAAGAGCATTATTCAACTTTGGTCAAAGCTGCAGAGTTTATTTCTATCTACAGGCTCCCTTATCTGCATAGGCAGTTTTTTTGGTAAAGGTGAATTCATTCTCAAAGTTTTCATTTCAGATGTTCACACTCAGGAGTTAAAATGAACTTTTCTCCATATTTACCTGGCAATTAGAGGGGTGAAAAATTAAAGAAAAGGCAATTTTTGCAGAAAGGATTGGGAACCTTTTCACCTACCCTACATTGACCCAGAGTTACTGGGTTATTATCTTCAGCCCCTAAACATTGTGCGTTATCAGTGAATTAGTGATAACACTGTCACCTACTGTGTGACAGCACAATAATAAACCATATCTACAGAGATAATTCTGTCAGCTACATAATTATGTAGTTACAAATTTGAAATAAACAATCTTGACTACGAACTTCAACCATCTTTATAGCAGGGAATGAAAAAAGTGGATTGTGGGACTTTAAATGAGGCATGGACATGTGTTTGAAATGGTCTAGGACAGTGGTCCCCAACCTTTTTGGCCCCGGGGACCGGCTGCGTGGAAGAAAATTGTGCCAAGGCCCGGCGAGGGACTGGGGGTGATGTACGCACACACGTGGGGGGGGGGGGGGGGGGTAAGCGAATTTTGCCGGCAATTTATCGGGCAATAGCTGGTGTTCGGCTGTTGGTACTTCAGTCATCCCGCCACCATGGTTGGTATGGTGTCAGAATGATTAAAGTGCATTATTTCTTATATTACATTGTAATATAAATGAAATAGTTCAACTCACCATAATGCAGAATGAGTGGGAGCCCTGAGTGTGTCACTTTCCAAGTCGCCTGCCACCAGATGAGAAAAGCCACTTGTCACGCTGCCTGCCACCAGTTGAGGAATGCCACTTGCCATGCTGCCCTGCCACCAGTTGAGGAATGCCACTTACCACGCTGCCTGCCACCAGTTGAGGAATGCCATTTGTCACACCACCTGCCTGTGCGACCAGATGAGGAATGCCACTTGCCACGTCACTTGCCTGTGCCATCAGATGAGGATGCCACTTGCCACGCTTGCCTGCCACCAGATGAGGAATGCCACTTGCCACGCTGCCTGCCACCAGTTGAGGAACGCCACTTGCCACGCTGCCTGCCACTAATTGAGGAATGCCACATCACCTGCCTGTCACCAGTTGAGGAATGCCACTTGCCACATCACCTGCCTGTGCCACTAGATGAGGAATGCCACTTGCCGCGCTGCCTGCCACCAGTTGAGGAATGCCACTTGCCACGCTGCCTGCCACCAGTTGAGGAATGCCACTTGCCACGCTGCCTGCCATCAGTTGAGGAATGCCACTTGCCACATCACCTGCCTGTCACCAGTTGAGGAATGCCACTTGCCACATCACCCGCCAGTGCCACCAGATGAGGATTGTCACTGCATTGGTGACACTGGTTCAGTGGTCTTTGTTATATGAGGGCAGGAGAGCAGAGATGCGGGGAGAGCAGTGAGAGATGATGTCATCTCTCTGCTCCCCGCTGCACCTCCGACATTCTGTATGCTGTGAGGGCGGAAGACTGGTGATGCTAGGCGGGCAGGGAGAGATGATGTCATCTCTCTGCTCCCCGCCGCACCACCGTCATTCCGCACGTTGTGAGGGCGGAAGAGCGGAGAGCGGGGATGCTAGGCGGGCGGAGAGAGATGTCATCTCTGCTCGCCAGCCCGCTGCTCTTATTCACCCGCCCGCTTTCCTCTCAATCCATCGGTGTCTTAGAGTCTGCCACGGCCCAGCTGCAAAGACGCTACGGCCCGGTAGTGGGCCGCGGACCGGGGGTTGATGACCCCTGGTCTAGGATACCTAAAATTCATTGTCAGTGTCCCTGCGGGGAAAATCTGTATACCCATAAAAAGTTGCTAATCAATCCAATAAATTAAATACAGATACTAAATAGTAGGTATATATAATGTATCATAATATATAATACATGGGTCATGCAACAAGAAGCATAATTAATTGTAGTAATAATCATGTTGACATATTTAATGTATAAAATGGATAGACATAATTGGTACAAGCAATCACAATTAAAAAATGTAATGGATATACAGAGCAGGTGAACATGGTTATCCTAATAAATATAACTATAAATGAATAAAAGAAATTCATGATTGCAGCAAACTTGACTTGACACCCCTGAGTATGGACTCTACGCGTTTCATGCCGATTTCAGCCAATCATCAGGAGTGGGATGCATCAAAAATCGCTAAATAAAGAGATGAAATAAATGAGTAAATAGGTCGGTCACAGTCTCAAATGAAAAAATCATTGCTTTCAAAAAGAGAGCAGGTGTTAAATGTGAATGCATTACCTTTGGCCACGTTCAGATAAGTAACCCAACAGACCCAAAAAGGGAATAGGATGGTGGCACTGAATGAGCCGTCTCCCCCGGGGGTTGAGGCGGGGACACATCCCCCTCACCCTAAGCCATAGCTCTCCAAGGAATATGGAGGAATGGAGAAGGGGCAGTGGGAAACAGCGGCCAACGGGAGAAGCGAAACAGCCACATCACAATGCTAGAGTATGAGGTATGCACATATGGGCCACAGATCAGAATCTAAAAGAGTAAATAAATATAGTGAAGTAAAATAAAATAAAAATTGGATGATAAAAGCTATGATGAATGATGACGTTTTAAATGAAAAAAATAAATAAAAATAATGTGTTATAAAATGTGTGTGAAGTAAGGGGGGTTGCAAAAAACAACACTGTCCACCTGGGCTTAAACACCTATCAAAAAGTGACTAGGTGATGAAAAGCGTATTACAAATAAGTGAGTGTATACATAATGAAATGAAATAAGTAGTAAGTGATAAAAAAAAAAAAAAAAGTGTTAAATAGCCATCTATAGCAGGGATATGCAATTAGCGGACCTCCAGCTGTTGCAAAACTACAAGTCCCATCATGCCTCTGCCTCTGGGTGTCATACTTGTGGCTGTCAGAGTCTTGCTATGCCTCATGGGACTTGTAGTTCTGCAACAGGTGGAGGTCCGCTAATTGCATATCCCTGGTCTGTAGCCTCCAGTAGTTTTATTGCAAACAAAGCAAAACAAAACTTTGAGCAATATTATCAGGTAGTTACGAGGGGACAATTTCTGACTCTAAAAAGTAGGTTTCAGTTCCTGGATTAAAATCTTAAAATAATTCAGTATTATAAAAAAAAAAAAAAAGTTTTCATGCAGTGCAAGAAAGAAGGTAATTCAGTGTTATTAAACATTTTACAAACAAACCAAGTCAACATTTTTTGACTTTCTTTATCCATTCCAAAATCATTATTTAGTCATGACTTTATTCAAGCCAGGTTTCTGTTATACCCACTGCATCAAATCTTTGTCATCAGGAATTTCAATAAATGTATTGATTTTTTTAATTCAATTTTTTTCTTCAATATGTCACACAGCTAACATACATTTTATATTTTCCCAAAACAATATTCTAATAATCTCTTTTTTTGTTCCTTTCTACTCTTCCCTTACTATAGTTACAGTATTAGTTGTTCATTCATTTTACACTTACAGTATTGTTAATGAGGAGTATTTAAAAATCTAATTTTTACACTAAAAACCTTTTTCCATATCTTGTATATTTTCCAACTCAGCTATTCTGTGATCCCTTATATTACCCAGATATCTTGTCACGCAGTATTTGGGGTTGCTTGACTGATACGTTTCTCTTTCTCTCTTCTTTAGCCAGGAAAATATGATGCTGCACTTGTTGGACTGGTAAGACTGCTGTCAGTCCTGGTTGCTGCCATTGTTATGGATAAAGCTGGAAGGAAAATTCTGCTCTTTATCTCTGGTAAGTGTTTGATTGGGGGTACAGAAGGTGTAGCAAATCAGAACTAGGTGCATTGTTTTAGGAAGCAATCCTAAAAAGGGGGGGGGGGGGGTATTTCAGTGTGCAATTCACTTTCTGTAGTAATTCACTGCAGGTTATCTCAATCATTATTACCAAAACCTAAGGCCCCCATTCACACGAATGTGCCAGTCGGGTCTGATCGGATCGGATCCTCGATTCTCCTCTATGGAGCGGCAGGTGTACATGGACCAGGGCCAGATTAACGTAGGGGCTATTGGAGCTGCAGCTCCAAGCCCCCACCTTTAATAAAGGCCCGGCAGGGTTGGACTGACCATTTGGGCACCGCCATTGCCCTACTGATGCTGTCCACTGCCAAAAACCCAGCCCCAAGTGCATTTTGAAAAAAAAATTGTAAAAAATAAATTATAAAAAAATGAAATAAAAAAAAAAAAAAATGCTGACACCGTCCACTGCACTATTTATACCATCCACTGCCGTCCACTGGAAAAAAATAATAAAAAATTTAAATTGTAAAAAAAAACATGAAAAAACAAATATAAGAATGTAAACAATAAAAGATTGCAATAATAATAATAATAATAAAAAAAAATATTCAAAATGTAAAAAAAAATATACAGAAAATTTGGCTCATTCGCACAGGTTCTCTTGCACATAGTGTGAATGAGCAGTTTGTTAAAAATACCTAATTTGAGTAAATAAAAATTTGTTTGCGTTTTAATTTTATTTATTAACCATAAAAGCGGCCCTCCAAAATCCTCAGCACCAGGACCATGATGCTCTTAATCTGGCCCTGACATGGACATGTGTTTGTTTACAACTGTCTATATTCAATTGGATTTGCTAAAAACGGATGGGGATCCGGTCCCCTTACGTCCAGCGGATCGGATGGCAGCTGGTTGTATATGGACAGATGGTCTGTTTACATCTGACCACCCTTAGAGGAGAACGGGATGTATCCACACTGCATAAGCAAAGCGGGCATTGACTTGTCACCTGCCTGCTCAGCTGGGATCAGCGGACAGATTCCCTGCTGGGCAAGCGGATCGCAGAGTCCGCCCCATGTGAAAGAACCCTATTACATACCGATAAAGAAAAAAAAGACTTCGATCAATCGAAATTCAGCCAGTTCAGTAGGGACTGGCCAAATTTTAATCCATGTATGGGCATTGTGGCTTTACAAAAATCCATCTACTGATCGAATTCTGTACAACTGTCCTGCTGGAAAATGTCCTCTTGATCAGCACTGTAGGTTATAGCCCACAGCACTAATCTGTGTATTCAGATGGTGGGGAAGGTTCCCTCTTAGCCCTTGTACACACGGTCGGAGATTCCGACTTGATGTGTCTGATCGGACCGTATTGTTGGATAATCCGACTGTGTGTGGTCTCCATCGGACTGTTTCCGTCAGAATATCCGACAGACTAAGTTTTCCAACTTGTTTATAAAATTTTCCAACAACATGATCCGATCGGACATACTCCGATCATGTGTAGTCTACTTCGACGGACAAAGTGCCACGCATGCTCAGAACAAATTCCTAGACCAAAGCTATTGGCTACTAGCCTGAACGTAGTCCCGTCGTAACGAAATAACGTCATCACGTTATGTACAATCGGATTTTCCGACAACTTTGTCTGACCGTGTGTATGCAACAGTTTCGGACAAAATCCGTCGGACAAAATCCAACGGATTTGGTTGTCCGAATGTCCGACCCATGTGTACAAGGGCTTAGAATACAACGACGCAGCAGGGAGTATTTTCCCATCCAGTTCAAATGTGTGGATGGGGGAATTTGGTCAGTTTTTTCATTCAGCCCGCTGGTTGATAAAAAAACATCAGACTACAGACTTAAGAGGTAATAATTGTCTGTTTTGACAATACAGTCAATTCAGGATACAAATGTACTGTATGTCTGTATACACAGGATGACTATGCAGTGTCCTCTGGCCAGCTGAATATTCAATATACAAAAATAGAGAAAAATGTGACTCCCACTAGTAGAAAAATGTAGTATTCACCCTATAAATAATGGGGGTGTTGTCTAAATATAATATCTACAAACAGCAACCTGAGTTAACTTCAAATTTATCACTAAAGCTCCTGAAAAAATACAAGCATATAGAACCCCTAATAACCCAATGACCTCGTAAAATTCTCACCTAAAACCCCCATATGACCCAGACCCAATAACAATGGAATAACGAGCAATGGGGAATGCAGTCCCCGTAGGGAGTTGAGCCCACCCTCCCCTAAACAGCGATACCCCCCAAAAAACACAGATATAAGGGCCCTAAATCACCCAAGGACCACGAGTTGCCCTCGTTCCTACTGGGTGTGCGGTACTCCACCTTAAAGCCACAATGGGCGAATGAAGCACTGCGCCCAGTGGAGCAAGGGGCAATCGCAGCCGATTTGGCTGCTAAACTGATCCTTGGTTGGGTGGTTTAGGGCCCTTACATCTGTGTTTTTTCTGGAGGCTCTGCTTAGGCGAGGTTGGGCTCAGCTCCCTAAGGGGACTGCACAGGGCCGCTGATAGAAATCATGGGGCCCCATACAGCCTACCTGACGGGGCCCCCTTTGGCTCCACCCTTGGCCCCGCCCCTGGTCCCTCCTTTAGCCCCACCCCTGGCCCCTCCATAATGCCATTGGCAGCATGGGTGGCACCGTCTGCAGCACATTACGGCATTGGCGGCACAGGTGGCACTGTCTGAAGCACATTACGAGATCAGTGTCATGGTTGGCACTGTCTCTGCAGGCAGCACATGCGTTATGGCCCATAAAACATGTGCTACCTGTAGACATTATGGCATTAATGGCATGGGTAGCACATGCGTTATGGGCTGCCTGCAGAGACAGTGCCACCTATGCCACCAATGCCATAATGTGCTGCAGACAGTGCCACCCATGACGTTAACACATTTGCTGCTTGCAGAGACAGTGCCACCCATGCTGCCAATGGCATTATGAAATTGGCTGCATGGGTGGCACTGTCTGCAGCACAATATGGCATTTGCAGCATGGGTGGCACTGTCAGCAGGTAGCACATGCTTTATGGCATTGGCATTATGGCCCAGTCAGGGTGGGGTCATAAGGGTTTTTTTAGGTGGGAATTTTAGGAGGTCACAGGGTTATTAGGGGTTCTATATGCTCGTCATTTTTCAGGAGCATTACTGCTCAACAAATTTGTAGTTAACTCAGGTTTGTGTGTAGCGTCTTGTTGTTTTTTTCTTTTGTCAGCTGAATATTCAGTTGGAAGAAATACATTTTCTCCGCAGCTTTTATTCATCAGCGATAATATTGAAGCACAGGCAATCAATGTGTATTCTTGGCTGGAGCCATATCAATATCATTCCACACCACGTGCGATTCTGATCTTCTGACCTCAATCTAATGTTTCTCATGTCTGGCACAATCATTTGCATGCGATGTGACAGATTGTGCTGGACAAGCATTAGTGATAAGTGAACTGACTCACCAAATATATAGTGAATGTTTGCTACAAATTTCCAATTTACTCCAACAGTATAACCCCTTCGCAGTTTTTCTGCCAGTTCCAGATTGCGCCAGCAAGTCTGCTATTCACCACTCCTGAATGTCTTCTAATGGATAGGGCAATAAGAGAGTAGACTTGTGCACAACAGAAAATTTCGTTTTAGTTTCGGTTCGTTGTCATTCGTAAAATACATCATTTCGTTCTGTTATATATTCGTTATGTTACGTTAATAAGTTTTCGGATAATTCGTTATTATTCGTAGAGTGTCGAATTCATTCGTTCGTATTCTTTGAAATTCGCTATTTATGTATGTATAGACATTCGTGATAATGATTCGTAGTTTAGAAAGTCGTTTGTTTATTGAATCTTTTAACACCCACAATGACAACGTCTCTTCTCCTCAGGTCAAATACAATACAACACCCTTCTCACTCACTTCTCAGGAATGCACTTTGCCAGTAATCCAACCTTCGGCACAAAATTAATTAGCTGATTGGACTATAAGATTTATTATTTCAACCGCATTCAAAATGATTTCAACATCATTCGAAATTATTTCAACCGCATTCAAAATATTTTGTGACCCGACTTTAGACTGTATCTCAGGGTCACTTGTTGCTAGAAACTCCAAATTTCGATATGTTGTAGTGCTAGTACTATTGTGTTTGCATACCAAATTTAGAGTTTCTAGCACCAAGTGACCCCGAGATACGTGGCCCCAAATTCGGGTCACAAAATGTCAAGCACTTTTCTGCAGCAGAGAATGACATTTTGCGACCCGATTTTGGGGCCACATATCTCGGGGTCACTTATAGCTAGAAACCCCAAATTTGGTGTGCAAACAATTGGAGTTTCTAGCACCAAGTGACCCCGAATCGAATCATGTTGAAATCATTTAGTACTTCAGCTCAAATACAATACAACACCCTTCTCACTCAGTTCTCAGGAATGCACTTTTGCCAGTAATCCAACGCCCGGCACAAAATTAATTAGCTGATTGGACTATAAGATTTACTTTGAGCTGACCTTTTGTTTCATTAGATATTTAAAGAATTACCGAATCATGTCGAATTCATTCGAATTCATTCGTTATATTTCTTTCATATTCGTTGTAATTCGTTATTTTTTTATTCGGACAATACGGATGCATCCGAATGCCCGAAAGATGCAAAATTCGACCGAATTTCGATTCGTTGCGAAACGAATTGCACAAGCCTATAAGCCCTTGTACACACAGGTCGGACATTCCGACAACAAAATCCGTCAGATTTTATCTGACGGATTTTGTCCGAAACGTGTGTTGCATACACACGGTCAAACAAAGTTGTCGGAAAATCAGATCGTTCAGAACGTGGTGATGCAATTTTCGTTACGACGGGACTACGTTCAGGCTAGTAGCCAATAGCTTTGGTCTAGGAATTTGATCTGAGCATGCGTGGCACTTTGTCCGATCGGAATTCTCCACGATCGGATCATGTTGTCGGAAAATTTTATAGGCCAGCTCTAAAACTTTGTCGGTCGGATCTTCCGACGGAAACAGTCCGATGGAGCCCACACACGGTCGGATTATCCAACAACACGGTCCGATCGGACATTTTCCGTCGGAATGTCCGACCGTGTGTACAAGGGCTAGGAGAGCTCTTCTCAATAATTGCTATAAATGCTATTTGCCATGTCGTTTATTGAAACCATGCTTAATTAGGCTCCATGCACACTGGGCTTAAAAAAAAACTCCAGTTCCCTTGCCAGAAAAAAAAGGCTCACATACAGTGTTTTTTTCCAGAGTTTAGGCGGGTTTAGGAGATTTTTTTAGTTTTTTTTTTCTGCCAGAAAGCTCCAGTCTTAAACGCAAACCAGAAGTTTTTTTTTTCCTTCCTCTAAACATTAAGCTCAAAATATACCTCTAATTTCCCTAATGTGCATGGACACATAGGATAACATTAGCTGCTTCTACAGGCAGAACACAAAACTCCTGTAGAAGCAGCGATTGTTAAGCCAGTGTGCATTATGGAGCAATGTTATCTGGAAGTGGATTGGTACTAGGTACAAATTTTATTGGTTCACCCAATGCGAAAAAATCCATAGCAGATAATCGGTCATGCAGAGCAAACTGCAGGTTCAGGATTACCAGTGGGTGCCATTGTCAGTGATAAGCACCAAAAGTGCCAGTTCACCTACAGAGAAGTTTTCCAATAAATGTGAGCAAAAGCTAAAAAAAAAATTTCACTTCTAATGCCGCGTACACACGATCGGAATTCCGGCCAGAAAAAGACCGATAAGAGCTTTTCATCGGAAAATGCGACCGTGTGTACGCTCCATCGGAATTTAGCTGTCCAAATTTCCGCCAGCCAAAAATTTATAGCATGTTCTCAATTTTCCCGACGGAAGAACTTTCTATCGGTAATTCCGATCGCGTGTATGCAATTCCAACACGCCAAAAATCACGTATGCTCAGATTCAACTACGAGACGGAAGCTATTGGCTACTGGCTATTGAACTTCCTTTTTCTAGTCACGTCGTACATGTTGTACGTCACCGCGTTATAAACGATCGGAATTTGATGTGACCGTGTGTAGGCAAGACAGCTTGAGCCGAATTCCGTCGGAATTCCGTTGGGAAAACCATCAGAGCTTTTTCCGATGAGAATTCCGATCGTGTGTACGCGGCATAAGACAAAAAGAGAAAAAGAGATTGTCACCATATGTAACAGCTGAATGCTCTCAATCAACAGTTGTAACCACAGAAATAAACATGTCAAGCCATGTAAAGGTGTTAGCCCTTGTACACACGGTCGGACATTCCGACAACCAAATCCGTCAGATTTTGTCCGAAACTGTTGCATACACACGGTCGGACTAAGTTGTTGGAAAATCCGATCGTTCAGAACGTGATGATGTTATTTCGTTATGATGGGACTACGTTCAGGCTAGTAGCTTTGATGTAGGAATTTGATCTGAGCATGCGTGGCACTTTGTCCGATCGGAATTCTCTACACATGATCGGAGTATGTCCGATCGGAGCATTTTGTCTGAAAATTTTACCAGCAAGTTGGAAAACTTGGTCCGTCGGATACTCTGACGGAAACAGTCCGATGCAGACCACACACAGTCGGAATATCTGACAAAACGGTCCGATCGGACACATTCCGTCGGAATCTCCGACCGTGTGTACAAGGGCTTACAGTTACAAATGTTTTCCACATAATAGATGACCTTCACCACTCTCCTTTTATATCCTTTAGGCTCTTTGATGATGGTCGCCTCCCTGGCAATGGGCCTCTATGTTCATTTCACAGTCGACGCAAAACACAATTCCACAACCTTCAATACGACACTGATTGGGCCTGGGCCTCACGTAGAACCAAACTATCTGACTGTTATCCCCCTTATATGCATCATGTTGTATATTTTAGGTAGGTGTAAATACAGCATCATTCATTATGTCATGTGCGTTGCATAGAAAGCATTCATAGTCTGTGTTTTTGTGACGATTTAATATTCACCATACTGTGATATGAATCCATTTACTGCTGCACAGTACCACTTCTCTTGTTCTGTATGCCGGGTGAAATTCTTAGGCTCGTATTCTGTATGTATGAACAGCAGCACTTTTCAGGTTTTGTATTCTGGTTTTCATTTATTATTATTATTATTATTATTATTCTGTATGTATGAATTCTGCTAGGTACTATTTCTCTTGTATCGTTTTCTGTATTGGTTCTTATTTTGAATGTGTGGACGCGGCACAGTAGCACTTCTCTTGTTCTGTATGCCAGACATAATTCCTAGTATCTGTGCTGGTTCTGTTATAGTATAGAACTGATTGCTCTCTGTCTCCTCTTCAGGTTATGCCTTTGGCTGGGGTCCAATCACCTGGCTCCTGATGTCTGAGATTCTGCCGCTAAAAGCTCGCGGAGTGGCATCTGGTCTATGTGTGGTGGTCAGCTGGATCACCGGCTTTGTTCTTACTGAGGCATTCCTCCCTGTCGTGGTAAGCACGATCATTGTCTTTCTATATTGTTATATGATAAAGGTGCTATAATTTACATAAAGATTATAATCGTTACCATTCTTCTAAACTAGTGGTGTCCAAACTGCGGCCCGGGGGGCCAGATGTAGCCCATTGCTTGCTTCTATCCAGCCGTTGGGACACTGTTCCTCCAACTGACATCAATGTTGAGGCACCATTCCTCCCACTGACACCATTAATGGAGCACTCTTCTCCCATGGACATCATTATTGGGGCACTATGCTGTTGTAATATGTTGGCCAATTCATGTAGGATGTTGTATTAAAGTACTATAATGACCAGAAATTCAGTTGAGTTGTCCAAGCCAACTGGGTATGCCTCCTACTAAGACCAATGATGGGTGACCATTCCTCCCACTGACACCATCATTGGGGGCACTATTCCTCCTATTAAAACCAATGACGGGAAACGATTTACTCCCACTGATGCCAGGATATTTTCTACTCCCACTGGCTACAGTCCAGCCCCCATAAAGCCTAAAGGACAATAAACTGGCTCTATGTTTAACTGCTTGCCACCCGCCCACCTTCATATAACGGCGTCCCAGAACAGCAAATGCGGCTCTTTAACCATGTGATTGGCTGTGTCCAATCAGAGCCGGTCACATGTAAACAAGGAAGTGCTGGTATTCATCTCTCCTCGCCTCACACTGACAGAATGCGAGGAGAGGAGAGTGGATCAGCAGCTTCTCCCCACAGGGGGACATGTAGGAATGTAATCAGGGCACTGATTATCAGTGCCCTGATTACAATAGTGCAATACAGTGTCACCAATCAGTGCCCACCATTGCCCACCAATGCCAGCTATCAGTGGCAGCAATCAGTGCCAACCACTGCCCACAAGTGCCACCAATCAGTGCTCATTAGCGATGCAAGTCAGTGCTGGCAATCAGTGCCTCCTATCAGTGCTGCCCATCACTGCTGTTAATGCCCATCAGTGGCACCCATCAATGCCGCATATCCATACCCCCTATTAGTGCCCACCAGTGCCGCCTATCAGTGACCATCAGTGCCACCTCTCGGTGCCCATAAGTGCGGCATATTAGTGCCTCCCCATCAGTGCCACCTCATTAATGCCCACCAGTTCAGCCTATCAGTTCACATCAGTGAAGGCGAAAAATCAGCGCATCATCAGTGAAGGCGAAAAATTACTTAGTTACAAAATTTACTGACAGAAAAAAAGTAAAAAAAAAATTTTTTTCTAAAGTTTTTGGTCTTTTTTTTTTGTAAAAAATAAAAAAAAAACAGCAGTGATTAAATACCACCAAAAGAAAGTTCTATTTGTGTGAAGAAAATGATTTAAAAAATGTGTTTGCGTAGAGTGTAGCACGACCGCACAATTGTCATTCAAAGTGCGACAGTGCCAAAAGTTGAATAAAAGGCTTGGCCAGGAAGGGGGGTGTAATTGCCTGGTAGGCGAGTGGTTAATAAGTTGAGAGACCCCAATTTAAAAGATGGCGGATTTCCTCTCATCTCACATATAAAAGTTGAACAAATTTCTTTATCTTTTCAGAGCGCCTTCGAGCTGGAGACCCCTTTCTACTTCTTCACCTTCATCTGTATTTGCTGCCTCATCTTCACCTACTTTGTTGTGCCGGAAACCAAAGGGCGGACGCTGGAGCAGATCGAATGCTACTTCCAATCAGGTCGACGTTCTTTCATGAGATAGTCGAGGAAGGCCTTCTAACGCTGAGGTGGAAAGACTGTGGTGACATTTAACTAGTAGCTTGGAGCTACCAAAACTGGATGTGTGCCAAAGAGACCGGATCAAAAAAAACCAAACCATTCTAGGTCTTCGATGAGTCTGAACGTACACTAAAGATCCACCACTGTGGACTATATTTAAGGTGCAAAGTCCGTGCGCTGGAGATTACATTCAGATTCCACCACTGTGTTGCTTTGCGGTCATAGTACGTGGGACAGCAGGGGTCAAGTCCTGGGGAAAAAAGTGTGGGAACTCCCACCCAAGATCCCCTCCCCCACCCAAAAAAAAAAAAAAATGATACGCTCATATGCACGAACGCTTCAAAAATGATATTTTTCATCCAATTTTCGTATTGTGTGTATGAAGCTTAACTGTTAGTACATAAAAAAAAAACAATCCTCAATAAACATAAATACGGTAATTCTCTGAATAATCAGCATTCATTCCATTGTGCTTCCATACAAATGTGAACATCATGTTCTGATCTTTATTGGGGGATGTTATTTTGTATATAGAGTGTTTATGTGGTGAGTTTACACTTTTCATTGAACAGAGTTTGGATAACACAGGGTTAAACGGGAAGGTCATAAATGAAGTACACATTATCTGGACAGAATGTTGGGGAGATAGTGATGTGTTCCTGCTTAGGAGATGTATGTTAGCTTGGGGGGGCTGCAAACTCTGCAGGGGCTCCAACACACACTCGCTGCTATTCCAACCCTTCACATATTTCCACATAAACTTCCCTCCTGGCATTAAACTTTGCCAGGTATTGTGCCCAGCTTACCACCCCAAACTGATGTTCCTTCCTCAGCTCACCTCTCTCCCTGCATGTCCTGTGAGCAGAATAGCTGTGCTCCTCCTCTGGGGTCTCTCATCATATGGCACTGAAGATAGAGGAGGGGGGGATTCAGCGGGACAAACAGAGCAAGTATGCAGGAGACTGGGGGGAGGGGGGAGATGAGGAGACAGAAAATCAGGAGGGGCCGGCGGGGAGGAGCATCACGAGAGGTCTGACTAAATACAATCTCTTAGCAGCAGGGACCTGATCCACATGTCAGCTAGCTGTGATTGACAGGTAGATCGCAGCGGAAGCTGTCATGGTGCCCCCTACTGGCAATGCCTGAATGGTCAGGTGTGCGGCACGTACTATTGGGCGCTGTGTCGGTGGCTGCTGGTGTAGCACCTGCCACACACCTCACATACTTCAAAGTCTTGAAGGATGCGGCTGCTAACGGGAACTGAGTTCCTGTTGTGGAAAAAGTGCAGGAACTCCGTTCCCATGCGTTACCGCAGGACTTGAGCCCTGTGGTAGAGTCTGATGTGTTTGTGGCACACAGGCACTGGATTGAGCGCAAGATTCTGGAAATGAAGTTCCGACACCCAAAAGTGCATTCAAAAAGCAAAACAGACACGGATAAATAGCTATTTAACAATGTATACATTGTAAATTAGTTACAAGACTTGTGTTTTCCTAAGTGTAGAATCGTACCATTCACTTACATTTCAGTAATTAAAATAATTGAGATGTCAAATACATCTTTTTTTTTTTTTTAATCCTCTAAACTCTTTCCTCCTGCAGTAAAAGTCGCATGACCAACACCGCGTGTGGCTTCTGCCGAAGAGTTGCTGCTGAATGTCTGGGTCTGCGTCTGCCTTGAACTCTCTTCCTATTAGCAGAGATCACATCATATACACTTACTAGAAAACACAGCAAATAGTGTTGAAAATGATGGACTTTTTAGGCGTAAATATAGATAAAAAAAAGAATAATTTTTAACTAATTTTATTTCTAAAAACAAACAGATTTTCAATACCTCAGAGAATAATAGTTTCACTGTCTAGTATGATATAAATGCATCAGATTTTACATATATTCCCATCTGCATCCAACATGGGGACATTGAGAAAAGAAACCATCAATCAGGGCTGGACTGGGACAGAAATTTGGCCCTGGACGTCATCCAGACCGGCCCCCTTACATCAGAGTGTCCCATCACCAGCCCCCTTACATCAGAGTGTCCCATCAGCACCCCCTTACATCAGAGTGTCCCATCAGCACCCCCTTACATCAGAGTGTCCCATCACCAGCCCCCTTACGTCAGAGTGTCCCATCACCACCCCCCTTACATCAGAGTGTCCCATCACCACCCCCTTACATCAGAGTGGCCCACTGAGCCATCGGCCCACCGGGAAACTCCTGGTAGTCCCAATGGCCAGTACATGCCTGCCATCAATACAAAGAATACAATTTATACAGACAGTGTATCATGGACAACTCAGCTCAGAGATGCTCTACATCTGGGATATGGAATTAGCGGACCTCCAGCTGTTGCAGAACTACAAGTCCCATAAGGCATTGCAAGACTCTGAGAGCCACAAGCATGACACCCAGAGGCAGAGGCATGAAGGGATTTGTAGTTTTGCAAAAGCTGGAGGTCCGCTAATTGCATATCCCTGCCCTACATGTTACGCGTTCTCTATAACACTTCATCAGGAGCTTATAACTTTTTGTTCCCTATGGATAACCAGAGAGAAAAAAAAAAAAGCATCTCTACAGAGACAGACACCTAATAAAGTTTCGACTTGGCCTTGAGGGAGAAGCCACACACCGGGGCTGCTAAGCAAGCAAGACATTTTTTTTTTTCTCTCTGGCTATCCATAGGGAACAAAAAGTTATAAGCGCCTGATGAAGCATTGTAGAGAACGCGTAACATGTAGAGCATCTCTGAGCTGAGTCATCCATGATACACTGTCTGTATAAATTGTATTCTTTGTATTGATGGTTTCTTTTCTCAATGTCCCCATGTTGGATGCAGATGGGAATACATGTAAAATGTGATGTATTTATATCATACTAGACAGTGAAACAATTATGCTCTGAGGCATTGAAAATCTGTTTATCATGGACGACTCAGCTCAGAGATGCTCTACATGTTACGCGTTCTCTATAACGCTTCATCAGGAAGCTTATAACTTTTTGTTCCCTATGGATGGCCAGAGAGAAAAAAAAAAAACGTCTTGCTTGCTTAGCAGCCTCGGTGTGTGGCTACGGAGGTACTGAGGGGTTGTTCTCCTTTCCCCTTCTCCCTCAAGGCCAAGTCGAAACTTTATTAGGAAACAGCTCCTTTACACATTGAAAGATCACGGTTTCCACAACCTTTTCCCCTTTCCTTGTCCTATGTTTTTGGAGTCTTCGTTTCCCTTTGTGCCTTTTTTACACGATATATGGGCTACACTACTGCCTTACCTCTGTAGAGACGCTTTTTTTTTTTCCTCTCTCTGGCTATCCATAGGGAACAAAAAATGTTATAAGCTCCCGATGAAGCTTTATAGAGAACGCGTAACATGTAGACTCTACATGTTACGAGTTCTCTATAACGCTTCATCAGGAGCTTTTAACTTTGTGTTCCCTATGGATAGCCAGAGAGAAAAAAAAAAGCATCTTGCTTGCTTAGCAGCCCCGGTGTGTGGCTTCTCCCTCAAGGCCAAGTCAAAACTTTATTAGGAAACAGCTCCTTTACACATTGGAAGATCGCAGTTTCTACAACCTTTTCCCCTTCCCTTGTCCTATGTTTTTGGAGTCTTCGTTTCCCTTTGTGCCTTTTTTACACGATATATGGGCAACACTACTGTCTTACCTACCTTACTGGCTTCTCCCTCAAGGCCAAGTCGAAACTTTATTAGGAAACAGCTCCTATACACAAAAAAAGTTATAAGCTCCTGATGAAGCCTTATAGAGAACGCGTAACATGTAGAGCAGGGATATGCAATTAGTGGACCTCCAGCTGTTGCAAAACTACAGATCCCATCATGCCTCTGGGTGTCATGCTTGTGGCTCAGAGTCTTGCAATTCCTCATGGGACTTGTAGTTCTGCAACAGCTGGAGGTCCGCTAATTGCATATCTCTGATGTAGAGCATCTCTGAGCTGAGTCGTCCATGGATACACTGTCTGTATAAATTGTATTCTTTGTATTGATGGTTTCCTTTCTCAATGTCCCCATGTTGGATGCAGATGGGAATATATGTAAAATGTGATGCATTTATATCATACTAGACAGTGAAACTATTATACTCTGAGGCATTGAAAAGCTGTTTGTTTATCATGGACGACTCAGCTCAGAGATGCTCTACATGTTACGCGTTCTCTACAGCGCTTCATCAGGAGCTTATAACTTTTTGTTCCCTATGGATAGCCAGAGAGAAAAAAAAAACATCTTGCTTGCTTAGTAGCCCCGGTGTGTGGCTACGGAGGTACTGAGGGGTTGTTCTCCTTTCCCCTTCTCCCTCAAGGCCAAGTCGAAACTTTATTAGGAAACAGCTCCTATACACAAAAAGTTATAAGCTCCTGATGAAGCCTTATAGAGAACGCGTAACATGTAGAGCAGGGATATGCAATTAGTGGACCTCCAGCTGTTGCAAAACTACAAATCCCATCATGCCTCTGGGTGTCATGCTTGTGGCTCAGAGTCTTGCAATGCCTCATGGGACTTGTAGTTCAGCTGGAGGTCCGCTAATTGCATATCTCTGATGTAGAGCATCTCTGAGCTGAGTTGTCCATGATACACTGTCTGTATAAATTGTATTCTTTGTATTGATGGTTTCTTTTCTCAATGTCCCCATGTTGGATGCAGATGGGAATATATGTAAAATGTGATGCATTTATATCATACTAGACAGTGAAACTATTACACAGCGGGCGATGCGAGGCGACACGACTCGCCTCGCTCCCGCAAGTCGCCCCCGTTCTGTACAATGGAACCGTTCTGAGAGGAGCGACTCGAGTCGCTCCGACTCAGAAAAAAGGTTCCTGTACTACTTCTGGGCGACTTCGGGGGCCACTTGCATTGACTTCTATACAGAAGTCATCTGCAAGTCGCCGCTGAGGTCGCCGCAGGTCTCCGACTTGCCTCGCCGCGCCTGCAGTGTGAACCTGCCCTTATTCTCTGAGGCATTAAAAATCTGTTTGTTTTTAGAAATAAAATTTGTTTAAAATTATTCATTTTTTTTTAAATCTATATTTATGCCTAAAAAGTCCATCATTTTCAACACCATTTGCTGTGTTTTCTAGTAAATCTAAATCTCGGGACGTGGCATGTGTTTTATGCAATGTATCCCCAGGACCACCCTGTGGTAGATACATACCAAATGTAACATCATATACACTGATTAAAGAGTACATCTAGCGCTGGGCATTTTTTTAGTCAAGTCAGAAGTTGACACTTTGTCCCAAAATAAAACTTCCGGAGAGTGTGGCTATTACTGGAAGTGTTTGTGTGCTCACCTCTTACACCATTCGCTTGTGGGAAGCCGGCACTGACGTGTACGGGACATTATGCAAACACACATTTCCTCGGCTCTCCCTCCAGACTTGTTCTGCTTTTACTTGTTGTAGTCAAAGAAATAGGTAAAAGGCAATAATAATTGAGAAATGTAATACCATTCCCCGGGAAATGCCTTCTCTGTGGATGCTTAAACCAGCACCCCAAAGGGGTTTTTCCTTCATTTTGGATGGAATGGGGAAGGATTAGATGACTGTTCCCACCGGGGGGGAGATTTGCTTTCATGTCCTGTTGTGTCAAGAGACCTGGCTGTGCTGTCTGGCAGGGAAGCCTTCCGCACAAGACTGGCTGAACAGAATTAGAAATCATATGGCAAGTGAAACTTTTCCATTATGTGCACGTAGCCATTTGTCTGAAGTCCAGTTATTTTTATTTTTTTTAGCTATTTAACCACTTAAGCCCCGGACCAATTTGCAGCCAAAGGACCAGGCCCCTTTTTGCGATTCGGCACTGCGTCGCTTTAACTGACAATTGCGCGGTCGTGTGACGTGGCTTCCAAACAAAATTGACGTCCTTTTTTCCCCACAAATAGAGCTTTCTTTTGGTGGTATTTGATCACCCCTGCGGTTTTTATTTTTTGCGCTATAAACCAAAATAGAGCGACAATTTTGAAAAAAATAAAATAAAAAAAAACGCATTATTTTTTACTTTTTGTTATAATAAATATCCCCCAAAAATATATATAAAAAAAAAAAAAGTTTTTTTTCCTGTTTAGGCCGATACGTATCCTTCTACATATTTTTGGTAAACAAAAAAAAAAAAAAAAAAACTAAAAATATTAATAAATAGCAATTAGCGATTTATTGATTGGTTTACGCAAAAGTTAAAGCATTTACAAAATAGGGGATAGTTTTATAGCATTTTTATTAAAGCGGAGGTCCACCCTAAAATGGACCTCCGCTCATCGGAATCCCCCCCCCCTCCGGCGCCACAATTGGCACCTTTCAGGGGGGAGGGGGGTGCAGTTACCTGGATAATCCAGGTAACTGCACCCACTTCCGGGCTAGCTCTCTGCGGAAAGGGGCGTACGTTACGCCCCTTTCCGCAAGCGCCCGCCCCCTTCAGCAAGTGCCCCGCTGCCTGCTGGGAAACACACAGCTCCCAGAGGCAGCGGGGACCGTCCGGATTGCGCCGCGCGGCTCGCGCATGCGCAGTAGGGAACCGGGAAATGAAGCCGAAAGGCTCCATTTCCTGATTCCCATACCCAAGATGGCGGCGGCACGAGCGAGCGATCGGCTTCGGGTGCCGACATCGCGGGCGCGCTGGACAGGTAAGTGTCACTATTTAAAAGTCAGCAGCTGCAGTATTTGTAGCTGCTGGCTTTAAAAAAAAAAAAAAAAAAAAACGGAGTCCCGGTGGACTCCCGCTTTAATACTTTTTTTTTTTTAGTGTCCTGCCAGTGCACCGCTCCAGTGTGAAAGCCCTCGGGGCTTTCCCATTGGAGACACAGGAGCGGCTCTTTCAGAGCGATTTGCAGGTGCTATTTTTAGCGCTGTAGCACCTGCAAAGCGCCCCCAGTGTGAAAGGGGTCTTAGACAGAATCCAAATCCGATATTAGAAAAAAAAAAGGAAATGGAACACAAGGGGGCGCCAGCTAAGTGCAGCGTCAATGGGTTTACTATGATTAAAAAGCCAAAATGCAAACTCACATAAATATAAAATCAAACAGCTTATCTGCAGCCATTCCACATTTGTTGGAAGCCGTCCACCAGGAGAGCTGCTTGTGGCAGCAAACAGCATGTGGTTAGTAAGGAAACTAAGTCCAAATCTTCCTAGGTGAGAAAGGAACCAATAGGAGTTACAAAACGCATCATCATAGCAACCAGCCCTCCCTAGGTGTGACATCAAATCCTGCCTTGTGTCCCACCGTGGCTCTCCTCACCACCTGGAATATTGGACTTGGTTTCCCTTACTGACTAAACGCCGTTTGCTTTTTAATCGTAATAAACCCTTTGATGCTGCACTTAGCTGGCGCCCCCTTGTGTTCATTTTTTTTTTTTCAAAATAAAACCTCAGCATCCATCAATCACAAAATATCAGTTATTTTTCTGGGGGGTGCCGCCCCTCTAAAACAAAGAATAGTCCGTGACATTTGGAGGTAGAAAGGTATCATCTTTATTCACTGCATAGACAGGAAGCCAATAAATCTCAAAGTTAACTGACTATTAAGAGGACTACTGCAGTACCTGAAATTATTAAAATTACAGCAATTTTAAAAAGTATTAAAACATAGTGTATTTATTAATGCGATTAGTAAATTTCCTGTTAAAACTGCTACAAATTACCAAGAGAAAAAAAAATTGTGCTGGTAAGATGCTACATAAATAAATATACAATTCCAGTTCACAGTATAACACATTAGTGTTCGCAAAATTGTTACAATTTGTAATCAAATAATCATAAAAGATAATACATCAGGCTGGTTTGGAGAGGCCAATGCAAAGTGCTGCAAGCCAGAGAAACCAATGAGGATTCAGAGATGGTTTTTGGTTGCTGTGGGTTACTTCCCATTGCACACATTCCCTGCGCCCTGCATTGCCTCATTAAAACAAATCGGGAAGAGTATAAACCATTGCTGCAAATATTTTAAACAGAAAATAACAAGTCGGTACTAGCAGGATTGAGCGTTGCTGGTCTACAACCAACAACAATGGAGGCTACCATGTAGCATGATCATAGGCGTGCATAAGGGGTGTGCCAGGTGTGCCGGGGCACACCCTAAATTACTCTGTGTAGTGCTGATTTCCCCCAGCTTCCCCGCAGTGCTTCTGGCTAAGCTCCTTTCCCCCTGGCTGCTGCAGAGTGTGTTTCAGGATGGAGCGGGGGGGGGGGGGGGGGGGGGCTAGTCAATATGTAATTTACCAGCACCTTACTTTTCTAAATGAACACGCTCACACTGTGTCCATTCATAACTCAAGCATATTAAACTGCATTTACTATGCTTCAGTTTGCGAATGAACAGGAAGCCGCTCAGAACAAAAGCACATTCCATTCATTCACTGTCCCGTGCAGCTGAGGCTGCAAAGAAAAGCATGCGTGTTGGAGCTTTGGGGTGCGCACCCCAACGCCGCGCACACCTATGAGTGTAGCCAATAAAAAGTTAGAGAGCTGCAGCCACCTTGACTGATACATAAGCTATTTATACACTTTTTTTCTTTTTGCCTGGTACAACAAAGACTGGAGCTGTTTGCAGTAATCTGGTAAGATGTAAATAAATGGCCGATTCCAAGCGTTCCTAGCGGGGTGATAGACTGTGATAGGAGCCTCGCAATTCCTGCACTTTGCTCAAAATTTTCTGTTGCTTGAGTGCAAAATGACCGAAAAAAAAAAAAAAAACGGAGCAAAGAATGAAACAATCCTATCATTGCGCAGATCTATAGTCATAAAAAAAAATAAAAAAAAGGATGGAGGCCACACATACTAAAGGTGCAGCAACTAGTGGCAGCAAAGTATTGTCAATGGCAGGACTGGATTCTTCCACCCACTTTATTGGGGAGAGGGTTACAACTGGGCAGGTTTTGATTTCGTGAAGTTTGGAAACAATCAAAAGCCCAAAACATGTATATTAGATCATAAACAGGATCAAACAGCTCATGCGTTTTGGGTGCTTGCACAATGCCCCCCGTCTTTAGGGATTAAAATGCTGCCCAGAAAAGATGGCAGCTAGTTGTAATGGTTTTCACTGGTGCCAGTGTCCTTTGCAGTGGAATTTTTATATATTTTTTTTATTTCCAGTCCTGCAAAAATGACAAAAGAGGACTCTCACCAAATTGCTAAAAAAAAAAAAAAAAAAAAAGTATTTATTTTTATATATATGTATATAATATATATATATATATATATATATATATATATATATATATATATATATATATATATATTAGAGAGAGAGAGAGAATATATATATATATATATATATATATATATATATATATATATATCTATCTCTCTCATTTTTTATTTTATTTATTTTTTTAATAGCGACACACTGAAAGCTCCCAATCTTTGGTTTGCCTATTTTTTTATCTTGCCTCTGAGCACTTCTATGATAAATCCACCAGAAGGCACAGTATACGGTATTCCTGTGCCCAGCACCCTCTAGTGGACTTAACATGGTAATGCGGAGAAAGTTCTGACTGGTTCAAGTGTAACTTTACCCATAAGAACCCGATAAAAATAAACCTTTTCATCAAGGAACACACATTCCACATGAATAGTCACGCTACAAAAATCAGTGTGATGTAAATTGCCCCCAGCGTGGTTACTGTTTCTGCTTGCTGGAGTTTGCCATTTTGCTATAGCCCAGAGCCTAAAAAATAGAGAGCGACTGAGCATGTGCAGAGCAGGGCGAGACAGTCTATTACTGGATTTTAAACACCTACAAAAAGGGGCCAGCATTAAAGAGGGATTCCACCTGCAAAAAAAAAAAAAAAAAATTATACACATATATATATATATATATATATATATATATATATATATATATATATATATATATATATATATATATATATATTAAAAGCCAGCAGCTACAAATACTGCAGCTGCTGACTTTTAATAAATAGACACTCACCTGTCCCGGGTTCCAGCGATGTCGGCAGCCAAGACCAATTTATCGCTTGGGTCTCGGCTGCTGCCGCCGCCATTCTAGGTGAGGGAATCAGGAAGTGAAGCGTTGCGGCTTCACTTCCCGGTTCCCTATTGCGCATGCACGAGTTGCGCAGCGCACTAGGAATGGTCCGCGCTGTCTCTGGGACCCGTGTGTGTCCCAGCAGACAGCGCGGTGGGGAGGGACAGGAAACAGCATAGACTCCCGTGGGAGTCTATGCCCGGAAGTTGGTGCAAATACCTGTCTTAGGCAGGTATCTGCACCCCCCCTCCCCTAAAAGGTGCCAAATGTGACACCGGAGGGTGTGAGGGTTCCGATGAGCGGAAGTTCCACTTTAGGGTGGAACCCCACTTTAAGTGATCTAGCAGAGCTTTATTTTCCGACTAAAGTTCCACCTTAAAGTGATAGTAAACTCTGTTACACCACTTGTACCTGTACAGTGAAGCCTATAATAAGTTTAAGCTTTCCTTAGGATCTGTGAATATTTTCTAAATTTGCACAGTTTAGGAGTTATTCAGAGAACGTGAACGAAGGTTCCGTAAACGGCGGCTCCTGCGCGCATGAGCGGGAGCGACATCTTTGAGCTCACGAACACTCATGTAAGGCCGCCAACCCAGAAGGAAGACCAGGGGAAGGACGTCACTCCATCCCGGCAGTGGAGGGCTTTGTTCAAAAAGGTAAGTCTATCGTAATGCGCTAGTATGCAATGTATACTAGCACATTATGGCAATGCCTTCCTTCTTAACCACCTGTGGTTACTACCGCTTTAACAACTAGCTCTGCTGGCAGGATAACCGGTCCTTCATATTGGTTCCCCACGGTGCCGCTGAGAAATGAAGATTTGACAAAGGTTAGCACCATGTGAAGTTCCACTCAGAGACACTTGGTTGAAGTTGCCCTTAGGGATCCCCATGGACAAGAATATATTTTTGCCAAAGCTAAATTGAAAAAAAAAAAAAAACCGAATTGGGCGCCATTGTCTATTCCTGTAGCAGCCAAACATTGCCCTATAAAAAGATTACATTGTAAAAAGGATAGCAGCTTACAAGGTTGATGTTGCTCATTTCCAAACACTCCTAACCACCCACTTTATGACCAGATTACTACAAGGGAAGCTTCAGTTCTTTGGTACCATTTGTGAAAATCAGAAGACAACTTGTAGTTCCACAAGGTGGCCAGTTTTAGCCTTTGTACACACGGTCGGACATTCCGATGGAAAATGTCAGATCGGACCGTGTTGTCGGATAATCCGACTGTGTGTGGGCTCCATCTGACTGTTTCCGTCGGAATATCCGACCAACAAAGTTTTAGAGCTGGGCTGTAAAATTTTCCGACAACATGATCCGATCGGACTTTGTCTGATTGTATGTAGAGAATTCCGATCAGACAAAGTGCCACGCATGCTCAGATCAAATAACAAGACCAAAGCTATTGGCTACTAGTCTGAACGTAGTCCCGTTGTAACCAAATAACATCATCACGTTCCGAACGATCGGATTTTCCGACAACTTTGTCCGACCGTGTGTATGCAACACCAGTTTCGGACAAAATCTGAGGGATTTGGTTGTCGGAATGTCCGACCCGTGTGTACAAGGGGCTAAGACTTCAGCTTTGATTTGTACAGAATTCATTAAGTCACAAGTTCCTTTGTTTATGGCTCAGACTAGTTCTGCAGCATCATTCAACAAAACATCCATGAATGAAATCACCGACTTATCCAAAGTTTAAGAATGGACAGAGCGACGAGGATGTGACAGGTGTGGCAACCAGACATGTCACACGGATGTCCAGGAAACTGCGGTCTGGTTGGACGGTTGGGCTACTAAATTTGGATGTCACCCCTTTGCTCCTCCTTATTTTCCCAAAACCAAAATTTGAGATGCGATCATTGATGAACCTGTGACATCACTCAGCTGTAAGGTTTGAGATTCCTAGTAAATATTAGTATAGATCAGTGATGGAGAACCTTGGCACCCCAGATGCGTTCGAACTACATTTCCCATGATGCTCCACTACACTGCCGAGTGCATGAGCATCGTGGGAAATGTAGTACCGCAACATCCGGGGTGCCAAGGTTCGCCATCACTGGTATAGATCGTCCCGTTCTAATAAAGTTAGAATTACACAAAACAAATTCAGTTTCGCTCAGAAAAAAAACAGACACAATTTAAGAAAGTTCTCCTAAAAAAATCTCATTATTACTCCTAGGGAAAAAAAAAATATATGTAAAATGCATCGGGGGGGGGAGGAGACTGGTTGCTGCCTCTTATTCAAGGAGGATTTACATGGTCTTTATGCCCGTCTGATCCTGTGTGCTCCTGGATATACGGCCATAATAAATATGAAAACATCTGCAACTTTTCACTTTTTAAAATTAAGGAAAAATCAACACCCAACAATTCCTGGACACCCCTGCCAAATATAGATCAAGATACAGTGATCTCTTGGTTCACGAACTTAATTTGTAAGACCACTCGGGTCACAATTGGTTGTAAACTTTTCCCATAGGGTTCAATGTAAATCAGGTTAATCCGTCCTGAACGTTTTTTTATTTATACCGTAAAATTATGAAATGTATGTACAAAAAAAAAAAAAAAAAAAAAAAAAAAAAAAAAAAAAAAAAAAGGATTTTAACAGCTTGCCAACCAGCCATCGTCATTATACTGCGGCAGGTCGGCACGATCCCACAAGCCGTTGTAGCTATACATCAGCTTCTTTAAAGTGGAAGTAAACTCCCCTATCGTTTTCAACCAAGGAAGCGGCCATCTTTGCCTCTGTTTAATCTTCAACTGCTATGGTGCTGCACATGTGATTTGTTATGACACCAGCCATTGGATGGTTTGATAGTTTGGCTGAGAGCACAGCCAATGTGCAGTTAGCATTCCCGGCATGTCTTTTTTTAACCGTTTAAATCAATGGGTTTACTTCCACTTTAAGCGGGATAGCAGGCGCGCACGTGCCCGCTGCACTGCGGGGGTTGCCAATGCTCGTGGCCGGCGGTCACGGTGACCGCTGGCCACGAGCGATCACGGGCACGAGAGTGTAAACGCACAAATCCCTGTTCTGAGAGGAGTGACAGATTGTGGTTCCTAGCTAATAGGGACACACAATCTGTCATTTCCTCTAGGTCAGTCCACTCACCTCACAGTTAGAAACACACACACAGGGAACACAATTAAACCCCTTGATCGCCCTCTAGTGTTAACACCTTGCCTGCCAGTGACATTTTTACAGTAATCAGTGCATTTTTTAACACTGATCGCTGTATAATTGCCAATGATCCTAAAAATGTGTCCGATGTGTCCGCCATAATGTCGCAATCATAATAAAAATAAATAAAAAATTTCACAGATCGCCGCGTTTACTAGTAAAAAAAAAAAAAAAAAAAGAGAAGAAGAGCTATGAATCTATCCCCCATTTTGCAGACGATATACTGTATTTATCAAGGTATAACACGCACATTCATTTTAAGAGGGAAGTTTCAGGAAAAAAAAAAACTTTAATTTTTGTATTGGCGTATAACACGCGTGCGCCATTTGCACCCGATTTTCATGGTGAAAAAGTGAGTGTTATACGCCAATAAATACAGTAACTTTTGCGCATACCAATCAGTATACGCTTATTGCGATTTTTGTTTGCCAAAAACACGTAGAATACATATCGGCCTGAACTGAGAAAAAATGTGCGTTTTTTTTTTTAAATAATGGGGATATTTCTTACAGCAAAAAGTACAAAATATTGCGTTTTTTTTTTTTTAAACTGTCGATCTTTTATAGCGCAAAAAAAAAAAAACCGCAGAGGTGATCAAATACCACCAAAAGAAAGCTCTATTTGTGGGGAAAAAAGGGAGATCAATTTTGTTTGGGTACAACATCTCAGGACCGCGCAATTGTCAGTTAAAGTGACGCAGCGCCGAATCGCAAAAAAAAATGGCCCGGTCATTCAGCAGCTAAGTCTTCCGGGGCTGAAGCGGTTAAACATGTATTACATACGGTCTTTTACATTAAGCTGACCTCTTTCATGTGTATGTCTATAAAAATAAAAATAAATCCCAATCAAGTGAGCCCACCCTCATGGTAGTCAGGGGGCAGAAAGCCCTATCTGGAGTAGACAGGTTCACCGCTCTTCTCAATATGAACGTGTCAGAGCCGGGAAGATGGCCGTCGCTCGTGTTCGTGAACCAAAGCAGAATTTGTGAACCAAAGAAAACGTTTGTGAACTCTCCTGTTCGTGAACAGAAGCATTCGTAAACCGAGGTATCACTGTACCTTTATTTTTAAGAAAACCCATCTGCCATTGGCCAGGTCGGTATTTTCTAGCTTGCTACATTTAAAGAGGTTGTAAACAAAACAGGTCTATACTTACCTGCTCTGCAATCGTTTTTTTTTGCACAGAGCAGCCCAATCCTTTTCTTCTAGGCTGCCCTGCTGGTGCTCCAGGCCCCTCCTCTTCATCAGGTGCCCCCGCTTTCCACGGGGGCAGCCGTGCGGGATTGCCGCGTCCCACTGCCGCATCCATTGACACAGACAGCGGGACTCGGCCCCCCGTGTCACTGGATTTGATTGACAGCAGCGTGAGCCAATGGCTCCTGCTGCTCTTAATCTGTCCAATGAGGAGACGGACAGCGACTGCACGTGTGCACATCACTGGATCAGATCGGGTTCCGGTAACAAAAAGGGGAGGTCTTTAAAGCTTTTTTTTTTGTTTCTTTTAAAAGTTAAAAACACAACTATCCTTGAAAACAGACAAAGCTGTAAGAATTAGTCTGGCCATGTTTTCTATTTAACCACCGTTATTCCTGAGCGCCATTTTTGGAGACAAGGTGCGAGTCTATAGCGAACCTGGATAATAAAAACACAATTCTGCTCTTACTTCACACCGTCTTGCTAAACAGCACAGATGATAAATCTCCCCCATTGGGTCCTGAAGAACGTCCCTTATCATATCCTAGTAATTTAACTAGTTAAACTATGTAAACAATAGAAGTGACTTACAATAAAACGAGTTTTTCAGCATTTGTTAACATTGTAATTACGCACAAGAGTCCATTCTGCTGTGGATATCCCAGTAGTCTCTATTTTTAACGCGTTTGAGGATGACTGTGCGGTTTTACTGAAAGTAGCTCAAATTTTCTTCCACCAGGTTGTAGCTTAAAATCTAAAAAAAAGAGAGTAGAAGATATAAAAGGTGCAGGAACAGCAGCAGCGATGTGGAGCCGAGGAGCCGCCCGGGGATCACCAAGTCTTTAAAGGATATTGTAAAAAAAAAAAAAAAAAAAAAAAAAAAAAAAAAGGGGAGGTGGTTGAACCTTCCAGCATCCATTACAAAAAAAATGAATTTCCAGTTCTAAGCGGACCAGCCCTTCAAACTCTGCTTGGAACATGATAAAAAAAGGTCTTCCTCCGCTCTGTCGTGTTTTCTTTCGAAATTGGAACTATAAAAAAAAAAAAAAAAAAAAAAGGACGGATGATCTCCGTGTCTACCACCAGTGATAAAAAAGAGAGATGACATTTTCTGTGTATGCCTAGCTATAGCTAATGTCTATTTATGCCACTCTGAGAACAGAAAAAAAAAGAGAATAGAGAAAAAAATGTATATATGTATATATATATATATATATATATATATATATATATATATATATATATATATATATATATATATATATAAAAATATATATAAAAAAATACCTCTATCCAGGTTATTGCCCTGCAGTTGTTCAAAAGAGGCTGAGAGATGGGGACTGCTCCTATGCCAAGCTCCTATAGAGAGACTCTGCTTGTAGGGAACTGCACCTAAAATAGCCATAAACAGCCAGATCCTATCCCAATCCACAGTTAGGTTTACCGGCCTAAATAGGACTTCCCGGAAAAGCAAAAAGTTAGCCCTTTTAATGGCCCAGCCATCATAGAAATATTCAACTTTCGCCGGAAAATCCACGTGTGGAAAGGACCAATCCTTCACTCACTCTCAATGGCAAGAGAGAAGAGACATGTTAACCACTTCAGCCCTGGAAGATTTACCACCCCCCCTTCATGACCAGGGCATTTTTTGGGATACGGCACTGCGTTATTTTAACTGGCAATTGTGTGATCGTGCAGCATTGTACCCAAGTAAAACTGATGTCCTTTCCCCCCCCCCCACAAATAGAGCTTTACTTTTGGTGGTATTTGATCACCTCTGCGGTTTATATTTTTTTTGCACGATAAACAAAAAAAGTGCGACAATTAAAAAAAAAAAAAACAACAATATTTTTTTACTTTTCGCTAGAATACACATCCAAATATTGGCATTAGGCCAATTTGTATTCTGCTACATATTTTTAGTAAAAAAAAATTCCCTATAAAAACGTGTATATTGATTGGTTTGTGTAAAAGTTATAGCTTCTACAAACAATGGGATATTTTTATGGTTTTTTTTTCAGTTTTTTTTACTACTACTACTAATGGTGGTGATTTATAGTGGGACTGTGACATTGTGGCGGACAGATCGGACACCTGACACTCTTGAGGACCAGTGACACAAATACAGTGATCAGTGCTAAAAATATGCACGGACACTAGACTAATAACGCTGGCAGGGAGGGGGTTAACACCAGGGGCGATCAAAGGGTTAAGCGTGTCCCCTAGTTGGTGCTTGCTAACTATGTGGGGAATTCTCTGGCTGGGGAAACAAAGAAATCAGTGTTCCTCGATGTTCCTCCATGTTCTCCCGTCAGAACAACGATCTGCCTTGTTTACGTAGGCAGATCGCCGTTCTGCCTCTCTGGGGAATGATCGTGGGTGGCCAGCAGACACTGCGTCTGCTGGACCAGCTGACTGGCTCCCCCTCTGTCCAATCAGCGTGCGTGCCGCTGGAGGTTACTGCACGAAGCGACGTACAGGTACGGCCTTTCATGCAGCCAGGCCGCCTTGCTGCAGTAAATGTGCGTAAGGCGGTCTAGAAGCGGTTAAAAGGACACCTCATTAAAAAAAAAAAAAAAAAAAAAAACGCTCGCTACTCACACACCTTCCTCATCAAATTGGTGATGACACACTGACCTCATAAGCATAGGGTTGTTTTTTTTGACATGCGTCGCCCATGTGCTCCTTGCTGCCAAGGCCAGTTATAGGTTGGAGTGGTTGCCATTTGTCTATGAATTAGTGAGGGGACACGCTGGATACCTTCGCTGCCATTGCTATGCTGAGAATTTAGTGGTGCGTCCCTATACCTTTAAGGAGGAGTGGGCTCTAAACGCAGGAGACCCTCATATTTATAGGAGTTAGGACTGCAGTACACTGGGGGGTGCCGTGACGTGGCTGCTGCGGCTTACGCATGCATTTGCAAATGTATGCAAATTAGCTCCCTTGTTTTTTTAATGGAAACAGTTAGACGGGGTCAATTTGGTTAGTTGCAGGCTGGCAAGTGAGCTGGGAATTTTTGTTTGTTGTCTTTTGACACGCGTCACCCTTCCATCTTCTCCTTGCTGCAAAGGCCGGTTATAGTTTGGGGTGGTTGCCATTAGTTTGTCTAGTAGGGGGAAATGGTGAGGGGGACGCACTGGATACCTTTGCTGCCGTTGTGTTATTGCTTGGTGTGCAGTGCGTCTCTATACCTTTAAGGAGGGGTTGGCTCCCTCCAAGCATACTTGCCCTTAATCTTTCCATTATTGTATATGTGCGCCAACTCAGGAGACTCTCATATTTACAGAGTTAGGACTGCAGTACACTGGGGTGCCATGTATTTGTAAGCCCTTGTACACACGGTCAGACATTCCGACAACCAAATCCGTCAGATTTTGTCCGAAACTGTTGCATACACACGGTCGGACAAAGTTGTCGGAAAATCCGATCGTTCAGAACGTGATGACGTTATTTCTTTACGACGGGACTACGTTCAGGCTAGTAGCCAATAGCTTTGATGTAGGAATTTGACCTGAGCATGCGTGGCACTTTGTCCGATCGGAACTCTCTACACATGATCGGAGTATGTCCGATCGGATCATGTTGTCGGAAAATTTTACCGACAAGTTGGAAAACTTGGTCCGTCGGAGTAGTCCGATGAAGACCACACACAGTCGGAATATCCGACAAAACGGTCCGATCGGACACATTCCGTCAGAATCTCCGACTGTGTGTACAAGGGATAAATGTGTGCTAAACCCCCTTGGTTTTACATTAACTGTTTGACAGGACAATTCAGTTTGATGCAGGCTGGCTGGTAAGGGAGCTGGAAATTTGTTGTTTTTCGACCTCATAGGCAGACTTCAGCATAAAAAAACACTGAACTTGCGTTTGAGATCATCGATGCTTGCTGCTCACGTGGCTCATTTTTTAAAAAACAATCACTGTGTTTTAATGAAAAAAAAAAACAACATTTCCTCCATGTAGATATTGCAGGTTTGGTGGCTTGCGCTGAACGATGGAGCATTTATTTGGACAAAGAGCTTTGTGAGGTGTCAGTCCAAGATCAAGCACTGGGCACGTCCTGCCAACTGAAGAGTTTCCAGCCTGCTGGGTGAACTCTGTATTCAAACATTTATGTAATCTCGGAGAGATGAGGATGATGGTATCCCTGCATGTAGATTTTCCTGAGTCGAGAAGAGTCCTGGAAGTGCTGCGGAGCACCGAAAAAAAGAAGTCACAACCGCCTGCAAAATCCAAGTCAGCGCAGACTTACGGGTTTACTAAAAAACACTCAATTGCATTTTATTTTGGCGAATATTTTGCCGAATATCACCCTACTTCAGCTCTTCATTTTTCTCCTATTAATAAAAGTTTGGAGCAGCAAGATTAAAAAAAAAATTAAAAAAACGAAGCCGCTCATTTCTACTAAAAACACCTGTTTTGTCTACTATAGGGCAACGCAAAATCAGCGACATCCTCACCCTACCAGCAGAAAGTCTCTAAAAAAACAAGATGATGCCAGAGTGGCTTCGAAACAGTCAGAGGTGAGATTTCCAATAAAAAAACTGTGTTCAAAAACCTTCCATCCGTTATTAGCAATGAAAAATCTTCCCAAATGACTTGTGTTAAAGGTTTTTTTCTGGTTGCAGGTCCAATCAATCACATGGTCTTCTACATCGGATGAGGTTTGATACTCTTGTCCTTCGCTGCACTCAAAAAACGGTTTCCAAACAATATCACGCAATGAACCTTTAGATTACTAAATAGATCGTTACCGATAGCAAAGCCACCCCCAAGGACCATGATGCGTAGAGAGTCACAAAGCTCCAAGACTCGGATATCATCTGCTAAATGTTTTCATACGGTCAATGAGCGAAGATAGTGAAACTAAATTCAGATCACCCTACTGGCATTCCACTAAACACGAAATCCAAAAACGTCAAAATTCAGTTCAGTTATCAAGTTTAAAAAAAAAAAAAAAAAAATGTTGGGTCTGCAACCACTGGAACGTCTGATTCCTTGTGTAAATGTCGACATTGCAGATTTACCATCAGAATCCGAAGAGGACACAACATTTCCCTTTTTTTAGTGTTTACCAGAAAGAGTTCCAATATCTGGATCTTATTATAAAATTAGATCGTCAGTTAAAAAAAAAAAAAAAGAAAAAAAAATGTTGGGTCTGCAACCACTGGAACGTCTGATTCCTTGTGTAAATGTCGACATTGCAGATTTACCATCAGAATCCGAAGAGGACACAACGTTTCCCTTTTTTTAGTGTTTACCAGAAAGAGTTCCAATATCTGGATCTTATTATAAAATTAGATCGTCAGTTAAAAAAAAAAAGAAAAAAAAAAAAAAGAAGACAAAAAATGTTGGGTCTGCAACCACTGGAATGTCCGATTCCTTCTTTAAATGCGGACATTGCAGATTTACCATCAGAATCCGAAGAGGACACTTTTCCCTTTTTTTTGTGTTTACCAGAAAGAGTTCCAATATCTGGACCTTATTATAAAATTAGATCGTCAGTTAAAAAAAAAAAAAAAAAGTATTCTCATTCTTAGATGCAAAAACGGGCCAAAAGTCTTTAAGATCACATCAGAAAAAAATATATAATGGAATTAGTTAAAAGCTAGGCGGCTAGGTGTGAGGCTCTAAATCATTTATGTCCCGGCCTGTTTCTCTTCATCGGTCTGCTTCTTCTGTTGTTGAAGCTGAGCGTAAGCAACTGCATCACCCCTGTAGAGAAGAAAAGACAATTTGTCACGGTGTTGTGTCACCTTATCACCACACCAATGTGAGTGACAGCACAAATAATGCAGGAGCAGAGCTGGGAAAGCTGGGGGGGGGGTGGTTGGGGTTCTTCAGTGCTGGGATACTTCAGCATAGGAAGGGTTGTTTAACACAAAAGGAACCATATAGTGGGGAAAATAATTATTTGATCTTCTGCAGATTTTGCAAACTAGAAGAAATGAAGGGTCTAGAATTGTTATCAGAGGTGTATTTTAAATGATAGAGACAGAATATCAACCAAAAATCCAGAAAAAAAATAAAAATAAAATAATAACACAGGATACAAATGTTATAAATTAAGTTGCAGTTCAGTGAGTAAAATAAGTATTTGATCCCCAAGCAAAGCATGACTGAGTAGTTGGTGGAGAAACCCTTGTTGGTGATCACAGAGGTCAGACGTTTCTTGTAGGTGGTGACCAGGTTTGCGCACATCTCAGGAGGGATTTGGTCCACTCTTTACAGATCCTCTTTAAAACCTTAAAAGCGGAGTTCCAGCCTTTTTATTTTATTTTAAAAGTCAGCAGCTACAAACAGTTTAGCTGCTGACATTTAATAGACAGACACTTACCTGTTCCATGGTCCAGCGATGCGGCTGCACCGAGCCCCGCTTCTCTCCCCCCTCCTTTCCTCGGCGCCTCCATCGATGCTGTGGGCACTCGGCCGTGACAGCTTGCAGCTTCACGGCCAGGCGCACACTGCGCATGCGCAAGTCGCTCTGCGCTTTTCCAGTGGACAGGCAATTTTCTGGGACCTATAACGTGTCCCAGAAGTTTGCCGGGGGGGCACCTAGGCAGCCTGTAGCCGGAACCGGGACAGGAATTCCCCATCAAAACAAGGCACCCACTCTCCCCCCCCCCCCAAAAAATATGACATTCCAAAAGCTTAAAGCGGAAGTCCCACTTTTGGGTGGAACTCCGCTTTAAGGTTTCTTGGTGTTTTTCTTGGCAACGCGAAGTTTCAACTCCCTCCATACATTTTCTACAGTGCACCTGGAAAGCATTCACAGCGCTTCACTTTTTCCCCCCATTGTTATGTTAAAGCCTTATTCCAAAATTGATAAAATTACAAAATTTTCCTCCATATTCCAGAAAAAAATACCACATAATGACAAATGTGACAAACTGTTTGAAAACTTTGCAAAATTTTTCAAATTAAAAACGAAAAAATAATTTTTTTTTTTTACATGTTCATAACACATAAGTACAGGGCCTGGCGCTACCACTAGGCAGCTGCATAGGGCGTAGCCACGGTCGCTAGGGGTGTTGAAATAAACAGCGGCACAGCAGCTGAATCGCGATGGCATGCCCTGCCTCTCCTGGCATCTTCCCGTCACCCTCCTTCAGTCAGAGGCACCCCCCCCCCCTATCTGGTGCCCTCATGTCGCTCAGTAACTCAGAAGGCGATCTGCTGGGGGGGGGGCAGAGTCCTGTTCTGCCCGGATTAGGAGGGAAGATGAACTCTGAAGGGTGGAATTGTAGGACATCGCTGAGGAGGTGGTGGTGGTGAGGAAGAGGGCAGAGTGTATGGTTGGTAAAGGAGGAGAGCGATGTCGATGTCCGGTGATGTGAGATGACGGAATGGGGCTCTGTAATCATCACACTGCTCATCATCTGCCTGACAGTCCCCTCTCTACACAGCCTGACTGCCTCATGTGTGTGTGAAAGGACCTACTGCCAGGGGGGACACCAACCTCCCTACACAGCTATCTGCATACTGACTGTGCCCAGGGGGTATATTGTACATTAACCGTGGCGCCCTCCACCTGTATACTGTACACCACTGCCCCACACCTGTATATTAGGGGTGTTACACAGGGGCCACCTCCACCCTATACATGGGCAGGGCAAAGGGGGTGGAGTATGGGCGGAGCCAAAGGGGGGGGGCAGCAAAATTAGGTTTCGTTTAGGGTGTCAAAAATTCTTGCACCAGCCCTGTATAAGTACCCACAGCTTTACTCAATACTTTGGCACCAATTACAGCCTCAAGTCTTTTTGAGTATGATGCTACAAGCTTGGCACACCTATTTTTGGACAGTTTTTCCCATTCGTCTTTGCAGGACCTCTCAAGCTCCATCAGGTTGGATGGGTAGCTTTGGTGCACAGCCATTTTCATATCTCTCCAGATATGTTCAATCGGGTTGAAATCTGGGCTCTGGCTGGGTCACTTATGGGTATTTGCAGGGTTGTCCCGTAGCCACTCTATTATGTTGGCTTTGTATTTAGGGTCGTTTTCCTGTTTGAAGATGAACCTTCACCCCAATCTGAGGTTCCAGAGTGCTCTGGAGCGGGTTTTCATCAAAGATGTCTCTGTACATTGCTGCATTCAGCTTTCCCTTGATCCTGACTAGTCTCCCAGTTCCTGCTGCTGAGAAACATTTCCACAGCATGATGATGCTGCCACCACCGTGCTTCACTGTAGGGATGGTATTGGCCAGGTGATGAGCGCTGCCTGGTTTCCTCCAGACGTGACAAAGAGTTCAATCTTGGTTTCATCAGATCAGAGGAGAATTTTGTTTCTCATGGTCTGAGAGGCCTTCAGTTGCCTTTTGGCAAACTCCAGGAAGATTGTTATGAGCTTTTTACTAAGGAGTGGCTTCCGTCTGGCCACTATACCATACAGGCCTGACGGGTGGAGAGCTGCAGAGAGTCCGAGTGTCAGAATGTCCATCAGGTTCTTGGTTACCGCCACGACTAAAGGCCCTTCTCCCCCTGATCACTCAGTGTGGCCGGGTGGCCCACTCTAGGAAGAGTCCTGGTGGTTCCAAACTGTATCCATTTACGGATGATGGTATCATTGGGACTTTCAATGCTGCAGAAATGTTTCTGTACCCTACCCTAGATCAGTGCCTCCATACAATCCTGTCTCAGAGGTCTACAGACAATTCCTTGGACTTCATGGCTTGGTTTGTGCTCCGACATATGGGCCTTATTTAGACAGGTATGTGCCTTTCCAAATCAACGTCCAATCAACTGAATTTACCGCAGGTGGACTTCAATCAAGATGTAGACGCATCTCAAGGATGATCAGTGAAGACAGAATGCACCCCAGCTCAATTTTGAGCGTTATGGCAAAGGCTGTGAATACTTATGTAAATGTGATTTTTTTTCCTTTTGCAAATTTTATTAAAAATAAAAAGATTTCAAACGTATTTCACGTTGTCATTAAAGCCCCATACACACTATCAGATTGTCTGCTGAGTTTTTCCTTCAGATTTACCAAAACCATATAATATGAGGTCAAACCTTAGGAGTTTCAATGTGTATGCAATCAGGCCGGTTCATCTACTACATGGTTTTGGTAAACCTGAAGGAAAAACTCAGCAGACAATCTGATAGTGTGTACGGGGCTTAAGGGGTATGGTTTGTAGAAGTTTGAGTAAAATAATGAATTTAATCCATGTTGAAATACAGCTGTAACATAACAAAATGTGTAAAAAGTGAAGCTCTGTGAATACTTTCTGGATGCAGTGTATAGGATTAAGGTCTGGTCTGACTAGGCCACTCCATGGCCCCAATGTGCTTCTTTTTGAGCCACTCCTTTGTTGCCTTGGCGGTATGTTTTGGAGAACAGAGGGTAGTGGCGCTGTCACATAGTATGTGCGATAACAAAAAGTCCATCAGATTAGTCCTTGTTATGAAGTTCTTAGTATGAATGAAAAGGGGCTGAGAGTAAATGGGGGAGGGGGGGGACCTGAGGGAAGTTGAGAACAAATTACAAGATATGCAAAAGAAGAGAACAGGCGCCTCTAGGTTAGAACTTGTGGCATTTTTATAAACTACAGGTGCAAATACCCACTTACATCAATCATTGGGGGCAGCACAGCGGTGTAGTGGTTAGCACTCTCACCTAGCAGCAATAGGGTCGTTGGTTCAAATCCCGACCACGACACCATCTGCCTGGAGTTTGCATGTTCTCCCTGTGCCTGTGTGGGTTTCCTCCGGGTACTCCGGTTTCCTCCCACACTCCAAAGACATGCTGGTAGGTTAATTAGGCCTTGTCTAAAAAAAATTGGCCTTATGTGTATGTCAATGTTGTATGTGTTTGTAAGCATGTCGGGACCTTACGGGGTAAAGGACCACGCAAAGCCACAGATGGATTCTGGTGGCAAGAAAGCGCCCTGAGGCGATTCAGTTCGCATAGGTAGCGCTATACAAGTCACTCACTCATGGGCGGTATGTTTTGGGTCATTGTCATGCTGGAAGACCCATTCAAGGCCCATCTTCAGTCTTCTGGCTGAGGGAAGAAGGTTCTCACAATTTTACAATACACGGCCCTGTCCATTGACCCCTCAATGCGGCAAAGTTGGCCTGTACCTTTAGTAGAGAAACAGCCCCAAAGCATCAGGTTTTCATTTTAGGGATGGTGTTCTCAGGTTCATAGTCAGCATTTTTCTTCCTCCAAAACAGGACAAGTCGAGTTAATGCCAAAGAGCTAAATTTTGGTCTCATCTGACCACAGCATTCTCTCCCAGTCCTTCTCTGAATTATTTAGATGTTCATTGGCAAACTTCAGATGGGCCCGTACCTGTGCCTTCTTGAGGAGGGGGACCTTGCAGGCGCTGCAGGAGTTCAATCCATGGCGGCGTATTGTGTTACCGATGGTTTGTTTGGTGACTGGGGTCCCAACTGCATTGAGATCCTTCACAAGCTCCTCCAGTGTAGTTCTGGGCGGATCCCTCACTTTTCTCATGATCATCCTCACCCCATGAGGCAAAATCTTGCATGGAGCTCCAGACAGAGGGTGATTGATGGTTATTTTGTATTTCTTCCATTTGCAAATAATGGCTCCAACAGTTGTCTCCTTCTCACCGAGCTTTTTGCCGATGGTCTTGTAGCCCATTCTAGCCTTGTGCAGATCTACAATCTTCTCCCCAATTTCCTTTGCCAGCTCTTTGGTCTTCCCCCATGATGGGGAGTGTGAAATAGAAGAAAGATTCTAGGGACTGGTCTCTTTTATACACAGAACATGTTGCCATTAGGAGCAACTTCTTAAAGTGGAAGTAAACTCCCCTATCGTTTTCAGTCAAGGAAGCGGCCATCTTTGCCTCCGTTTAATCTTCAACTGCTATGGTGCTGCACATGTGATCCGTTATGACACCAGCCATTGGATGGTTTGATAGTTTGGCTGAGAGCACAGCCAATGTGCAGTTAGCATTCCCAGCATGTCTTTTTTTTTTTTAACTGTTTAAATCAATGGGTTTACTTCCACTTCCGCGGGATAGCAGGCGCGCACGTGCCCGCTGCACTGCGGGGGTTGCCAATGCTCGTGGCCGGCGGTCACGGTGACAGCTGGCCACGAGCGATCACGGGCACGAGAGTGTAAACACACAAATCCCTGTTCTGAGAGGAGTGACAGATTGTGTGTCCCTATTAGCTAGGAACCACAATCTGTCATTTCCTCTAGGTCAGTCCAATCACCTCACAGTTAGAAACACACACACAGGGAACACAATTAAACCCCTTGATCGCCCTCTAGTGTTAACACCTTGCCTGCCAGTGACATTTTTACAGTAATCAGTGCATTTTTTTTAGCACTGATCGCTGTATAATTGCCAATGGTCCCAAAAATGTGTCTGACGTGTCCGCCATAATGTCGCAATCATAATAAAAATAAATAAAAATAAAAAAATTTCAACTGCTGCACATGTGATTCGTTATGACACCAGCCATTGGATGATTTGATAGTTTGGCTGAGAGCACAACCAATGTGCAGTTAGCATTCCCGGCATGCCTTTTTAATTTTTATTTTTTAACTGTTTAAAATCGATGGGTTTACTTCCACTTTAAATGGACAGGACTAATCTGTGTACCACATGCGCACATACCGTGGCCAGTTTATGGGAGCCAGAATTATTGTTGGTTGGTAGGGGGTCAAATACTTATTTTACTTAATTTATAGCATTTGTATCATGTGTTTTTTTATTTATTTTCAGGATTTTTGGTTGATATTCTGTCTCTATCATTTAAAATACACCTATGATAACAATTATAGACCCTTCGTTTCTTTAAGTGGGCAAACGTACAAAATCTTCAGGTGATCAAATAATTATTTTCCACACTGTATATACCCGTGGTCTGTGCATGGGTGATGGGGCAGGTTTGTATCAGAGTTGGGGGGGGGGGTGTTAGTGAGAGGGTTACAGGGAGGGTTAGTGTTATGGGATTCATAGGGTTGAGCATCTTTCTGCACAAAGACCTCTGTGCCAATAACTACCAGCATTGATCTTCCAGTAGTGAAAGCCAACATACCAGGCAAAAGAGATCATTACATCAAGAGAGCAAAAGTGTAATCCCTTTAGAGAGATAGATAAATACAATAAAATTAGTATGAAGTTAACTAAATTGTGTTATTTCAGGTTCACAAAAAAGTTGTTATGGGGCTGGTGGGCATAAAAAATACCACTTACGTAGGCAGTACCCATTGGGGAAGTGTGCAATCATTATTTGGATTTGTAACAGCTGTGACAGTTGGAAAAACGAGGAATTCTGTTAGAGAATCTCTCACCACTGGAGCCTCCAGAGATACAAGAAGCTGGCAAGTGACTGAACTTAAAAAGCAGCCACATAACGCTGAACTATGCGTCTAAAAGAAATATATGTGACTTTTATCCACAACCACTTACTTCTTCCCCAGAGCAGACAGTCCGTATAAGACTCCAGTTGCAAAGGCGATAGCGTTACCAAACAGGGTAGTAATTGTGAAGCTGAGGAAAATGGGAAACAGCGCCATCCTGTGGTAAACAAGGACAAAAAAGGTGAATAAGTATGTGAATGGCTGCAAGGTGATGACATAAGCAGAAGCCTGTAAACCCTCCCCCACAACTTTGTCCCATGTAAATCAGCATAAAAAAACCCTAATGAACACTGCTTGTAGATCTCTCCTTACTTGCTTAGTATTGTTGTAATCCTTGTTGTTCTGTAGAATGAAGTCACTGAGCATGCCCAGATCTCCCCTGATTTAAGGCACACTCTCTATGTCTTATCTATCTGTTATCAGGACTTCCTACGGCACAACACTGAACTCTGCTAATCACTCAGAGCTTCCTCCTACACACCATGTGACCTCACATACAGTCTAAACTTGGCCATTACTGCAGTCTTATCAGCTGAAGCTGATAAGTCTGACAAAGGGAAACATTAGACAATCGGCACAAGTAAATACTATGAAATAAACAAGTCAGCTATGAACAGGGAAGCAGGGTGGCCATCGAAACGTTGGATTGAGAAGGAGGCTTGGTTAACAGTACAGGAAGTGCTCAAATGTAAGGGCGGAAATACACTCCACTGTGGACTCAGAAAACAATACTTAAGATGGCGCTGCCTAACCCCTGGAAACAAGTTTTTTTAAGTTTCTTTAAACAGTAAGTAATATGCGATTTGGGCTGGATTACAGTGGCTATAGTCTGATAATGACTTATTATAATGGAATAAATGAAAAGAAGCATCCGAGTGGGAGAGTTTACTTCCTCTTTAATGCAGAGAACCTGGAGAATAAAATGGTGGCTGTTACATATTTTTATGTCGCACAATATTTTTGCAGCAGTTTTTCAAATGTAATTTTTTTTTTTAAAGTTAATTGATACCCAACATATCACACTTTAAAATTGGGCACACTCGTGGAATGGCGCCAAACTTCACTACTTAAAAATCTCCATAAGCTACGCTTTAAATTTTTTTTTTTTTACAGGTTACCAGTTTAGAGTTACAGAGGAGGACTTGTGCTAGAATTATTGCTCTCGCTCTAACGTACATGGCAATACCTCACATGTGGTTTGAACGCCATCTACATATGGGCGTGAGGTGATGGGGGCACTTTATCGCTTATTTTTACACTTTTCCCCTTTAATTTTTTTTTTAATCACATTTATTATTATTACTACAAGAAATGTAAACATCCCTTGTAATAGGAATAGGGCATGACAGGTCCTCTTTACGGTGAGATCTGGGGTCTACAAGTCCCCACATCAATCCTCTATGCTAGAAAGCCTGAGATTAGATTAGGTCCACGGCCAGCTCTATGGTAAATCGCTGCCGGCGGATTCATGCTCCGGCTCCCCGATTGCACTGGAGAAACACCGGCGGATGTCTTTCCCTACCCCCTGCAACTGCCTGTAAAAGCAATCAAATGACTAAACAGCCGCTAAGGTGGCAGGGAATCGACAGCTGAAAAAAAAAAAAAAAAAGATATCTGAATGATGCATGTAGCTGCAGGCATCATTCAGATATCTCCACTCAAAGTCCAGGACGTCCTACAGGTGGGAAGAGGTTAAAGCGGTTCTTCACCCTAAAAGGGGAAGTTCCGCTAGTATTATCCCTCCCCCCCTCCGGTGCCACAATCGGCACCTTTCGGGGGGGAGGGGGGTGCAGTTACCTGGATAATCCAGGTATCTGCACCCACTTCCGGCCAGACCGCCGCATGGCTCCGCCCACCCCCCCCCTCGTTGTGTTCTGGGAAACACACAGTTCCCAGAGACACAGCGGGGGACCATAAGAGAAGCGCAGCGCAACTCGCGCATGCGCAGTAGGGAACCGGGCAGTGAAGCCCTCATGCTTCACTTCCCGATTCGCTGACAGAGGATGGCGGCGGTGGCTGCAGCGAGACGAGCGATCGCTCGTTATCTGCCGCCGACATCGCTGGAACCTGGGACAGGTAAGTGTGATATTATTAAAAGTCAGCAGCTGCAATATTAGTAGCTGCTGGCTTTTAATATTTTTTTTTTTTTTTTTTAGGTGCAGCTCCTCTTTAATGAGTTTTAACGCACAAATAAAATAAAAATAATAATACCCAATTGTTTTGTAAAATAAAAAATATGATGTTATACCAAGTAAATAGATACCAAACATGTAATGGTTTAAAATTCTGTATGCCGGTCTTCTGGACCAAGTCGGTCTTGGGATCAACTCGCTGCCCATTCATAAGAAATGTATCGTTGGCCGAAAGTTTTCTGTATACATTATCCTTGTTTACGTTTTCTTTGTACTTTTGATTGCAAAAAGAATAAACAATTTAAAATAAAAAAATTAAAAAATTCTGTATGCCTGTGTAATGGTGCCAAACTACGACACCTAAAAATGTCCATAGGCAACCATGGGCTCGCTTTCAATTTATTTTTATTTATTTTTAACCACTATCATTGCTGTTACAAGGAATGTAAACAACACGCACACTGATTTGTCCCATTTTTTCAGGGGTGAAAAGTATGTGTTTTACGCCGATAAATATGGTACTTATGTTGAATGTTCCTTCTATTAGCAGAACATTTTATTTTCTATCCTTTATGTACTGAAATCTTACATAAAGAATAAAAAAAAAAAAAAAAAAAAAAAAAAAAAAAACCACCACCACGCATCTCGATTCCACAATTTTTAAAAATGATCGTTCGTCAAACGGCAAAAAAAAAAAAATTTGCATTATTTCCACTTTTTCCCCCTTAACGTTTATGGGAAAAAAAAAAAAAAAAAAAAATCAGTGCCTGCAAAAGAGGATCCTGCTTGCCTACTGAACAGAATGTGTGATCAGGCTCTGGAAATACACTTTTAGTAAATAGAAGCAATATTGTACGCACAACACATTTCCTTCTCTCTGGTTTCTTACCCGCAGTAAAACAGGGCCTTCTGCCAAGGCCGCAATCGGTCGGCTTTGTTGGAGACGGTATTTGCAAATTCAATGAACTGGCAGCAAAATGGAGCCTCGCAGAGAAAAAGAACAAGTGCATTCACCCTGCAGGGGTCAATAAAATAAAAAATGACAGATGAATATAAAATTGTGATTATAGTACAGGTTTTAAAATTCACAAGAATGTACAAATTTCACAAACGTATATTTGGGGAAGATATTCTCCACGCACAGCCCACTTCCTGTCCAGTATTCTGCAAACTGCCACCAGGTAGGCTCCCTTTTGGTCTAAAATGATGGCGGACAAACCCTGTACAGTAAAGGGCTTTAAAGTATAACTAAAAGGCAAAACTTTTTTTTTTTTTTAGTTTTGAATAGAGTGGAGAGGGATTAGCAGTTTGCATTGCTGTCTGCACCCTCATTGAGTAGAATTCCCCCCTCTCCATTTGTCCTGTTTACCATTATCACTGAATCTGAAGGTAAAAAGAAAATGACAAATTTTAGGTTGTCCTCATAAAATAGAGGGGAAATATTCAAATGGAGACACTAGTTCTGGTGACCAGCTCAGGGAGACCAGCTGTTAGTACAGCGATTTCCCTTGCTGTGCTATAGTGTTCTGACAGAGGAAACGACCCCCCACCAGACACTCCGGTCGGCGCTGATCGGCAGACCTTTTTCGTTCATGACCCTTCGACAGAAGTCAGCTTCTGTGGGACAGGCCGAATGTTGGGAAGTTTCTACTGAACTGGCCGACGCCATCCAACATTCGGCCCGTGTGTACTAGGCTTTAGCCTAGGTTTACACTTGCACGGGTCTGTGCGGGCACAGTCATTTGAACGGGCTGCTATATCTGTTTGAAAACTCAGGGAAAAACAAACATTCCCGACCCCCCCCCCCCCCTCTTTTTTTTTTTTTTTTTTTTTTTTAAACACGGCCACACAGAACGACATTGTGCTGTGGCACCATGTGATTTTTTGCATCTGAAAACACTGCGTTTTCCAGTGTGTAGGCATGCCATTAAGAATTCACTGCACCCCTGCGCATCTACAAAAACATTATGTGATTATGCCCGCATTTCTGACCCGCACAGATGTGAACCTATACTTCCACTTAAAAGGATAAGTTCACCTTTGTAAAAATATAATACAAATCTTTTTGCAGTAAAAAAAAACAAAAGAAACAAAAAAATAAATAATAAAAACATGCATTTTTTTTTCTAGGAGCCTGTAAAAGTATTGCACCCATGATCAGCAGATAGCAGATGCAATGCAGGGCTCTTGCAGACTGTTCGTGTAAGCTAAACAAAAATCTAAATATTGGGTTATTAAATCCAACAGTAGAAAACACAAATTCAAGATAAGTAGCTGAATCCTAAAAAAAACTCCACCTCGTGTGTGCACCGTCACCGCAGGCCATATAGACTCTTACCAGAGAGCCTGGACCCTTTATTATGGAGGGTCAAACAGGCTTGAGGGTCCATGCTCTCTGGTAAGAGTCTATATTACCTGCGATGAAAGTGCACGCACGAGGTGGAGGTTTTTTTATTTTTTGGATTCTACTTATCTCGGATTTGTGTTTTCTACAGTTGGATTTAAAAACCCAGTATGGGAGTTTTGTTTAGCGCATCATTTTTTTTTTCCCTACATGTGTATGTTTAAGGGCGGCACAGTGGTGTAGTGGTTAGCACTCTCGCCCAGCAGTAAAAAGGGTCCCTGGTTCGAATCCCAACCACGACACTACCTGCCTGGAGTCTGCATAGTCTCCCTGTGCCTGCGTGGGTTTCCTCCAGGTACTCCGGTTTCCTCCCACACTCCAAAGACATGCAGGTAGGTTAATTGGCTTCTGTCCAAAATGGGCCCTAGTATATGAATGGGGACCTTGGATTGTGGGCTCCTTGAGGGCAGGGACCGATGTGAGTGTGCAGTGTACAGGGATAGGGACAATTGTAGGACACTCAGGTTGGACTGGTGTCTTTATTCAACCTTACTAACTATGACTATGTAACTATTGCGATCATAGCTCACTTTTGTGGTGCCGCTGAATTTACACTGTATTGGTGGCGATTGACATTATTTAAAATGTTAGTGTAAGCTTTTTGCTCATACCTCGTACGGGCAGGCAGTTACAAACGGACAGGAACTGTCAATGATCTACCAGAGTGCTCAACAACTCTCTGGTAGTTCGTTGAGAACTACATGTTGACAGCCACAAAGGATGTTGGTACGTGTAGTTCTCCCATTGACAGAGCTTAATGAATAAATAATGTGGCCGGGTGGGCTATGCCCTGCATGGGCCGTTTTTCTTTTTTTTTAAATTATGACAGTGGGTGTGGGGAGAAGAGGTTGGGGGGAGGCGGTGGTGTAAGTCAAGGGGCGGGGTGCAGGGGCTGCTGCAATAGTAACACGTTACACCCTGAATACTGGTGTAACAAAAGATGATCCTTTAAAGTAATTTGTAACTATTTGGATTACTTGTACTTACAGTCAAGGGGTGTCCTTGACGCTATTGAGAAACTACAAGTGTCAGTAGACTTTTCACCAGAGCAAAGTGGTTCACAGATATTTGAGCTCCGGGCCGTGTCATGAGCAACAGATTTGATTGCGCTCCCAGTGGGAGATTGTATAGAAAGGCAGTTCCTTGCAATTTTTTTTTTTAATTGAATACATTTTTATTGGTTATTATAATAATGTTTTTGTTTTATTAATTAGAAAAAAAAACTTTTCTAAAAATCATTCCATACTCCTTTTTTCATAGGTCCAAGTCCTACCCTGCCCCAGTGTTTCCTCTAGCTCATTCAGCAGGTTGGGGGATATTTTGGGCCCCGTTTGTCCCCCTGCAATAAAAACCATCTACAGGTGTCTTGGTCTAGATTGTTGATACCATCTACCTTTGGGAGCCTTAGAGATTAAGAAATCACTTGAAATGCCCGATTCGTCTTGTTGCTTTTAATTACAAACATCATGGAATATCTATTTAACACTTTGTTTTGATTTGTAAGTACACTATACAAAAGATCCCTATACTACTTACTAATGTATATGACTATATTCATGTTCTAATATTTGTCATTTGTGTTTTTTCTGAATAGAAAATGTGCTTTTGCTATATACTTACCCCTGAAGAAGAAGAGGTGAGCGCTCCGAAACGCGTAGGGTGACAAACTCTATAGTCTACTGTACTATACACTACTGTTGCTTAAGCTGATTTTCTATGATATGTTTTTATGATAGTACAATTAATGCGTTTATTTTTTTTTTTATTTACTGCGATTTTCTGTACGTGCCTTTAAAGTCCACCATCAGGGGTTTTCTTTTTCTAGTTCCCAGTGGGAGATTATCCTTCACTTCCTGTCCCTGGGACACAACAGGAGGTAAGAGGAAATGTCCCCAAAGTGAAATGCCCTTTTAGTTGTCATCTGAACAGGAACCTCAACTGGTAGATCTCCCCTTACCTCCTGTTCTGGTGACAACTATAACATTTTGGATTTCCTGACGCTTTTTGCTCAGCAAATAGTGGTCACTCGGACCAAAAGAAAAAGGGTGAATCTTCCCAGCAGGCATACAGACAGCAATAAACCAACATTCCTCCAAAAACTATGAAATGTGGGTTCCAGTTGAATGGCTGGTTTGTTGGCAGATGGGTGGGAAGTTCTTAGGTGTATAGGAAGAAGAATGCTCAGGGTGGGTGTTACCAGTGTGGTGATGGTGCTGGTTATCCTTCGAGCAGATGGGGGGTGGGCAGTGGCAAGGAGCCAACATTAAGCCTAGATAGAGTGTATTGGCATATAGATAATAAAAAAATGAATGCACTCAGAAGTAATATCCACAGTTAGCATGTAGACTGAGGCTATCTGTAACCATGAATGGCCACTAAGACCACCCACATGATGACTATTCAGCTGGAAGTCTAGTGCTCCAACCTCCTGTTTTCTCCCCCCCCCCGGTGGTTACATCTCTCATCTCTCATCTCTGTGTAAATTCAGGACTCCATTGTGTGAAATGCATTTCGGGGAGGCCTGTCCTCTTCATCAGCCCAACAACAGCACAATCTCAATGGGTGTTAAAAGTTTTTCAACTCTGAATGGCAAGATGTCTGCACAACTTCAGATTTTGGATAGTGTTATACCCTTCCTTATACTTTACACCCATACAGCACAAGTAGGGGGTGCAGATTACAAGCAGATGCAAAAGCGTAAGCCCTTGTACACACGGTTGGACATTCTGATGGAAAATGTCCAATCGGACCGTGTTGTCGGATAATCCGACCGTGTGTGGGCTCCATCGCACTGTTTCCGTCGGAATATCCGACAGACAAAGTTTTAGAGCTGGGCTATAAAACTTTCGGACAACATGATCCGATCGGACTTTGTCCGATTGTGTGTAGAGAATTCCGATCGGACAAAGTGCCACGCATGCTCAGATCAAATTCCTACACCAAAGCTATTGGCTACTAGCCTGAATGTAGTCCCGTTGTAACCAAATAACGTCATCACGTTACGTACGATCAGATTTTCCGACAACTTTGTCCGACCGTGTGTATGCAACACAAGTTTCGGACAAAATCCGACGGATTTTGTTGTCGGAATGTCCGACCCGTGTGTACAAGGGCTAAGCCCATAAGGTCAGTTCCTGCACATACTCACATCATAAAGACACCAGCTGCAATATTCAATGGACTGATAGTGATGCAGTTCCATAGTCCCGCCACAGCACAGGCTGCAAAATAAGAAGACAGTTATTACCCAAACTGCCAGTCACAAATCCTTATAATTGTAAATCTAAGCAGCATGTCAACTTTTGGTTAACTTCAGAACACCCCCATAGACATGACATCCTTTGTGCCTATCCCTACCCAACACAACAAGCAGAATTTCATTACTACCCCGGGACTTATGGATATTCATGGACCACCTCAATATTCTCTGCAGGAGACTGCCTTGATTAACCCTTTCCTGATGGGTGTATGCATACATGTGACAGCACGGCAGGGGGCTTTAACACCAGGGTTCCACATACAGTGCCTTTGCGAAAGTATTCAGCCCCCTTGAACTTTTCAACCTTTTGCCACATTTCAGGCTTCAAACATAAAGATATAAAATGTAAATTTTTTGTGAAGAATCACCAACAAGTGGGACACAATTGTGAAGTGGAACGAAATCTATTGGATATTTTAAGCTTTTTTAGCAAATAAAAAACTGAAAAGTGGGGCGTGCAAAATTATTCGGCCCCTTTACTTTCAGTGCAGCAAACTCACTCCAGAAGTTCAGCGAGGATCTCTGAATGATCCAATGTTGTCCTAAATGACTGATGGTGATAAATAGAATCCACCTGTGTGTAATCAAGTCTCTGTATAAATGCACCTGCTCTGTTATAGTCTCAGGGTTCTGTTGAAAGCGCAGAGAGCATCATGAAGACCAAGGAACACACCAGGCAGGTCTGTAATACTGTTGTGGAGAAGTTTAAAGCCGGATTTGGATACAAAAAGATTTCCCAAGCTTTAAACATCCCAAGGATCACTGTGCAAGCGATCATTTTGAAATGGAAGGAGTATCAGACCACTGCAAATCTATCAAGACCTGGCCGTCCCTCTAAACTTTCAGTTTAGACAAGGAGAAGACTGATCAGAGATGCAGCCAAGAGGCCCATGATCACTCTGGATGAACTGCAGAGAACTACAGCTGAGGTGGGAGAGTCTGTCCATAGGACAACAATCAGTCGTACACTGCACAAATCTGCCCTTTATGGAAGAGTGGCAAGAAGAAAGCCATTTCTCAAAGATATCCATAAAAAGTCTCGTCTAAAGTTTGCCACAAGCCACCTGGGAGACACACCAAACATGTGGAAGAAGGTGCTCTGGTCACATGAAACCAAAATCCAACTTTTTGCCCACAATGCAAAATGATATGTTTGGCGTAAAAGCAACACAGCTCATCACCCTCAACACACCATCCCCACTGTCACACATGGTGGTGGCAGCATCATGGTTTGGGCCTGCTTTTCTTCAGCAGGGACAGGGAAGATGGTTAAAATTTAGGGGAAGATGGATGCAGCCAAATACAGGACCATTCTGGATGAAAACCTGTTGGAGTCTGCAAAAGACCTGAAACTGGGACGGAGATTTATCTTCCAACAAGACAATGATCCCAAACATACAGCAAAATCTACAAAGGAATGGTTCACAAATAAACGTATCCAGGTGTTAGAATGGCCAAGTCAAAATCCAGACCTGAATCCAATCGAGAATCTGTGGAAAGAGCTGAAAACTGCTGTTCACAAACGTTCTCCATCCAACCTCACTGAGCTCCAGCTGTTTTGCAAGGAAGAATGGGCAAGAATTTCAGTCTCTCGATGTGCAAAACTGATAGAGACACCCCAAGCGACTTGCAGCTGTAATCGCAGCAAAAGGTGGCTCTACAAAGTATTAACACAAGGGGGCCGAATCATTTTGCACGCCCCACTTTTCATTTTTTTTTATTAGTTAAAAAAGTTTCAAAAATCCAATAGATTTCGTTCCACTTCACAATTGTGTCCCACTTGTTGGTGATTCTTCACAAAAAATAAAAATGTTATATCTTTATGTTTGAAGCCTGAAATGTGGCAAAAGGTTGAAAAGTTCAAGGGGGCCGAATACTTTCGCAAGGCACTGTATATGAGTATAGATCAGGCTTTCTCAACCTTTTCAACACAGAGGAACCCTTGAAATAGTTCTCCGGTCTCGGGGAACCCCCTGCTAAAATTAGAAATCTACAACTCATGATACATTAGTGTGATGGTCGGTGGGAAGAATGGTCCTTACACTTGTGGTGATTGGGAAGAATTACCCCCTTACAGAGAGCTAAAAAGATCAATGGTGTCGGTGGGAACTTATCTGAGAGGCAGAAATTGTCCAATGCTGAAGGAACCCCTACAACCTCTGGAGGAACCCTGGTTGAGAATCGCTGGTATACATGGTGCCGCTGCCTTGTGCCAGGAGCGCACTCACTCAGCACCCCCCCCCCCCCCCCGACTCAGACAGCATTGTGCCCAAGCTGGTTAATGCTTTGGATCATGAGTGGGTAGGATGGCCTCCCAACCATGCGATCGATGTGACGGCTAATGATCGAGAGTCTGCCTACCAGACTTTGGCGCTAAGAATCTAAACTAAATCCATAAAATAAGTGATAAAACCTCAATATTAGGTCAACCACCTGTGCTTTTAATCAGTCAGGAATATGTAGACAAAAAAAAAAAAAAAAAACTTCCCCTCATCATGACATAACTTAATAGATCTAAACCAACTCTATGGTCGTTGGTGATGTCCCACATCTACTTACAAACAGGATTCATTTTTTTTTGGAGTAAAAAAAAATATATATCAAAAAGGGAGAAATTTCTACAAGTGAATGAAAATATCTATTGATCCTGCCTGAAATCCAGCAACCAGCTTCCTGTGCACTTTATTTTCACTGCATGAACTGACCAAACACAGATTTTAGCCCTGTACACGTTCTTCCCTGCTGGACTACAGAACTTATCACTGTAATGTTCTAGAGATAAGGAGAGGGGGCAGTGTTCTGTAGTCCAGATCAGTGTGTGGGCAAGCTAGGGTGACAACAATGCTCCTCCATAGTGCTGTCACTGCTGTCACTCTTGGGCAGGAAGTGTGTTACTGGCAGGATCACCAGGGGAAAAGAAATAAAAAAAGTCCGGAAAGCTGCAATATATTACATATTTGCGCTAGTGTTTAAATACACTTCAACTATTTATTTACTTACAATCTGCACAATAAAGCAAAAGTCCCCACACTTGGCCTATAGCTATAAGTAGGGTTGCACCGATACCACTTTAAGAGAGTACAAGCACCGATACCTTTTTTCAATTACTAGCCGATACCGATAACTTTTTTTAATGTCATGTGACAGTGGCACAATTAGGCAGCACTGATGAGTTGTGGACTGTCAGTAGTTTTTTTTTTTTTTTTTCAAATCTTATTTTTTACAATTTTTTTTTTTTTTAAATGGGGTGGAGGGGGGGGGGGGGGGGAATGATGGTGTCAGTTTTTATTATTTTTAAAATTTTACTTTTAAATATTAAATTACCAGGTAAATCAACCCTGTTGGAGGAGGGGCTTTGGTGAGATGTCACAGGTCTAAAACCACTGACATCTCCCCTTTGAGACAGGGAAAGGGACTGAGGACACAGATTCCCCAGTCCCTTTCTCTGCTGCCTCAGCTGCACTGGAGATGAAGGGACAGGAGACAAAGGCTCCTCCTCATTCATACAACAGAAGCAGCGTAAACACTGTTCACTATGCTCAGTTATGAAAGGACAGAGCCTATTCAGAAAAGGAAAGAGTCGGTAAATGACATATTTACTGGCTCCTTCCTCCGCACTCCATCCTGAAAGATCTGGGACGGGGGCAGAGGAGCACGGAGGAGGAAGAGCGAGGAGGAGCGAGGGGGGAGGAGGGGCTGTCAGATGCTTTATTGAAAGCCGCACAGGGAGATCGGTGATTGTAACTCCCCCACCAATCATCCCTGACTGTTCAGGTATCGGGTCAAGCATCGAAGCATTTGCACAATTACAAGAACCCGTGCAATTGCTCGGTATTGGTGCACCCCTAGCTATAAAGAACCAGCCGATATAACATAGCACACATCCTTATAGTTGTTATAACGGTTGTGTCACCATGATCTGATATAACTGGTCTATCCGGAGTGTATTATCCTATGGCAGCAGATTAGCCTGATCTAGCATCCTGGCTGGTAAAATTATCCAGCTCCTCACAACCTTTCATTTTTGTTTTAGGTACAAATTCCTTCACGTTCACCCGTCCCCAACTACAGAACGTAACAATTTTGCAGCCTTTGATTGCTTGGTACGTGTGTCCCTTTAATCAAAGAGTGCAGCAGAAAACAAAGGCTTGAGCGGGGAGGGGGGAGAGTCTTTCGGAAATGAAAACCAGCATTGTGTGATGGCGAGCGCTCATTAATTCTGCATGGCACATACGATACACCCACTCTTCTCAGCTGACAGGGCACAGCAGGGGGGGGGGGACACAGTTCCACGTCCTCTCTGCTGGTGGAACATCAGCCGCACGCGGGTGACAAACAGGGACGTAGCACGGCGTGGGAACAGAGAGGCTCAGGAGCGTATAATTATTGCAGGGCGTCAGCTGAGAGCGTGCAAACATGTATGTCTTATGCAACCAGGTTAGGTTAAATAAAGAAAAAGAACTTCCATCTAACTGTGAGGCAGGCAGAAAAAAATATATATATATTATATATAATCATTAGGAACAACCCAATTAAAAATCAGCGTATTACTTTACAGCTCAGGGGAAACATAAAAATAAAAATAATAATAATACATACCTACAATTAAAAAACAAAAAACAAACAAACACTCTACCCTTGCAGTGGGGCTTCTCCCATGCTTGTTTTTGTCCAAGGTACCATTAAAAAGCATAAAAACTTTTAATTCTCCCTCTAATGCTTTAGGATGTGGGGTCAAGCTCTTGACTGACTTCCTCACTTACAATGTAGGACTGCTGCTCCTGCATTGTACGTGATGACGTCAGAGTGCTAATGAGGTCCAGTGTCAGACTTCGGAGGAGACTGCAGGAGCAAGTGATAAGGCATGAAAAAATAAAAATAAATTATAATAAAAATAATATATATATTTATTTTTTTTATGCTTCCCCGAACTGTAAAGTAATATGCAGATTTTTAATTGGGTTGTTCCTAATTATATATATATATATATATATATACACACACACACTTTTTAAGCCTAGACAAAAACCAAGTACTTAACCCTTGCACACACACAAATACATACTATATATATATATATATATATATATATATATATATATATATATATATATACACACACATATATACACACATACACACACACACACATATACACACACACACACACTATAAATATATATTTATATAGTGTGTGTGTGTGTAATATTATATACACACACTTTTTCTCCCCCCCCCCCCCCCCCCCAATACTGTTTTTGGGGTTATTTTTTAAAATGTTATATCTTTAAGATATATTAAATTAAAATTGAACCATGGCCAAAGATAACATGACATGTATGCTGGAGTTTGACAATAGCAGCGACACTGTGGTTTCGTTTTTTTTCTAATTCCTTGCCGTAATATAGTTCCCTTACCCCCTGAATCGGTCAATAACTCCACTATCCTTTAATTTTGACCAGAGTTCCACTTTAAGCTGCAGCCACACTTACATGGAGAGATCAGGTGTGCTGACATTGCGCAATTGTGCAATAAATGTCACCCAAATGACTTGACAAAACTATTTTTGGATGGATACGGGTCTAGATGAGGGGGTGGGGAGAGGGCTGAAGGATCATTACTGGAAACCAAAGACATATCATGTCTATTGCTACCGAGCAGCTGAGGAACTACAAATTCCAGCACATCCTACAGGAGTCCAGCAGTGCTGGCTGAAAATTATGCTTCCCCACCCTTTAAAAAAATATTTTTTTGAAGTGGTTTTGTGACCTTGGCCATTCCACTTTTTTAAATACTGACCCTACGAATCCCTGCACACCACATACAGTGGCTTGCAAAAGTATTCACCCCCCTTTTCGCTTTTTACCTATTTTGTTACATTACAGCCTTTAGTTCAATGTTTTTGTTTTTTTATCTGAATTATATATGTGATGGATCAGAACACAATAGTCTAAGTTGGTGAAGTAAAATTAGAAAAATATACATAACATTTTTTTCAGAAATAAAAAACTGATAATTGGCATGTGCGTATGTATTCACCCCCTTTGTTATGAAGCTCATAAAAAAGCTCTGGTCCAACCAATTCCCTTCAGAAGTCACATAATTAGTGAAATGATGTCCACCTGTGTGCAATCTAAGTGTCAGATGATCTGTCATTACATACACACACCTTTGTGAAAGGCCCCAGAGGCTGCAACACCTAAGCAAGAGGCACCACTAACCAAACACAGCCATGAAGACCAAGGAACTCTCCAAACAAGTAAGGGACAATGTTGTTGAAAAGTACAAGTCGGGGTTATAAAAAAAAAAAGAATATCAAAACCTTTGATGATCTCTAGGAGCGCCATCAAATCTATCATAACCAAATGGAAAGAACATGGCACAACAGCAAACCTTCCAAGAGACGGGCGCACACCAAAACTCACAGACCAGGCAAAGAGGGCATTAATCAGAGAGGAGCACAGAGACCTAAGGTAATCCTGGAGGAGCTGCAGAGTTCCACAGCAGAGACTGGAGTATCTGTACATAGGAGGACAGCCGTACGCTCCATAGAGTTGGCCTTTATGGTAGAGTGGCCATTACTTTCAGCAAAAAAAAAAAATGGCACATTTTGAGTTCGCAAAAAGGCATGTGGGAGACTCCCAAAATGTATGGAGGAAGGCACTCTGGTCTGATGAGACTAAAACTGAACTTTTTGGCCATCAAAGAAAACGCTATGTCTGGCATAAACCCAACACATCACATCACCCAAAGAACATCATCCCCACCGTGAAACATGGTGGTGGGAGCATCATGCTGGGGGAGATGTCTTTCCAGCAGTCAGGACTGGGAAACTGGTCAGAGTTGAGGGAAAGATGGATGCTGCTAAATACAGGGATATTCTTGAGCAAAACCTGTAGCACTCTGGGTGTGATTTGAGGCTAGGACGGAGGTTCACCTTCCAGCAGGACAATGACCCCAAACACACTGCTAAAGCAACACTTGAGTGGTTTAAAGGGAAACATGTAAATGTGTTGGAATGGCCTAGTCAAAGCCCAGACCTCAATACAATAGAAATTCTGTAGTCTGAATTAAAGATTGCTGTTTACAAGCGCAAATCATCCAACCTGAAGGAGCCAGATCAGTTTTGCAAGGAAGAATGGGCAAAAAAAAAAAAAATCCCAGTGCTAAGATGCGGCAAGCTCATAGAGACTTATCCAAAGCGACTTGGAGTTTTGATAGCCGCAAAAGGTGGCTCTACAAAAGTAATGACTTTAGGGGGTGAATAGTTAGGCACATTGACTTTTTCTGTTATTTTGTCCTATTTGTTGTTTGCTTCACAATAAAAAAAAAAAAACAAATTATATATATTAAAAAATTTTTTAATATATTATAATTTTTTTTTTTTTTTTTTATATATTATTTTTTGCCTCCCAGCCCAGAATTAACATGGATTGTTTGAGGCTTTGCCTCATTTAATTTACCCACAAATTTGAAGATGATAGAGATATATATATATATATATATATATATATATATATATATATATATATATCTCATCTGCAAAGTTGTGTGTAAATTAAATGAGGCAGAGCCTCAAACAATCCATGTTAATTCCGGGTTGGGAGGCAAAAAAAAAAAAAAAAAAATGCCAAGGGGGTGAATACTTTTGCAAGGCACTGTATGAACACATTAAAGCCCGACTCCATGAACATCATAAAAGCCACCATTGCAGTGTGGCCTCCCCCTGCACTGTAAGGGTTGAATGCTACCATAGTTATGTCTAGGCCAGGGGGTAAAGGGATAATAAGAAATACTTAACCTTTTCCTGCCTCCAGTGCTGCGACTGGTTCCATGTAGTGGATTCTGTAAGCTGAGGCCGGCCAGTCGCACTCCATTCTCCTCAATGTACAATACAGGATTAATGTCCTTGCATTGTATGGGACACCACCAAGGCTCTGCCCACAAACCAGAGCTTCAGGCAGAAGACAAGAGCATTGTATTTGGCTGGAGTGGGAAACAGGTAAGTAATACAGCCGGTACCGCAACCCAGGAGGATCACGGTGACTTAGTGATGCACCTTCTATAGACACCTGTAAAGCATTTCAGTAGATTTGTAGAATTCTATACTTACATATACCGCCCAGGACACCAGCGAGCCGGCATAGCAAACGGTACCACCAAGTCATGCCATCATCCTGAGTGGTTGTGGTGTTCGCCTGTGCCGCAGCGTCTGGTTCCACCACGCTCATATTGGCGTCTTCAAGTCCCCGAGTGGATTCACAGGAAACGCTTCGTATATTCTGTGCACCTTGGTGCTCAGTGCCCCACAGCTTCACCAGTCCTTGTGTGCGAGTCGCTTAGTCTTAGTTTATGGGAATGTCCACATACTGTCTGTGTATAAAAAGAATTGTTCTGTTGTTAAATTGGAATAAACTGAAGGTTGAAAGTTTCAAATTTTAAGTCTAGAAATATTTTGAAAAAGAATACTATAGAGACATGTTGTGACCTGGAATTTACTCGTGCGGACTTGTTAAAGTGGACCTTCACTTTAGACCCCTTTCACACTGGGGCATTAGCGGTAAAGCGCCACTAATTTTAGCAGCGCGCGGTCGAGAAAGGGTTAATAGCGCCCGTGTTGCGACGCTTCGTTTCAACAGGCAGGGGCAGTGGGGGAACGGTGTATACACCGCCCAACACCCCCCCCCCCCCCACCACCTCCCTAAAGATGCTGCTTGCAGAACTTTTTTCGCGTGTGAAAACACCCAGGCTTTCACACTGGGGTGGCTTGAGAGGCGCTTTTTAGGCACGTTACAGGCGCTATTTTTAGCTCTAAAACACTTGAAAAGCGCCCCAGTGTAAAGGGGTCTTAACCACTAGAGATCTGCGCTATAGCCGAATGACGGCTACAGCGCGGACCTGCTTTGCCGGGACTACGTCTATTGATGTCATCCCGTGCACGAGCGGCCTGCGCGCCCCGCTCTGTGATCGGCGAGTCTATGAGACTCGCCTGATCATACATCGGAGCAAGGGGTCGATCCCGACCCCTTACCACGTGATCAGCTGTCAGCCAATGACAGCTGATCATGTGACAAAACGGAGCCGGTAATCGGCTATTTTTCCTCCTCGCACTGACAGCACGAGGAGAGAAAAAAAAAGCCGATCACCGGCAGCCGTGATCGGGACATCAGTCCCGATCACTACCAACTTATCAGTGCCCACCTGCCCCCTGCCAGTACCAGCCAGTTATTAATAAAAGTGCCACCCATCAGTGCCCATAGTGCCATACATCAGTGCCCACAGTGCCATACATCAGTGCCCACAATCTGCCTCAACAACAGTGCTGCACCTCAGTGCCACATATCCGTGCCCATCAGTGTCATCTACCAGTGCCTATCAGTGCTGCCCATCAGTGCCCAGCAGTGCCACCTATCAGTGGTACTTATCAGTGCCCCTTAGTGCCACCCATCAGTGCCGCCTTATCTGTGCCTATCGGTGCCACCTTATCTGTGCCAATTAGTGTCGCCTTAACTGTGCCTATCAGTGCAGCCTATCAGTGCCCACCAGTGCCGCCTCATCAGCGCACTTCAATGAAGGAGAAAAACGACCTGTTTGCAAAATTCTATAACAAACTATTAAACATGATTTTTTATTTTGCATCTTTTTTTGTTTGTTTAGCAAAAAATAAAACTCCCAGCTGTAATTAAATACCACCAAAAGAAAGCTCTATTTGTGGGGAAAAAAAATTATAAAAATTTAATTTGGGTACAGTGTTGTACGACCGCGCAATTGTCATTCAAAGTGCATCAGCGCTGAAAGCTGAAAATTGGTCTGGGCAGGAGGGGGGTTTAAGTGCCCAGTAAGCAAGTGGTTAAATTGCCCCTTTCCATCATCCCTCCCTAACCTAAAATGACTGACAGAATTTGTTTATTTTTGGTAGTGATCCACGGAAATTTCAGACACTGAAAAATCATTGGCCACAAATAGGGTTTCTGCTGGTTTGCCGATGGAGGAAAGAAAGAAAAAAAGAAAAAAAAAGTACTGAAAATGCACACGATTTTACCCGGATTATGCATTTCAATGGGGAGGTGCAGGTTTGGTCCGTTTTTTTTAACTAAGCAAATATGTACGGCTGCATTGCCAGCAGATTTGCCGTGATTCTGCCCAGGATTTAAAAGCCCCCAGGTGTGTGAATGACAATACTCACAACGTACATTTCAGATGCCAGCTATTTGAATGGCACATGAAAACGTTGTGTGGTTCTGCCACGACTGTCCCGCAATTATTCATGCTGCAATCGGGGCAAACTGCATCACCTGAAGCTTGTTACCCGAAAAAAAGTTCAGGAGCTTCTTTTGCGCGACTGGCTTCACGTGATGCGGTTTGCCGCGATTGCAGCGCGATTTATCGTGCGGCAGAAACACACAGCGCTTTTAGGTGCTATTCAAATGAATGGCATCTAAAATGTGCGTTGTGCGAGTCGTCATGCACATCTGGGCTTTTTAAATTGTGGGCAGAATCACAGCAAATCTGTCCACAATTTAAAATGCCAGAGTGTGAATGCAGCCTTCTTGTGCTTTTTTTAAAACACAAAATCGCTTCAAAAACTGCCATTACCGGCACCTTTTCAACTGACAGGCTGCTTTCAGATTGAGCAGGCAATAAACTCATATTCGTTTAAAGAGGCATTAAACTAGAGGTCGACCGATATATCGGCCGATATTTGCTATTTTTTAATTAATCGGCATCGGCCAATTGTGCTGATAAAAAAGTCGATTACATGTTCAGCGCGACTTGCAAAAGACTTCTGTAATAGAAGTCAATGTAAGTTGCCTGAAGACATCAGTGAAGCGACTTTCCTCCTCTCTGGGCTGCCAAGAAAAGATCAATGAGATACAATGTTTCTTCTTCAATAGACTGAACTCCCTGTGTAGAAGTTCTCAGTTTAACCATTTAAAGCGGAGGTCCACCCTAAAGTGGACCTTCCGCTCATCGGAACCCTCCCCCCCTCCGGCGCCACAATTGGCACCTTTCAGGGGGGAGGGGGGGGTACAGATACCTGTACAGTACAGGTATCTGCACCCACTTCCGGGATAGCTCTCTGCGGAAAGGGGCGTATATTACGCCCCTTTCCGCAAGTGCCCCGCTGCCTGCTGGGAAACACACAGATCCCAGAGACAGCGGGGACCGTCCTTATTGCACAGCGCGGCTCGCCCATGCGCAGTAGGGAACCGGGAAATGAAGCCGAAAGGCTCCATTTCCTGATTCCCATACCCAAGATGGCGGCGGCAGCACCCGAGAAATGATCTACAGATCGGCTTCGGGTGCTGACATCGCGGGCGCGCTGGACAGGTAAGTGTCACTATTTTAAAAGTCAGCAGCTGCAGTATTTGTAGCTGCTGGCTTTTAAAAAAATAAAATAAACACGGAGTCCCGGCGGACTCCCGCTTTAAAGACTAAATCTTTTCTGACACTTGTTGCTTACAAGTAAAAATCCTGTATTTTCTGCTAGAAAATCACTCAGAAGCCACAAAAATTATATATATTTTTTTAGCAGAGACCCTAGGGAATAAAATAGCGGTTGTTGCAATATTTTATGTGACGCGGTATTTGCGCAGGTCTTTCAAATGCAAGTTAGCCCCCTTTTTTTTTTTTCGTCCAAAAGTTTTATGTACCTGTTTTTGTGTATTTAATAAATAGTTTTTTTTTTTTTATCTAAATTATACATACAAGTGAACTGATTGGAGGTTTGTTTTGTTTAATAAATGTGTAAGAAATTTTCTGCATCACTTATTAAGGCTGCTTTCACACTGGAGCGGGCAGGCGTTGATGGTAAAACGCGGCAAGTTTTAGCAGCGACTTACCGTCATTTTAGCCCCGCTATTCGGCTGCTAGCGGGGCAGTGAAGCGCTGCTGCAAAATCGCATTGCATGTGCTTCAGCAGTGGTGCCCATTCATTTCAATGGGCAGGAGTGGTGGAGGAGCGGTTTACACCGCTCCAAAGATGCTGCTTGCAGGATTTTGTTTTGTTTTTTTAACGTCCTGCCAGCGCATCTCCTCATTGTGAAAGCACTCGGGGCTTTTCACACAGACTGCAGGGGAGCCGTTTTGAAGGCAATTTACAGGCGCTATTTTTAGCCCAAAATCACCTGAAAAACGCCCCAGTGTGAAAGGTATCCAACTTAGATTTTATGAGATGAAGGGGGGGGGGGGGGGGGGGAATAAAAAATAAATAAATAATCGGCCTAACATATCGGCCCAAAAAAAAAATAAATAAATATCGGCATCATATATCAGCCATCGGCCGCCACGATTTCAAAATATCGGCATCGGCCAAAGAAAAACCCATATCGGTCAACCTCTACATTAAACCCTCGTAAAAAAACAAAAAACCCTGCAAGACAAAGGCATAATGAGCTAGTATGCATAGCATACTAGCTCATTATGTATTACTTACCCGAAAATGAAGCCCCCGCAGCGTTCCACGTCTCCCCCTCCGGCCGCCGACATGTCATCCTGGAGTTTCTTCCGGGTATCACGGCTCCGGTGCTGTGATTGGCTGGAGCCGCGATGACGTCACTCCCGCACATGTGCACGGGAGCCGTCGGTAACGGCACGCAGACTGAAGCGACGACACATAGGTGCCATTGCTTCAGTTTGCTCCAGTGCCGATGACATTGGCACATGCAGGGGACAGGGGATACCTCCTAAAGCATGCAGGTTTAGGAGATATCCTGGGTAGCTACAGGTAAGCCTTAATATAAGCTTACCTGTAGCATAAAGTTGTAAAAAAGGGTTTACAACCACTTTAAATTCATGATGTTAAAAAATTATATATATAAATTTTTACAAAAACATAAATTTCAGTTTTGACCAAGTACATCCTAAATTTTCATTTTGGTGCAGTACTAATTTTCAGTTCTATGGTCCGACCTGCCCTCTGCCCCCTGGGAGAGAATGGCGACATCCTGTTCCCGCAGCTTCCTGGGATATCTGCGTCATATTACAGAAGGGGTCAGAGGAACAGACAACGAAACCCGGAAAAGCCAGCCCCAGATGACATAGGAGAGAAAGATGGTGGAGTAGGACCAGCAGTGGATCCCTACATAATTTAGGAATTTGCTGAGTGGGGGAGCGTGTATCTTGAAGATAACCCAATATAAAAAAAAGGTAAGAAGGAGTAAAAAAAGAAAAATGAGGCGATGGGTGAGGTTCCTCTTTAAGTTATTGAGGAGGTCTGCTTTAAAAGTATAGGTGCACATTACAACACAATTTCGTTTTAAAGTGTTACTAAACCCAGCACCCTGCATTCACTGTATCTGGTCTCCCACAGTACACAGGACATGGAAAACCTACGTCAGACTTACCGGTGATGGTATTTCTACGAAACTTCCAGGACAGCACACGTGAGCGATGAGGGCTCCTCCCTACAGGAAACACAATCAATTGACAGCTTGTTATAAGTCTCCACCCTTCCCCTTGAGCCCCAGTTTGTAATAAAGTAATCCCGAACCGGTTTACAAGTAGAATCACTCCACATAGGTACTCACCACCCAGTGTTTAACTCATTTCCCCACCATACCATAGGGCAGTGATGGCGAACCTTGGCACTCCAGATGTTTTGGAACTACATTTCCCATGATGCTCCGCTACACTGCAGAGTGCATGAGCATCATGGGAAATGTAGTTCCAAAACATCTGGGGTGCCGAGGTTCGCCATCACTGCCATAGGGCAAGACGTAGGACTGCTATCCTGGAAGGTTTGTAGAAATACCGTTACCGGTGAGCCAAAACGTAGGTTTTCTCCGATCACATTCCAGGATGGCACCCCTGAGAGGATAATCAAGTAAACCCAGGCCTACCTTCAGGGTGGGACCACAGCTTGTAGAACCTTCTGGCCAAAGACCGAGTATTGCTGGGACAACACTTCCACACGGTAGTGCTTCAGGAGCATATCCTGACCTGACCAGGTGGCCGCACTGTGGATTTGTACCCAGGAGGCCCTCGTTTTCTTAGCCCAGGAAGTTGCTAGTGACCTGGTTGAATGGGCCTTAACATTTGCTGGTGCTGGGACCCCACAATTCTCATATGCAAGGGAGATATCTCCCCTGACCCACATGGAGACTGAGGCTTTGAAGCCCGATGTCCCTTCCTTGGCCCAGCATATAAAACTAGTAGGCGATTGGATTTCCTAAACTCTCTTGTTCTTTGTAAATAGGGAAGGAGACACCTTCTTACATCCAGGCAATGACATTTCTTTTCTTTCTCGTTTTTTTGGTTTATCACAGAAGGACGGCAATGTTATATCTTGCGTTCTATGAAATATGGTCGTTACCTTTGGTAGATACAAAGGGTCTGGCCTGAGGGTGACTATCTGGCTGTATCAATAGGAAGGGTTCCTTGTAGCCCCCCAACCCTCCCGGTCGTGATAATTGCTAACAAAAATGATACATTTACAGGTTAGAAACTTAAAAAGAACCTTCTCTAGAACTTCAAATGGGTGTTTAGTGGTATGAAACTGCCTTTGGAGACCCGAGAAACCATTTCCCTGGCCACCAGGAATCTTTTAAAGTGGTTGTAAACCCTTACAACCAACTTGGACCTACAGGTAAGCCTTAATCTAGGCTTACCTGTAAGTCAAAGAAATATCTCCCAAACCTACACGGTTTAGGAGATATTTGTCGAAAGACAGGCACTGAGCGCGCCGCTGTCAACGGCGATATGCCGCGAGTGGCGGCTCCCGAGCGCATGCACGGGAGTGACATCATCGCGGCTTCGCTGAATGACAGCGGCGGAGCAGCGAGACCCACAGAGAAGATGGAGGCTCCGGACTACAGGGGACAACGGTGACTTCGCTGGCTCCTGTGTCAGGTAAGTGACACATGATGGACTACTATGCGATGCAATGCGATGCATAGTAGTCCATTATGCTTTACCTTTGCAGGGAATCAAAGAGGAAGTAAACTCATTAGGGTTTACTTCCTCTTTAATGAGGTCTTACATTTTAATGAGGTCTTTAGTTTCTTTGGTGCCAACTCTGGGGGAGGAAAACTGTAAATGACTCTTTTGCCTTCCCCTATCATTGTCCCACCTCCTGTTGGGCTCTTTTTTAGCTCTACGCTGCAGTTGCCCTGGGGGGGGCCACAACATTTGTTTTTTTTACATTTTTCCTTCTTGGGCTTTACTGGGAACTTCTTACCCTTTTCTGAAGGCCTAGAGAAGACCTTGTCTAGGCCCTGGCCAAGCAGCAATGAGCCCTGAAATGGAAGGCTGCATAGTTTACCCTTTGATGCGACACCTCCATGCCAGGCATTAATCCAGACAGCCCTTCTAGCATACCGCGGCCCCCTTAGCCGAGGCTCTTGGAAACTCAACTGCGGCATCTGCAAGGTATGTGACTGCTTTTGCCATCACTGATAGGGAGTCAAGGATGTCATCCGATTCCTGTGACAGGGGTTTGGTCAGCTTCCCCACCCAGAAGTCCACATTCCTGACCACACAGGCTGCCGCTAAGGCTGGACCTAAGGCTCATGCATTTGCATCCCAAGCCTTTCTAAAGGAGGGATTCTGATCTACGGTCCATCAAATCCTTAATACTGCCTGCATCCTCAAAGGAGAGGTCAGACTGCTTGGTGACTTGAGACAAAGTGGCGTCCAGTTTTGGGAGCTTAAGAAAGTTTTCCTCGTCAACCTCTTTAACCACTTCACTACCGGGGGGCACTTAAACACCTTCCTGCCCAGACCAATTTTGAGCTTTCAGCGCTGTCGCACTTTGAATGACAATTGCGCGGTCATGCTACACTGGACCCAAATTACATTTTTAGAATTTTTTTTCCCACAAATAGAGCTTTCTTTTGGTGGTATTTTATCACCTCTACGGTTTTTAATTTTTGCTAAACAAATAAAAAAAAAAAAAAAACAGAAATTTTAAAAAAATATGTTTTTTTTGTTTCAGTTTCAAAACTTTGTGAATAAGTAAGTTTTCTCCTTCACTGACGGGCACTGATAAGGTGGCACTGATGGGCACTGATGAGGTGGCACCAATGAAGTGGCACTGATGAGGTGGCATTGAGGGGCACAGATGGACACTTATAGGTGGCACAAATTGGCATTGATAGCTGGCACGGATTGGCATGGATATGCGACATGAATGGGCATGGATAGGAGGCACAGATGGGCATGGATAGGTGGCACAGATGGGCATGGGTGGCACGGGTGGGCACTGATAGGCGGCATTGTATTGTAGTTTTTTACTGATGGATGCCAATCAGTGCCAAACAATAATGCATGCCAATCAGTGATGCCCTTTGTGGGCACTGATTGGCATCCATTATGGGCACTGACTGGCATCCCTGGTGGTCTAGGGTGGCATACCTGGTGCTGGGCATCCCTGGTGGTGTCCATGGTGGTCCAGAGTGGGCATCCTGGGGGAGATGGGCCTTCTCTAGGGGCAAACTCCTCTGGGTTAGGGCCCTGGGCAGTTGATTGCCTGGCGGCTTCATGGAAACGTTTGGCTGTTGCCAGCATTTCCGTCTGCATAGATGAAAGGAACTTCTTCATTAAAGCGGGAGTTCGGCGTTTTTTTTTTTTTTTTTTAAAGTCAGCGGCTACAAATACTGCAGCTGCTGGACTTTTAAAATAAGGACACTTACCCGCCCAGCGCGCCCGCGATGTCAGCACCCGAAGCCGCCATCTTGGGTACGGGAATCAGGAAGTGGAGCCTTGTGGCTTCACTTCCCGGTTCCCTACTGCGCATGCGCAATAAGGATGGTCCCCGCTGTCCCTGGGATCCGTATTTATATATATATATATACACACACACACACGTGTGTGTGTAAAAGAGAAAAAAATAATAATAATAATACGTGTGTGTGTGTGTGTGTGTATATATATACACACACACACACGTATTATTATTTTTTTTTTCTCTTTTACACACACACGTGTGTGTGTGTGTGTGTGTGTGTGTGTGTGTGTGTGTGTGTATGTATATATATATATATATATATATATATATATATATATATATATATACGGATCCCAGGGACAGCGGGGGACCATCCTTATTGCGCATGCGCAGTAGGGAACGTGTGTGTGTGTGTGTGTGTGTGTGTGTGTGTGTGTGTGTGTGTGTGTATGTATGTATATATATATATATATATATATATATATATATATATACGGATCCCAGGGACAGCGGGGACCATCCTTATTGCGCATGCGCAGTAGGGAACGTGTGTGTGTGTGTGTGTGTGTGTGTGTGTGTGTGTGTGTGTGTGTGTGTGTGTGTGTGTGTGTGTGTGTGTGTATATATATATATATATATATATATATATATATATATATATATATATATATATATATATATATATATATACACACACACATACATACATACACACACACACACACACACACACACACACACACGTGTGTGTAAAAGAGAAAAAAATAATAATAATACGTGTGTGTGTGTGTGTGTGTGTGTGTGTGTGTGTGTGTGTGTGTGTGTGTGTGTGTGTGTGTGTAATATAATAATAATAATAATAATAATAAATATATCTCTAATTAAAAAAATAATAATACATAACTGATTGGAATATATAGAAGAACTGTATATACAATACATATGAACCCATAATATAGATATATAATGATAGTGTAGAAGGCATATAATGAACATAATAAAAGACACATAAAGTATATAGGAGAAGTCATCTCTGGCAGTAGCCGATCTATTGTGATGAGAGGACAGCAATGATCTGATGATCTGCAGACGGAGATTGTAACAGAGAAGTGCACTCAGGTCAGTGCTACAAAGAAGGATGTAGAGGGGGAGGATGGGGACGGGGATGACACAGGGGGACACCTACCGCTCCTTCCTTCTCTCTCCTCCTCGGACCGGGATGACAATAGCCCCCCTAGAACACGTCACTGTCCGCCGCACTGCATGCTGGGAGGGATCCCTGGGTCTGGGGGCGGGGACACCGGGTGACGTCAGTCCAGACACGGCTGATACTATGTAACCAGCTCACTTCCGCCCACATGTTAACCCCTCCACGACCAAATCAAAGTTACTATCCAGAAAAGTCTTTTCCAGCCCTTCTAATGTTCAGATCTTGTTGGGCTGAGCTAAAAATAATTGTCATTCTCTGTGTGAAATATGTATAGCATGACAACTCTGTAATTATATTGTACAGGAGTGTCCTTTTATATTATATTATATATATATAATTTATAGAATGATAATGGAGTGTTATATCTACTCTCTAAATATAGACTGATCTGCCATGACATTATGACCACCCACCTTAAAGCGTTTGTTAACCCCCAAAAATAAAAATAAATAAAAAAAAGGATCCTGCTCCTTTAAAGCATGTTATATATGGCACAGTGCTTGTGCTGTGTCATTTGGCCCCCTGTAACACCTAAAAAACCTGGCTGACCACGGTATATCATGGCTGCTGAGCCCTGATACCATGGTCAGTTTAGGTGCCTCCGTCATTCGCAGCTCCCCTGTCCTCCTCCTCTCCTTCACCCCCCCCCCCCCCCACCTGTCAGCTCGTGACAGTGTCCCCCCTCCTGCTGCTTGAATAACACTAACATGTTTGCACCATCCTCCTATTGTAGTGTCCCCCTGTGACTTAGAAAAGAAATGCTGCAAATACCTCATTTCCGAGCAAAGATCGCAATCACATGACTGGCCGACGCTCTCCTCCTCCCCCCCTCCGACTGACGTCAGCAGGGGAATCTTGGCCCCACCCGCTGCATCTCTCAGAGGAGGAAAGGAGAGATCCGGCCAGTCATGTGATAGCAATCTCGGCTCTGAAATTAAGTATTTTCAGCATTTATTTATAAATCATACACAGAGGGGGACAGTACAATAGGAGGCGTTGCTGATGGTGTATACAGGTTAGAGTGGCTTAACAACCACTTTAACCCCTTTACACCGAGCTGGCTGTTAGAACTCTTCAGGCTGGGTTCACACTTATGCGATGTCTGTGCTATACAGTTTGTATGGCTGAAATCACATCGCATTCACACCAAAATGGTGCAGGACCCTTTTTTTTTGGTCCGCACTGGAATCGGATCACATGGGTGTTCAGACGAACCAATTCCACAGTTCGCACTGCGTTTAGCAATATGGGGGTGTCATTAATTTCTATTGACACCCGCAGCGGTTTGCAAATGTCAGTGTGAACTGCCTGCAATTCAGACTCGATGCGGAACCCGCACAGGAATCTCGCTGGTTCCCGCATCACACCAGCGTTTACCGAGACAAAAGGGCTGGGAGGCAGAGGCATTGGGGTCATGTGACCGCTGTAATTGTCACAGCGCTCACATGATCGGAAAGCTTCCAATCGCAAGTATGCATCAGGAGCTTACCGATCCCCGCTGGCTACAGTGCAGGGAGCATGCTTTCAGCACAATAAGCAGTGTTGCCAACCGTAAAAAAAACAGGTACTTTTCTCCTGCCAGTAAATGTCAGTGACAGGAAAAGGTTGCCAGTAAAAAATATGACTGTGACGCACAGCTTGGAACTACACATGCGCAGTTCGGCCCCTTTCACACATGCGGACGATATATCCGTATTTCATCCATCCGTTTGCGGATGAAATACGCACATACATTCATCCCTATGGGATAGCGGGTGTCTGCGGATGAACATCCGCAGACACCCGCTATTGTCCGCCTCCGCAACAGTCCGATTCTGCAGACGGAGGAAAATCCTATTTTTCTATCCGTCTGCAGAGCGGATCGGATGAACACGGACAGACGGTCCGTGCTCATCCGATCCCCATAGAGGAGAGCGGAGAGCTAAAAAGGGGGGTCCCCGCACAGTGTGCGGGGACCGCCCTGTCCGCCGCCGGCTCAGCGGGGACAACGGAGCGAGCGGATCATCACGGGGCGGATCATTACTGATCTGTCCCGTGTGAAAGGGGCCTTCTGGTCCAGAGCCGGGCCGAGACCATCCAAATGCCCGCTACAATGTGTTTGGGTGGCGCCAGCGGAGGTGGGTCTGGCAGAGGCAGTGCCTGAGCATGTCGTGTGATGTCATAGTGCAAGGGAATGGAGCGGCCAGAGCCTCGTGAACTCTCTTTTTGGTGCAGAGAGACGGATTTTAGCGAAAGTGTCTCTCATGTTCTAAAAGTGCAGCAGCATGACTCAACTTCAAGTGCAAGTTCTAGACAGGAATGTGAATTTGGCGCACGCTGCACCACTTTTGGAACGCATGTGAGACACTTTCACAAAATCTGTCTGTGGCAGTCTTTATGAATTTCAGGGGATATAATGTACAGGGAGGTCACATCTATCCGCTCATCTCTTGTATTGTATCCACTCTGAATTTATTACATAGAATTGTGCTCTCTACACTTGTGGTACTGTTTATTAAACCGTGTAAACACTGTAACATGACAATGGTGATCGGTCAGCTGATTTGGAATCCAATATAGTTAAGGAAGCATGAGATGGTATGTAGAGATGACATCATAGGTCATGTGACTGGAAAGACGGCTCATAGATGACTCAGAATCACTCGGTACAAGTCTTGGTTTACTGTTCAAACAAGAAAACAAAAGAAAAAACATCTCCCTGTTCTGTGCAGTCTTTGTCCCCAGCGATCTCAGCTCCAAATATGAGATTTTTGCAAAATGCACATTTTCACATATTCATTCTACAGTAAAATGCAGTAAAAATATCGTACAAAGAAAACGACAAACAATGTAAAAAATAAGCTTTGTATGACATGACCAGGAATATAGATAAGAACTTTATAATGTCCATTCATAAGGACCATTGCATTCAGATGTTCAATGTTCCCAACTCTAGAATGGACACACTTTTGTTAGTTCAACTAAAGGAAATATTCTCAGTCCTCCTATTTGTTCTGCCCATTATTAGTACTCATTTCATTTTTTGATTATTACTGTGATGTATAAAGGAACATAAAGGATGTCAGCTACTCTAAATATACCACTGGTAAAAAAGTGACCCTGAAAATATTTTTGAAATTTTAGCATCTATGCACTTGGGCACTGCTCAACGGCATCCAGGTCAGTAGAGGCCCCTGGAATCCTGCAATATTAAAGCACTAGTAAACTTCGCTAACATTACTACTTTTTAGAGGCCCTGAGGTAGGTTATGCCATAATGTACAAGTACGCACAGCATATTAGCACATTAGGGTACACTTACCTGTCAGACTGAGCCCTCCAATGCTGCACTGTGATCAGTCCAGCAGGTCCCTGTGCTTCCATCTTCACCCGGTTTTCCTTCCCGGGTTCTGTGCCTTGCCTGTGTTGCTGTCACTCCCACGCATGCTCATGCGCATCCTCTCTCATCCTCCCTCTTTCTCTCTCTCTCTCTCATCCTCCCTCCCTTACCCCTCTCATCCCCTTTCTCTCTCATCCTCCCTCTCTCTATTTTATTTAATTTGTTATAACAAATAATTGTTTGCATTTTTATTTATTTTATAAAAAGCCCCACCAAAATCCTCAGCACCAGGCCCATGATGTTCTTAATCTGGCCCTGCAAATGGCCACAGGTTGCGCATTAGTGATTTAGACAATTTGCTTAACATGACTTTCCAGCCAATGTTGCAGAGGGTAAGGGCCGGTTCACACAGGGGGCGACACGAGGCGACACGACTTGCCGTGCCGCGACCTGACAAGTCGCCCCCGTTCTGTACTATGGAACCGTTCTAAGAGGAGCGACTCGAGTCACTCCGACTTAGAAAAAAGGTTCCTGTACTACTTTTGGGCGACCTTGGGGCGACTTGCATTGACTTCTATACAGAAGTCATTTGCAAGTCGCCGCTGAGGTCGCGGCAGGTCGCGGCACGGCAAGTCGTGTCGCCTCGTGTCGCCCCCTGTGTGAACCGAGCCTTAATGTAAGTAAATGAAAACGGAGATCCCAGGAGAGTTTTTAACAAATTATATGAACGTTTTAGTTATTAAAGAAAACTTCAAAGCTACTCAGGAAAGGAAAACTTTTGAAGTAAGAATGATAATTTGGTGTTTATTTAGGTTTTAGATTGTACAACTCTAAGTACAAAACAAGAATAAAGAAAACTGGTCATACAGTATATACGACAACACCATGAACTGAGCAGTAGAAGACATATTATAAACCATTTGGGCTATGTAGACCCCCTATCACAGAGAATATTATTGACAACAATATCAACTAAGAATGAAAATTCTAATTGACACAAAAGATAATAGACTAAATGTGGACCTCAGTTTTCTAGATCACTATCCAACAGTTTTATAACCAGTATCACCTCTGTGACTCCTCCCCCCTCCCAGTACATACTGTAGCTCTCTCCCTGCCTTATCTTACTAGCTACCAAGTTTAATTACCATTGCTGTGTATGCATGTGTTTCATTCCCCCTCAGAGATTGTCTTCTTAATATTTCAATAAAAACGGTGTATTAGTACTGTCTGTACCTTGAAGAAGGGGTTACATCCCCAAAGCATGTCCTGAAAATTTGGATGTTAAAGCGGAGCTCCACCCTAAAGTGGACCTTCCGCTCATTGGAATCCCCCCCCCCCTCCGGCGCCACAATTGGCACCTTTCAGGGGGGAGAGGGGTGCAGGTACCTGTACAGTACAGGTATCTGCACCCACTTCCGGCGTAGATTCTGCAGAAGCTACGCCCCTTTCCGCAGAATCTACGCCCCTTTCCGAAGGTCCCCCGCTGTCTGCTGGGAAACACACGGATCCCAGAGACAGCGGGGACCATCCTTATTGCGCAGCGCGACTCGCGCATGCGCAGTAGGGAACTGGGAAATGAAGCCGCACTTCCTGATTCCCATACCCAAGATGGCGGCGGCAGCACCCGAGAGACGATCGAGAGATCAGCTCCGGGTGCCGACATCGCGGGCGCGCTGGGCGGGTAAGTGTCATTATTTTAAAAGTCAGCAGCTGCAGTATTTGTAGCTGCTGGCTTTAAAAAAAAAAAAAAAAAAAACGGCGGACTCCCGCTTTAATGCAAATAAAATAAAGTATCTTGGCCAATACATAACGGTTTATGTAACAAATGACAAAATTGTCAGATCTAAGTGAGGTTAAGAAAACTCTTTGTAGCAATGGTAACATTTGCTCTATATAAATATATAGATTGTTTTACAAGGCAGCATTTAAAGCGGGAGTAAACACAGTTTCAAAAAACACTTACATTCCCGGCATGCCGGAAATGCTAACTTTCACATTGGTTGTGCTCTCAACCAAACGTTCAAACCATCCAATGGCTGGTGTCCTAACTGATCACATGTGCAGCATTATGGCAGTTGAAGAATCATTAGAGGCCAAGATGGCGGCTTCCTTGACTGTAAACGATAGAAGGGTTTACTTCCACTTTAAAGAATTCCTATAGTGGTTAGAGCGTTAGCTCACTTTTACCCCAAAAAAAAAACTGCCTATGCAGATAAGGGGTGACTGTAGATGTGAACAAACTGTGCAGGTTTGGCTAAAGTTAAATAATGCCCTTGCTATAGGTGTAGGTCATTTACATACCTTGAAACCTGTCTGAAAAACTTGCATCCTGCCTTGTTGCTAGGATGTTGCTAAGACACTCCCAGCCGATTCAAACCCCCTTACAAGCACTCTCTGTCCTTTCTCTGTAGTTCTGAGCTCAGCGATGCTGTGACAGAGGAAACAGTGGACCACATGTGTAAGGGATGGAGAGCTGACTTCTGTGATGATGGGGGTGAGCAGTAATGTCTGGGAGGGTCTTAGCAATGTCCTAGTAACAAGGCAGGACAGGATGATGCAGTCTCTGGGAGTTTTTCAGTCAGTCTTCAGGAGGTAAATAAATGGCCTACATCTATCGCAAGGGCATTATTCAACTTTAGTCAAAGCTGCACAGTTAATTTTTTGTCTAAAGGTGCCCCTTACCTGCACAGGCAGTTTTTAGGTAGAGGTTAACTAATCCTTTAAGTATGCTTCTGCTGAAAATGCTAATGTTTGGCTGTCACCCTGATCCTGCTATTCTAGTACGTTGAGTCATTGGCTTGGAATAAGTGTGCAGATTTCTACTTAAAGTGGTTGTGCAGGCGCACTGAGCAGGCCGCAGATCACGGCGATATGTCGCTCATGTCGGCTCCCGCACGCATGTGCGGGAGTGACGTCATCACGGCTCCGGCGAATCACAGCGCCGGAGCAGCAAGACTCGGAAGTCACTCCGGGATACATGGCAGCGGTGAAGATGAAGAAGGAGGAGGACTGCTTCGGGGGCTTCATTCTCAGGTAAGTTATTCATAATGAGCTAGTATGCTATGCATACTAGCTCATTATGCCTTTGCCTTGCAGGTTGCATTTTTTTTTTTTTTTAAAGTGCCTTTAACAGTCTACATGCTTGTTCTCAGTGTAGTGACGCATGGAATAACCAGCCACTTAGCATTTTCCAGAATGAGGTCAATGGTAATAGAAAACTTTGTCCCAGTACAGGGTTTTATTTAGCAAAAAAATAAAATCCAGACATTCAACAATTTATTTTATTGAATTAAATGCCTTCAAACAACGATGGTACTTTATACCTTCATGTCGTCATTCCAGATGAGTTCAGGTTCCACAATCACATTCAAGGTGCTGACTTGACTTATCTCCACCACCGCAACCAACCATCAGGGCCGTCTTTAAGGCAGGGCAAAAGGGGCAGCTGCCCTGGGCCCTGTCATTGTTGTGGGGCCCAAAGCAGCTGCCTCATACTTGCCAACTATCCCAGTTTAAATTCCCTCGTCCCTTGAAGTGTTAGTCCTGTGCTGTGTCCCGATATCTCAGTGTGAAGTGCTGCTACTAATGCTGCCCAGCTCTGCCCTATTGTTGTGTACAGATGACTCACCTGCAGACTCTGTGTTTACATGTAAATAACTGGCATTCATATGTAAATAGTGGTGACATTACTAAGTAAATAGCTTAATTACACAGGTTCTGTGGCTGATTAACCACTTCCCGACCAGCGCACGACGATGTACGTCGACAGAATGGCACGGGCAGGCATATTGGCGTACATGTACGTCCAATATTCAATGCCGCCCTGCCATCAGGAGCGCGCCGCCAGTGGCGCGCTCCCGCGCTGGTTGGGACCCCCGTGAGTCCGGTCACGGGACCCGCGGACTCGATCGCCGCGGGCATCCCCGCGATCGTCTCACGGAGCGGCCGAATGGAGGAAATGCTGTGTAAACAACATTTCTCCATTCTGCCTAGCAACTAGTGACGCTGATCTCTGCTCCATGTGATTGGAGCAGAGATCAGTGTTCACTAAATGAAAGCCCTACCCCCCCACAGTTAGTAACACACCCCTAGGAACACTTAACCCCTACACTGCCACCCACTGGTTAACCCCTTCACTGCCAGTGTCATTTACACAGGAATCACTGCATTTATATAGCACTGATTACTGTATAAATGACAATGGTCCCAAAAATGTGTCAAAAATGTCCGATGGGTCCCCCACAATGTCGCAGTCACAATAAAAATCGCTGATCGCCACCATTACTAGTAAAAAAAAAAATAATAAAAAATTATTAATAAAAATGCTATAAAACTATCCCTATTTTGTAAACGCTATAACTTTTGCGCAAACCAATCAATAATCGCTTATTGCGATTTTTTTTAACCAAAAATATGTAGAAGAATACGTATCGGCCTAAACTAAGGGAAAAAAATGTTTTTTTATATATTTTTGGGGGATATTTATTATAACAAAAAGTAAAAAATAATGTGTTTTTTTCAAAATTGTCGCTCTATTTTTGTTTATAGCGCAAAAAATAAAAACCGCAGGGGTGATCAAATACCACCAAAAGAAAGCTCTATTTGTGGGAAAAAAAGAACGTCAATTTTGTTTGGGAGCCACGTCGCACGACCGCACAATTGTCAGTTAAAGCGACGCAGTGCTGAATCGCAAAAAGTGGTCTGGTCTTTGACCAGCAAAATGGTCCGGTCTGCAAGTGGTTAAAGAGGAAGTAAAGTCTATTTAAAAAAAAAAAAAATGCAACCTGCAAGGCAAAGGCATAATGAGCTAGTATGCATAGCATACTACCTCATTATGAATAACTTACCTGAGAACGAAGCCCCCAAAGCGCTCCTCCGTCTTCATCTTGCATGCCATGTATCTCAGAGTGACTTCCGGGTCTCGCTGCTCCGGCGCTGTGATTTGCCGGAGCCGCGATGACGTCACTCCGGTGCATGCGCACGGGAGCCGACACAAGCGGCATATCGCCGTGATCTGCGGCCTGCCCAGTGCGCCTGCGCGCCGCTGTCTACTGTCTTTTTGTAAATATCTCCTAAACCGTGTAGGTTTAGGAGATATTTCTTGGACCTACAGGTAAGCCTTAATCTAGGCTCACCTGTAGGTCAAAGTGGTTTGTAAAGGTTTACATCCACTTTAAGGTGGTAATTAAACTCACTTGGTTCCTTAGCTGCATTTAATTAGCCTCAGAACCCGTGTGATTCAAAGGTGTTTGGGTTTAAAGGGATGAGATGGGAACGTGACCCATAACTGTGCCCGTACCTTCAACAAAGCTCTTCATAGGGGCATATTTATACATTTTGCTGGATTCCTGACACAATGCTCTGGATCTGACTACAATAACCCTCCAAATGAATGATGGATATACATACAAACAGATGGGAATAGATATTTCAGCCTACAATCTGCAGTGTGGCATATAAGCAGGGCCGGGACAAGGGGCGGGCAGGAGGGACGGCTGCCCTGGGCACTGTGGTATCATGGGCAGTGGGGGGGCACCACAAGGAAATAGGGGGGAGGGGATTTGTGTTGGAAAGGGGGATTTGGGGGGGCAGCAGGGAGTAAGTATTGTTCTAGGAGGGGAAATTTGGGGGGTATGCTAAAATTTAGGGGGAGAAGGAATGGGGGAAGAAGATTTGTGCTAGGAAGCATGATTGGGGCGCTTTGTGCTGGAAGGGGGGGGATTTGCAGTGGGGTTATCGGGAGAGGTAATCTTAGGGGTGGATAATTTGTGCTAGGAGGAGTGATTTTTTTGGGGGGGGGCACTTGAATTGGGGGGGTTGGGGGGGGGTTAAGATTTGTGCTGGGAGGGGGGATTTCAGCAGGGGAACAGATTTGCACTGAGAGGAGGGGGGATTTATGCTTAGAGGGGTAAAAAAGATTAGTGCTCAATTTTTTTTTTGGGGGGGAGGATTTTTGATGATGCATAATGCTCATACACCTTGGGGGCGGGGGGGGGGGCAGTTTGGCATGTTTGCCCTGGGCTCTGGATGACCTTGTCCCCGCACTGCATATATGGGTCAGACTCAGACAGGGGTGGACTGACAACTCATGGGGCCCCCTGGGCAATAGGAGATTATGGGGCCCCCGGGCAATAGGAGATTATGGGGCCAAACAGTATATACACACACACACATACAGTATATATACACACACACACACACACACACACATACAGTATATACACACACAGACACACAATATACACACACAGAATACACATACACACACTGAAAAGATACTGGAGAGGCGGGGCAGATATAATCTTGGGATTTTTTTAAAAAAACACAGATTTTTACATACTGTCCCTGGTTTTATTGAGGCTGGCAACCCTGATGGGGCCTCTTAGTGGCATGGGGCCCTTGGGCAGTGCCCGAGTGTCCGAATGGTCTGTCTGCCCCTGGACTCAATCAGGCCACATCTCTCTAGGCAATAGATAGGCCAACATTCACTGAAGGAGAATATAACATTGGCTGTGATGTAAGCATTGTGAATATTACCACGTTGTAGATTTTCTGGTAAACAGTAAGCCCTTGTACACACGGTCGGAGATTTCGACAACCAAATCCATCGGGTTTTGTCCGTCGGATCTTGCCTGAAACTGTTGCATACACACGGTCGGACAAAGTTGTCGGAAAATCCGATCGTTCAGAACGTGATGACGTAATTTCGTTACGATGGGACTACGTTCAGGCTAGTAGCCAATAGCTTTGATGTAGGAATTTGATCTGAGCATGCGTGGCACTTTGTCCGATCGGAATTCTCTACACATGATCGGAGTATGTCCGATCGAACCAGTTGGTCGGGAAATATTTCCAACATGTTGGAAAATTGGGTCCGACGGATATTCCGACTAAATCAGTCCGATGCAGACCACACACAGTCGGAATATCCGACAAAACGGTCCGATAGGACACATTCCGACGGATTCTCCGACCGTGTGTACAAGGGCTTAGACAATCTGGGTGTTGGGGAATGTCAGTAAATGTTTTGGGGAATGTCAGTAAATGTTTGTGGATCAGGGGAAGAGAGATCCTTTTTTTATGAATTGAAGGAATTATATCACAGCAGGAACCTGAAGAAATTGCATTGAATGAGTGACAAAAATTGATCAGTCACAACTTTACATGCACAGTATGCACTACAGGGGAGTAACCGAGGTATGAGAGGGCAGCAGATCTGCTCCTGTTTTGAAGGTAATCCTGAACACGCTCCGCTATCTCAACCACGGCCTGGTCAGACAACCGACTCTCCGTTCTGAGTTGGCTTCCCCCTCTGCTTCGCCCAGTACTGCGCTCGGAATCTGACTCTGTCCTGTGAGAAGTCGCCATTAAATTCAACCTCTGCCCGGCTCCCTGTGGACTCCCAGTAGAACAAGTTGTTTCCATGGAAAGCGGTGGATTTCATCGACTTCATGTCCCGGATCTGGAGATGAGAACACACACAGATCAACACCTCAGTGGTGGCCCATCCATATGGGGCCCAGGGGCACCGGCCCCCTAATCCATGCGTCCGGCCCCTAATCTACACGCAGGGACTCATGGATTCCAATGGTTTTTTTTTTGTTTTTTTCGAAGCATGTGATTAGATCGGGAGGCTCTGATTGGCTTCAAAAAGTGTGGGCTCGGGGAGCGGAGTGGTGGGAGCTTTGTTTGCTGCCGCCCCCCCAAAAATTTTTTTTTTTTATAGCTGTCACTAGTAAAGAAATGGAAAATACAGTGGAAAATTCCAATCACTGTTTGCAAGATTTTTTTTTTTTTTTAATACATTGTAACAATTTCTGCAAAATTGCTCCGACAGTATTTCTCTCTACACCCCTGATGAAAGTTCTGCAATCACGGAGACTGGAAACGCGTCGGGTTTGGGACATTCTGAGAGTTATTTTGTATACATGTTCTCTATGTATATGTGTTTTATGCTCTATTAGAGGTACTATGTGTTTGGAAGTTTCTCTTTAAAAATTTTGCTATATGAATTTAAAATTATTTATTTTGAATTTTGGTGGTATTGGTGGTCCATTTAAAGTCCCATTAAGGGGGAATCTTTTTGTTTACCCCCCAAAAAAAAATTGAGCCCCAGCCGCCACTGACTCAAATACAGAGGTAGAGGAGGAACAACATTGTGAAACTGATACTTTTTAGTGGCCAAGTGAAAAAAAAATCAAGAAGTCAGGGTATAAAGCCCGTTCTTTAGGTATTATGAGAGCTAAAATGCTAAAAAGGTCAATATACATTTACACGAAAAATTTATTTAATGGCATCCCAGTCTAAGTCCGGAGGGTTCAATATTGAGTTGGCTCCGCCCTTTGGAGCTAAAACAGCTACAACTCTTCTGGGAAGGCCCGTCCACAAGGTTTAGGAGGGTGTCTATGGGAATGTTTGACTATTCTTCCAGAAGTGCATTTGTGAGGTCAGGCTCTGATGTTGGACGAGAAGGCCTGGCTCGCAGTCTCTGCTCCAATTCATCCCAAAGGTGTTCTGTCAGGTTGAGGCCAGGCCAGTCAAGTTCCTCCACCCCAAACTCACTCATCCATGTCTTTATGGACCTTGCTTTGTGCGCAGTCATGCTGGAACAGGAAGGGGCCGTCCCCAAACTGTTCCCACAAAGTTGGGAGCATGAAATTGTCCAAAATGTCTTGGTATGCTGACGCCCTTTAAGAGTTCCCTTCACTGGATATAAAAGAGGCCAAGCCCAACCCCTGAAAACAACCTCATGCCATAAACCCCCCTCTACCAAGTGATTTGGACCAGTGCACAAAGCAAGGTCCATAAAGAAATGGATGAGCGGGTTTGGGGTGGAGGAACTTGACTGGCCTGCACAGAGACCTGACCTCAACCTGATAGAACACCTTTGGGATGAATTAGAGCGGAGACTGTGAGCCAGGTCTTCTCATCCAACATCAGTGCCTGACCTCACAAATGCACTTCTGGAAGAATGGTCAAACACTCCCATAGACACACTCCTAAACCTTGTGGACGGCCTTCCCGGAAGAGTTGAAGCCATTATAGCTGCAAAGGGTGAGGCCAACTCAATACTGAACCCGACGGGCTAAGACTGGGATGCCATTAAAGGTCAGGTGTCCCAATACTTTTGGTAATATAGTGTATGCCATGTGATTCCACTTTCAGACAACCCCTGAAAGGTTACATATCTGTTTTTGGTGGAGTCTGTCCATTCAGCCCTGCATAGGCAGTGTGATTACTTACCAGGATGTAATCTGACTGCGTCTTATTGGTCCCATTTTCAAGGTCCATATACAAAGCATGGACTGCGATGGTATACTTAGGAGGCACATCGATAAAGATACGGCAAGCAGGGGAGTCCAGCGCAAACCGCGGCTGTACAGGATTTCGGATGTCCCCTCGCAACCCAAACAGCTGCACATCACAGTCTATGGGAAGTAAGGAGAGCGCCGTCATATTGCCGCTACATCAGACTCCTAACATTGTCCATACACCATCCAATGTCTACATACAATAGTCGAGGGAATGTACTAAATCTGTGGGAGGTGCTGTGCATGGCATCCAATCAGCTTCCAACTTCCTCTGGTTCCGTTGAATAATGTATAAAACCCCAAAAGCAAACATTTAATGTATTGCATCTTTCCAATTCTTAGATGTGATGGTTGCATTTGTTTTCTATTTTAAGCGTTCCTTCCTTTATTTTTAAGTTCTACAAATGTAGCACTTACAGGGATGAGACCAACCGTTTACTACGGTACTGACAGGGGTGCTTACAATGATCAGTTTTCTTTTATTTATGTAAACCCTTTATCCCAAAAATGGAAAAAAAAACTGTTGCTGTAACTGCTTATAAAGTGTGAGCTGGCTTCACTTTGTTAGTGTATTTAAATCTTCTAGTACATCTAATACTCCCATACAGACTGGCAATGCTGCTGTCCAAAGGTGCTCCCGGTATTTCTTCATCCAGAGTGGGGGTGTTCAAATACAGGAGGCGTGTTACTGGCCAGATCACCAGGTAAAAACAAAGGGGGATCGACGGAGCGATCCCCGCTGAGCAAGCGGATATCCACAGGGCAGCTCATCACTGATCCGCCCCGTGTGAAAGAGCCCTAAAGAAGAAATTGCTATACATACCTTATCTGAAGCCGCTCGGGCCCGGTCTCCAGCGGTGGAAGCTCTGCAGAGGAGACAGCTAACAACTGCTGTGAAATGCTTGGGAAGTGATGTCACCAATAGACTTACTTTGGGGCTTCCGCTGTCGGCTGCCTTCTACACCCGCCTCTAAAGAGAAGCTGACAGCTCAGCGTGGGACCGGACTGGAGCGGCTTCAGAAAAGGTACAGTTGTACTCATAAGTTTACATACCCCGGCAGAATTTAGGATTTCTTGGCCATTTTTCAGAGAATATGAATGGTAACACAAAAAGTTTTCTTTCACTCATGGTTAGTGTTTGGCTGAAGCCATTTATTGTTAGTCAACTGTGTTTAATCTTTTGAAATCATAATGGCAACAGAAACTACCCAAATGACCCTGATCAAAAGTTTACACACCCCAGTTCTTAATACCGTGTATTTCCCACTTTAACATCGATGAGAGCTTGAAGTCTTTTGTGGTATTTGTGGATGAGGCTCTTTATCTCAGATAGTAAAGCTGCCCATTCCTCTTGGCAAAAAGTCTCCAGTTCCTGTAAATTCTTGGGCTGTCTTGTATGAACGGCACGTTTGAGATCTCCCCAGAGTGGCTCAGTGATATTGAGGTCGGGAGACTGAGATGGCCACTCCAGAACCTTCACTTTATTCCACTGTAGCCAATGACAGGTGGACTTGGCCTTGTGTTTTGGATCATTGTAACGTTGGAATGTCCAACTACATCCCATGTGCAGCTTCCTGGCTGATGAATGAAAATGTTCCTCCAGTATTTTTTTAATAACATTCTGCATTCATCTTGCCATCAATTTTGACCAAATTTCCTGTGCCTTTGTAGCTCACACATCCCCAAAACATCAGCGATCCACCTCCGTGTTTCACAGTTGGAATGGTGTACCTTTCCTTGTTGACTCCTCTCCAAATGTAGAGTTTATGGTTGTGGCCAAACGCTCAATTTTGGTCTCATCACTCCTAATGACTTTGTGCCAGAAGGTTTGAGGTTTGTCTCTGTGCTGTTTGGCGTATTGTAAGTGGGATACTTTGTGGCATTTGCGTAGTAATGACTTTCTTCTGGCGACTCGACCATGCCGCCCATCTTTCTTCTAGTGCCTCCTTGTTGTGCATCTTGGAACAGCCGCATCACATGTGAGAGTCCTGTATTTCACCTGAAGTTATTTGTGGGTTTTCTTTGCATCCCCAACAATTTTCCTGGCAGTTGTGGCTGAATATTTAGTTGGTCTACCTGACCGTGGTTTGGTTTCAACAGAACCCCTCATTTTCCACTTCTTGATTAGAGTTTGAACACTGCTGATTGGCATTCCCAATTCCTCGGATATCTTTTTATATCCCTTTCCGGTTTTACACATTTCAACTACCTTTTCCCACAGATCCTTTGACAATTCTTTTGCTTTCCCCATGACTCAGAATCCAGTGCAGCTATCAGGGCTGGGCTCAGCCCTTCCTTCTCGAAGCTGTTGGCTAACTGCCAGCTCCTTTGTCCACAGTGACTCACCTGTTGATGATATCCTGCTTGTCAGTCCTGCTTACTTAAAGCGGGGCTCCACTGCCTCCGACTTTTTTTTTTTTGTGACATTTAAAAATAAATTAGTATTAACATTTGTTACTTACATGTCCCGTTTTTTGAAGTTTTCCCATTGCTTTTTGTCAAGCAAAGTACGCTTTATATAAATGATATCGATAGTTGTCATCTTGCCTGTGGGCATGTGAAGCCCACAGGCATTCTCTTCCTGGATTCTGTGATGTGCATCTCCCAGAATGCAACGCCCGTTCTATCATAGATATCACGCATGCGCATGTTTGTATAGGAGCGCCGTCAACAGCTTTGGTTCTAAATTGCGCGATAACTCGCGCCAGGCCGCCGCACAGACTCCTGGGAACAAGAAAAAAGATCCCAGGAGACAGTGCGGCACAAAGGAAGCGTCGACCTAGCCGTAGCAACACCGCCCATATCCGCAGAAACCCCGCCCATATCTGCAATCCCCCAAACACGGAAATGGTAGTTAACTCAAGGATACAAAAGGTACATGAAACTTAAATGTCCTCATTATATATAACAGAGAAAAATAATATTCGGGAACAATTTTTTATAAATCGGGTGGAGCTCTGCTTTAAGCCGTCCAGCCCAGATGATCTTTGCCTTTGCCCTGGTCACATTTCTAGAGACGCTCTTCTGTGTTCCTGTTAAAGACTTGCTTGGCTGACATTCCTTCTGGCTCCAGATCCTGCTTGCTGTTCTTCTGCGCTCATCTCTGGCTCCCTGATGTTTTGGGTTGTCTGACTATCCGTTCCGGTTCCTGAACTCTGGCTATGTTTTGACTATGTTTACCTTTATTTTTTTTATTATTATTATTAAACAAGTGAGATTTAACTGTTCTTTTGTCTCAGTCTGATTTGTGGTTTCTGACAGCAGCACTGCATGAAAGATGCAAGGGTCTGTCAGGAGTCCCCGAAACTCATTGACCTTTTATACACACTAATTATAGATCAGGCCAAAATCACCAGGGTATGTAAACTTTTGATCAGGGTCATTTGGGTAGTTTCTGGTGCCATTATGATTTCAAAAGATTAAACACAGTGGATTGATAATAAATGGCTTCAACCAAACACTAACCACGAGTGAAAGAAAAGTTTTTGTGTTATGATTCATATTCTCCGAAAAATGACCAAGAAACCATAAATGTAAACTTATGAGCACAAATGTATGTATAGCGATTTCTTCTTTACAATGGCTAGATAGGTTAGTCTTAGATTGTAGATGCTAGTAGATTTAGAGATTTTAGTATTAGGGTTGAGTTCCCCTTAAATCTAGATGCTGATTGGTTTCCATTCACAGCTGCTCCAATTTTTGTAAATTCCCCTGATTATATGCAGCTGAAATCACTCAGTGATTGCTGCAATTGTGGCAAAGCCAAGATCTCCCCCTAGTTTCATATAACCCATTGCAGTCAGATTTAAGTAAACTTTACACAGTGCTTCCTAATAAGACTGTAACTTCCTGTTATATAATACTCTACAACCTCTCTGACCTGTGTAGTCACTAAGGTTGCCACCAGTTCGGGTTTGGAACCGTGCGTTTGGGTTTCAGAGTGCCTGAAACCCGGACACATTATTCAGACTGGACTATGGATTCCCAGCAGGGTTGCTGGCTGCAGTTGTCTAAGCTGAGAGTGTCTGTTACACACTCTTTCACACTGCCTAAAGCCCCCCCCCCCCCAAACACACAGACAGGAGAGGAGAGAGGGCTCAATCTGCACCTCTTACTCCCGCCCCTACCCCTCTGTGTCTGCCCACACTCAAATTCCCTGGCGCTGTGCCTTAGCAGGGGCTGGAAATTTGAAGTCCAGCAGCCTCAGACACATCTGGATGAGAGGTGCTGACTGCCAAGGGGTGAGTGAGCTCACCATCCATCTAGGGTTGCCACCTGTCCAGGATTCACCCGGACAGTTCATGTGTCCAGGTTTTGGACTGTCTGAAAGCCGGACACATTATTTAGATTGGACTATGGCTAGGGTTACTGACTGCAGTTGTCTCAGCTGAGAGTGTCTGTTACATTCTTTCACACTGCCCAAAGCCAACACTAACAACCCCCCCCCCCCCCCAACACATACAGACGGCAGAGGAGAGAGGGCTTCGAACTGCACCTCTTCCCCCCCACCTCTCTTTGTCTGCCCACACTCCAATCCCCGGCGCTGTGCCTCAGAAAAGGAAAGTGGCCGGAAATTTGAAGTCCAGCAGCCTCAGATCCATCTGGATGAGAGGTGTTGACTGCCAAGGGGTGAATGAGCTCATCATCCATTCATCCGTCTGTGACTGAAGTCTTCCCCTTCTCTCTCCTGCCTCTGAGTAAGTACACTAAGGCAAATCAGGGTTCTCAGAGCACCCCTTACATCAGAGTTCCCTTTTATACCAGAGGCCACAGTGTTTCCCCTTACATCAGAATCTTCTCCGTACATCAGAGTTCTCAGTGTACACCCTCAGTATTCCCAGAGCATCCCTTATGTTAGAGTCCCCAGAGTTCTCCCTTACATCAGAGTCTGCATAGTCCCCCCTCACAGTGAAAGGGAACTCTGCGAGTTCAGATGTAAAAGGGAACTCTGTGGACTCTGATGTAAAGGGGGGCTCTTGTTATTAACTTCATATGATTAGAAATGTTATTTAGTAGCAAAATATATCTATAGTTTATACTATAAAAAAAAATTGCTGTGCGATGCAAAGTGTTCGGGTTTGACTTGAAGAAAAGGTGGCAACCCTACATCCATCCCTGTCTCTGACTGAAGTCTCCCCCCCTTCTCTCTCCTGCCTTTGAGAGAGTACACTTAGGTAAATCAGGGTTCTCAGCACCCCTGAGATCAGAGTTCCCCTTTAAACCAAAGGGCACAGTGTTCCCCCTTACATCAACGTCCTCTTCGTATATCAGAGTTCTCAGTGTCCCCCCTTAAATCAGGGTTCCCAGAGCATCCCTAATGTTAGAGTCCCCAGAGTTCTCCCTTACATCAGAGTTTGCAGAGTCCCCCCTTAGGCTCCGTTCACACAGGGGGCGACACGACATGCCGTGCCGCGACCTGACAAGTCGCCCCCGTTCTGTACTACGGAACCGTTCTAAGAGGAGCGACTCGAGTCGCTTCGACTTAGAAAAAAGGTTCCTGTACTACTTTTGGGCGACCTCGGGCGACTTGCATTGACTTCTATACAGAAGTCATTTGCAAGTCGCCGCTGAGGTCGCGGCAGGTCGCGGCGAGGCAAGTCGTGTCGCCTCGCATCGCCCCCTTTGTAAACCGAGCCTCAGAGTGAAAGGGAACTCTGCAAGTTGAGATGTAAGAGCAGACTCTGCGTATTCCGATGTAAAGGGGAACTCTGCGGACTCTGATGTAAAGGGGACTCATGTTATTAACTTCATATGATTAGAAATGTTATTTAAAGCGGAGGTCCACCCTAAAGTGGACCTTCCGCTCATCGGAACCCTCCCCCCCCTCCGGTGCCACAATCGGCACCTTTCAGGGGGGAGGGGGGTGCAGTTACCTGGATAATCCAGGTAACTGCACCCACTTCCGGGATAGCTCTCTGTGGAAAGGGGCGTAACTTACGCCCCTTTCTGCAAGTGCCCGCCCCTTCCCGCAAGTGCCCCGCTGCCTGCTGGGAAACACACAGATCCCAGAGGCAGCGGGGAGCGTCCTTATTGCGCAGCGCGATTTGCGCATGCGCAGTATGGAACCGGGAAATGAAGCCAAAAGGCTCCATTTCCTGATTCCCATACCCAAGATGGCGGCGGCAGCACCCGAGAGACGATTGAGAGATCGGCTTCGGGTGCCGACATCGCGGGCGCGCTGGACAGGTAAGTGTCATTATTTTAAAAGTCAGCAGCTGCAGTATTTGTAGCTGCTGGCTTTTTAAAAAAAAAAAAAAACACGGAGTCCCGGTGGACTCCCGCTTTAATAGCAAAATATATGTATAGTTTATATTATAAAAATAATAGCTGTGAGCCGCTAAAGTGCTCAGGTTTGACTTGAAGAAAAGGTGACAACCCTAGTAGTCACAATGATTACATGTTGATTGCAGAGAATTGCAGCTCAGTCCGACACCGCAGAGAGATTTCTAGACACAAGTTGGTAGCCATCAAAGCCGTGTCCATTGGCTGCTACTTATGAAGCAATAAATGTAAAGGGAATGTTTCATGGAAGCAGCACTTAAGCCATCATAGCTGACTTTTAATTCAGGAAATGCTTGTTGCCTGTCTTTCATACCATTAGAAACATTACAGAAGTGAGAGGACCAGGGTGACAGCCAGGCACATTTCGTTTAAATTGCATTATATTCCAGTAAATGATATTGCCGTACCTTGGTGATCGGTTTTAGAGTCTGGTCTAGTTGAGTACTCCAGGGCTATTCCATTACCGGGCTGAACTTGGCGCAGTCTCACAGTCACTGTATTCGATCGCGTTTGCACTGTGACCCCTGAGATACGGGTACAAGACTTTCTCCACATAGCTCTGCCATAGAACAATACAAGCTCCCCTACATAGGAAGTAAATCAATCGATGAAAAATCAATCCCAGAGTTTTCACAAGTCCCTAGACAATTACCGACTTTCTGAAAGTCACTATTTGTATTGACTTGGGCCCCGCCCCCGCCCCCCATCCCCTCCCCTCATATCATAGTGCTTGGACCTGGCTGTGGGGTAGGGGAGCCTTTCCCTATTCTTCCTACACCCTGGGAAGTTGACACTTTGCCAGAAGGTCTGATAAAAATATTATCCGTCATATTATGGTGAATACTATGCAAAAGGGAGATTAATGTAAGTTTTACGTTTTGTATCCTTAATGAAAGGGTACAGATTTACTTTAATCATAGTCAGGGCAGGACTTAGGGTGGTGGGGGCCCCTGGGCTTGAGTCACATTCGGGCCCTACCCTCTATACATTACCGTATTTGTCGGCGTATAACACGCACCCCAAGTTTAGGAGGGAATTTAAAGGAAAAAAAAACATTTAAATGCCCATCAATGCAGCCTTATCAGTGTCCATCTGCAACCTTGCCATCCATCTGCAGCCTTGCCCATCCATCTGCAGCCTTGCCCCAGTGTCATTTGCAGCCTTGTCATTGCAGCCTTGAAGTTTAAAAATGGTGCCGCCGAGATATAGAGTCCTGTGTATCGGGTCCTCTCGGCGGCTCTACGGTCCTCTCGGAGGCTCTTGGCGACTCTCGGCTCCTCTCGGAGGCTCTTGGCGGCTTTCGGGTCCTCTCGACAGGTCTCGGGTCCTCTCGTGGCTCTCAGGTCCTCTTGGCAGCTCTCGAGTCCTCTCAGTCTCTCACAGTCCCGAGCGGAGCTGAGTGTAGCCGAGTGTACTCGGCTCGGCTCACAGTCACGCCCAGTCCCCGTGTTATGTCCATCATAGGGCAGGACTGGGTGTGACTGTGAGCAGAGCGGAGCCGAGTACACTCAACTATGTATCTTGGCGGGGCCCATGGGTTTGAGCCCAGTCAAGCCCGAAGGTAAGTCCTGCCCTGATCATAGTCCTCTAATATACTGTATATTGTGGCCAGATTCAACAGGCTTTTCATAGTATTTATACGCAGGACTGGATTTTCTGCACGTGATTATTTTTTTGGGCCAATTTAAATGTTACTGATTCAAAGAATGGCAGCCCTTTACTGAGCGCTAATGGGCACTGATTGGCAACACCGATATGATATGCAGCACTAATGGGCACTTATAGGTGGCACTGATGAGCAGGCACTGATCGGCATCACTGACTGGCATCACTGCTGGGTACTGATTAGCATCACTGCTGGGCCCCTTTTCGGGCTGCACTGATGATCAGTGCCCTGATTATCTGTGCAGATCTCCCCTGTGAGGAGATGCCGCCGATGGAATCTCCTTTCCTCACACACTGTCAGTGTAAGGAGAGGAATGACGATAACCGTCATTTCCTGCTTTACGTGTGATCAGCTGTGATTGGACACAGCTGATCACATGGGTAAAGAGCCGTATCATTGTCTCTTTATCAAGAACGGTGACGCGCCATGTCCCAGGGACAGAGTGCACCACCGATCGCTTCACGGACACATAGGAGCGGCGAGAGTGGGAGCCACCTTGCACCCGTCATTTTACAATACGGTGGGAAGGAGGTGATTAAGCTACAAATATTCACATACACCAGACTACAACACCAGACTACAACTTTGGAAGTGATGCAATGTGTTGTATTGTAATGTATTCTTTCATTTCTGAGCATGCGTGGTCTTGGTCTGTACTGATTAAATAAAAATCGTTCATTCTGGAAACGTGAAAGAAAGATTTTTTTCACGTTTGTCCCTTTGGATCATTTTGCATAAACTGTTGTGATCGTCTTTCAAAAGCTGTGTGCTAACGACCAGATTATCGTATGACTGCTTTGAGAGCGGTATTTTTCATCCCATTTTCTCATTGTGTACTTGGCATTGTGGCCTGTGTACATAGCATGAATGGTATAGTTAATACTTAAACACTAAAGACTTGAGGACAGTGGCATCAAACTATGCTCACTGAGGATAGCATTGGTGTAGTACACAGTTTATGTCACTAGTTGGCGCTAAGAGACCTTTGATTAAAGTGGTTGTAAACCCTTACAACCAAGTTTGACCTACAGGTAAGCCTAGATTAAGGCTTACCTGTAGGTCCAAGAAATATCTCCTAAACCTACACAGTTTAGGAGATATTTGCCAAAAGACAGGCACCGCTGTCTACGGTGCATGCGCCATAGACAGCGGCGTGCAGGCGCACTGAGCGAGCCACGGTCCACGGTGATATGCCGCGAGTGGCGGCTCCCATGCGCAGGAGTGACGTCATTGCGGCTTCGCCGAATGACAGCGGCGGAGCGGCGAGACCCACCGAGAAGATGGAGGCTCCGGACTACAGGGGACAGCGGTGACTTCGCTGGCTTCTGTGTCAGGTAAGTGACACATAATGGACTACTATGCGATGCGATGCGATGCGATGCATAGTAGTCCATTATGCTTTACCTTTGCAGGGAATGTAAGAGGAAGTAAACTCATCAGGGTGTACTTCCTCTTTAAACTAAGACAATTATATGTACAGAAGATTCAGGACCAAAAACACCCACCAGCTGAGCAGTTCAGAGAGCTGGACAGAATCTTGATGACAATAATCTCTCCTAGCGGCCGTCCGATCGAGAATATACAATAGTTTTCCAGAATCCCGGTGGTGTTGATTATTCCAGAGGCGCTCAGGAAAAGTTGCCCGCATACACCTGGAGGAGTTTGGAAGAACATAACTTTATTAGTTAACTTTATGTCCCTCTACCAGTTTTCTCATTAACACTGGCCATACACTAGTAAATTCCCGCATTAACATTTGTATGAACATTCGTACAGAAAGTTTCGGTACATTCAATGACTTGTCGAACGTCATTCAAAAGTACTTCAAAATGTAATTTCTCATTCGTTCATTGACAGACACAGCGCTCCATTATTCAGAACCATAGGGTTTTATTGCCCCCTACAGGAGTAGGACACTAGGCAGAAAAAAGTCTTGGCTCCGCCTATAGGCAATCCTAGGTGATATACACCCCCCTCTCTGCTCTAGGCCTCCAATTTTTTTCTGCCTAGTCAGGAGTAAGGACCTAGTTCCCTCCTGTGAGAGCTACAATCGACTGCCGGACTGGGCGACGCGCTGGACACTAAGATCCAGTGTGGTCTCCCCAGTCTGGCCAGGGGGCTGGACCTGCGAGTTATAAGTCTTGCAAGCGCACATACGACCGGGTCTCCGTCTGTGTCCCAACGTTCCTCATGGCTGACAGCCCCCCCCACTTCAGTGGCGAGGAGGATCTGTCTGGGAGCGTTACCTGCGTGCTCGCTGGAGCAGTAAGTGAGGGGCCCCCTCCTCTCCTTCTCTGGAGTGGTGTGGGGCGCGGGTACTCCCTGGGGTGGTCGGTCCCTCTGGGGTTCTCCTCCACATCTCCCCCTCCCTGGGTGAGGCCCAGGCCTCTGGCTTAGGTGCTTCGGACATTCTGTCCACCACCCCTCCCGAGTTGTGACTATGGGGGGGTACACCTTGGCACCTGATGGATAGCCCTTTACTAATTTAGACCGTGGCATTGCAGCCTACCGAGCACTCTCGGCAGGCGGCCAAAAATTTCGGCTAGTTCACACGGCTACGCCGGACGCCTTCTTCCAGAAGGACAGCACTGTGGGGGCTCTGATGGCGACCCCCTTTTTGGGGGGGGTCGTCTAAGTGGGCCCTCCGCAGGGGCTTAGTGGATACCCCCTGTGAGGGGACTCAGCCAGTGCCCCTTGTGAGGGGATCAGTGGGGCTCCATGTGTGGGGTTTCCATAGGTGCCCCCTGTGCGGGGTCTCAGTCAGTGCCTCTGTTAGGGGTCCAATGGTGCCCCTGTGTAGGGTATCAGTAGGCGCCCCAGTACGGGGTCTGGGCCGGTGCTCTTTGTAAGGAGCCTGCAATCAAAAAAAGCTGTTTTTAAAAATACCCATTTAGCATCAGATTTCTCCATAGGTTCTAAGGGACTCTTTGTACTAAGTACCAAGGATAGATCCCAGGGGGCAGACCTTCACTGGCCTGGACCTGGAGAGGGCTTTAAAGAAATTCTTCCAGCACTGCCGGAATACCTGGATCTTCCTGCCCCTGTTCTCCTAACCAGGAATTGAACCTCTTCCACACCTTGGTGTAAATGTCCCGGGTCACTGGCTTACGGCATTCTGAGCCCTTGTACACACGGTCGGACATTCCGACAACCAAATCCGTCTGATTTTGTCCGTCCGATTTTGTCTGACGGATTTTGTCCGAAACTGTTGCATACACACAGTCGGACAAAGTTGTCGCAAAATCCGATCGTTCAGAACGTGGTGACGTTATTTCGTTACGACGGGACTACGTTCAGGCTAGTAGCCAATAGCTTTGGTGTAGGAATTTGATCTGAGCATGCGTGGCACTTTGTCTGATCGGAATTCTCTACACATGATGAGACAAAGTCCGATCGGATCATGTTGTCGGAAAATTTTACCGACAAGTTGGAAAACTTGGTCCGTCGGATACTTCGACGGAAACAGTCCAATGAAGACCACACACAGTCGGATTATCCGACAAAGCGGTCCGATCGGACACATTTAGTCGGAATCTCTGACCGTGTGTACAAGGGCTAAGAGAGTCTTGATGATCCTTTCTGAAAAACCTTGGGGCCTTAACAGCTGTTCCTCAGATACCACGCTGTAACCCCTTGTACACACGATCGGAGATTCCGACAACCAAATCCGTCGGATTTTGTCTGTCGGATCTTGTCCAAAACTGTTGCATACACACGGTCGGACAAAGTTGTCGCAAAATCCAATCTTTCAGAACATGATGACGTAATTTAGTTACGACGGGACTACGTTCACGCTAGTAGCCAATAGCTTTGATGTAGGAATTTGATCCGAGCATGTGTGGCACTTTGTCCGATCGGAATTTTCTACACATGATCGGAGTATGTCCAATCGGCCCAGTTTGTCGGAAAATATTTCCAGCAAGTTGGAAAATTTGGTCCGACGGAAACAGTCCGATGCAGACCACACACAGTCGGATTATCCGACAACACGGTCCGATAGGACACATTCCGATGGATTCTCCGACCGTGTGTACAAGGGCTTAGTCTGAGGGTCTCTATTTGACGATACCGGATAGGACCCTGTGTAACCAGATCCTCCCTCCTCGGAAGATGAATCGGAAGATATATTGCCAATCTCTTTAGGACTGCAAACCAGGCCCTTCTTGGCCAAAACGGGGCTATCAGAATGAGATCCGTTACCTGGGTCTGAAATTTCTGGAGGACCGCCGCAACTAGCCTTACTGGGGGAAAGGCATAGCACAGGTTGAAGTGCCATGCACTGGCGAAGTCATCTATCCCTCTGGAGAATAACTGAGCAACCTTCTTGTTGCTGTCTGAGGCGAACAAATCCACCTCTGGTATACCCCAAGCCCTCACAACCTCCTCGAACACTTCCTGGTTGAGTGACCATTCGTCCTGTTTCACACACTGACGACTCAGAAAGTCTGCCAGCGAGTTCTGAGCCCCCTTTAAATGAACCGCTTACAGCGACGCTAGGTTAGTCCCGGCCCTAGAGAAAATTCGAGGGGGGGGGGGGGGTCGCTTGCTCGTCCCCACCCCCTTTCCTGACCGGCCGGGCTGCGTGCTCAGATAAGGGTCTGGTATGGATTTTGGGGGACCCTCCCCCCAAGCTGTTTTTTTGGGCATGGGGGTTACCCTTAAAATCCATACCAGGCGACAGGGCTCGCAAGGTGTCAATCTCGCTGATGAAAGCGGCGAGATTGACTTCCTTCTCTAGTCCCGTCGTACCTGGAGTCACGTTCAGAATGAACGGACTTTAGTCCGTGTGTGGGCAAGTCTGTTCATTTGGAAAATCCATCGGACCTCCGCCAAAAGTCCGGCGGATCAGTTTGCGTGTGTGCAAGTCCGCTCGTTCGGAAAATACGGCGGACCTCCGCTGCAAAGTCCGGTGGATTGTCTGCTGGACCAAGTCAGCCGGAAAGTCCGATCGTGTGTACGCGGCATTAGAAGTGATTTATACAGCGGTAATACTATATAGTGTCAGATGCTTTTATCTCCTTTTTATACAAGATTTTCTTCTCTTTTGCAGCTCCCATTTGGCATTGAGTGGTTCTGCTTTTAGGTCCATGCTAACTGAGCGGTGATGAGGGTGAAGTTTCTAGATCTACCTTTTTCATCTCCTGCACCATCGGCTGGTGCTGCTCCACCGGGCCTCTCTGGTGCGTTATTACTGTCAGGGGGGGAGGCTCTATCTTGAGGCCTTTGGTGATCCGGGGCAACAGAGGTCTGCGGTGTTCCCATCAACGTATGGGTTGCACCCGGTCGAGCGGTCTGTGTGTCCTGCAGGCATGGCCTTTCAGTGCAGCCACGTAGTGTGACGGGTTTTGGTGTGTGACCACATAACGTGGGGGTGACATGCTGGTGGGTCTTCGAGTTGATGCAGAATTCTTGTCGCTGCTGAATCCCATTACCACAGGTAGCTGAACACTAGAGAGAGAGAGAGAGACATTTCAGTCACATATTACTTCTGCCTTGCCAGCTGACACGTCACTATCTGCTTTTTGAGATGGGAAAACCTTAACAATGAAAATACTCATGCAAAATACACACCCTTGATACACGGAGGCTGGAAAGAATTAGGACGGGTGTATATAGGTGTGTGCAGCCTACTGCATTAGGTTGTGCACCCCAAAGCTCAAGCACACATGCGGACATGCTTGAAAAACATGTAAAAAAAAAAAAGAAGCTAGTTCCCGCTATGCTTGGGTGTGAATCAGGCCTTACGGCCTGTACACACAATCCGAAAATCAGACAGAAAATTCCGCTTTCGACGCGATCATATGATAATCAGATCGTTAGTACAAAGCTTTTGAGGGGCGATCACTATGGTACATCTGATATTATCCGATCAGACAAACACGACATTTTTTCTCGTACGATACCGGATCCTATGATTTTCGTTTAATCAGTACTGTTGTCATCCGAAAATACGATAGAAATACACTACAACACATGACATCACTTCCGATTTTTTTATTCTGTCGTACGAGAATTTTTGGAACTTTAGTAATCTTCAGGTTCGATATACGACTAGCATGCAAAAAAAAAAAAAAAAAAAACGGACGATCTGTCGTCCAATTTTCAGATTGCGTGTACGGGGCATTAGTCTTGTAAGTTCCAACGTGGGGCCTCCATGGATCAGACTTGTTTTTCCAGCACATCACACACAGTATATAGACATACACACACACACACACACACACACACACACACACACACACACACACACACACACACTTCTAAATAAATGTAAACAAACATTTTAAAATGTATTCAAACAAGGACGGTGTCAGTAGGGCAGTGGATGGTGCGTGGATGTCAGTAGGGCAGAAGATAGTATGGACAGTGGACATGTCAGTCTAAAGCCTCATACACACGATCGGACTTTGTACAAACTTTCCCGTGGACTTTTGTACAAAGGGCGTAGTCCACAAGTTTGTATTGCATACACACGATCGGACTTTTTAGGCAACAAACACGAACGTAGTGACATCACAACGTACTGACGACACTTCAAAAGAGGACGTTCAATTACTCCAGCGCCACCTTTGGTCAACTTCTGTATTGTAGTCTGATCTTTTGCATTGGTTCTGAGCATGCGTGTTTGTACCTTGTACAAAAGTCCGATGGTTTTGCGTACACACGATCAGACTTTGCTCCATCGGACTTATGTTGTCAAAAAGTTTATCCGTTCGCACAGCCAATAAAAGTCAGATGAAAACGGAAAAAGTTTGTCCGATGGAGCGTACACACGGTCGGATGTTGCTCCAAAAACAGCTAATTTGCATGTTTGTTGTCAAAAGGCCGATCGTGTGTACGGGCCTTTGGGCAGACATTGGTGTCAGTAGGACAGTGGATGGTGTCAGTTAAGGCCCATACACACGATCTGACTTTTTGACAACAAACATGCAAATTAGCTGTTTTGGAGCAACATCCGACCGTGTGTACGCTCCATCGGACAAACTTTTTTGGTTTTCATCGGACTTTTGTTGGCTGTGTGAACGGACAAACTTTCTGGCAACAAAAGCCCGATGGAGCAAAGTCTGATCGTGTGTACAGAAAACCATAGGACTTTTGTACAAAGTACAAACAGGCATGCTCAGAACCAATGCAAAAGATCAGACAACAATACAGAAGTTGACCAAAGGTGGCGGTAAAGAGCAGAAAAACCACATGATTTGGTGAAAGTTGGCTGAAAAAGTCCTGCTGTGTGTATGCAATACAAGTTCACAGCCGACGCCCTTTGTACAAAAATCCAAGGGAAAGTTTGTACAAAGTCCTATCGTGTGTATGAGGCTTTAGTAGAGCAGTGGACGATGTCAGTAGAGCAGTGAAAGGTGTCAGTAGGGCAGAGATTGGTGTCACTAGAGCAGTGGACAGGGTCAGTCGTTTTTTTTTTTTTTTTTTTTTTTTACATTTAAATTTTTTTACATTTTTGTTTACAATATTAATTTTTATTTATTTATTCTTTCAACTTATTAAGGAGCCCTGTTGGGGGCTTTGGTGAAATAAACAGATCCCTGATGTCTCACTTTTGGGACAGAGAAGGAGACTGAGGACAGAGATTCCCCGGTCCCTTTTCTCCTTAGCCTCAGCTGCACAGGACAGTGAATGAATGGGAAGTGCTCTGTGCTGAGCGGCTTCCTGTTCATTCACAAACTGAAGCATAATAAACACTGTTTACTATGCTTCGGGTATCAATGAATATAGTGAGTGATCGGTACCGATGACTCACTGTGTTCATTCAAAGAAGGAAGGAGCAGGTAAATTACATATTTTCCAGCCCCTTCCCTGCTCTCCATCCTGAAACAATCCCCTGTTCCAGCCAGCAGAAGAGGAGGGTAAGCTGGCAGTTTTGGGTGGAAAAAGGGGGCCAGGGGAACACATGAGGGGGCCCAGACAGCAAAAAGAAGAGGAGCAGGAGGGGCAGCGGGGGGGGGGGGGCAGCGTATGCTGGTATTGATCCCCTGTATTTTCCTTCTGTGGCAGCTGAATTTCGGCAGGAGGGAGAGGAGGAGAAGCCTACTTTCAGCTGCTTCAGGAGTAAAATACAAAATCGGTTCCAGTAAATGCCATCCATGCCACCCCTCTTGTCTAGGTTCCGGGGGTTGGCAAGAAAGGATAGCAGTCTACCCATCACCTGCCCGCAATCGATGAGTAGAATACAATCAATGGGTTGCTGATTCCCAGATTAGGGTGTGCCGAGGCATACCTGGTACACCTCATGCGCACGCCTAGGCTTTCAATGCAGATTTCCTCCGCAATACTTTTTTCTGCCACTACATGTCCTCATCTGATGGCTAACATCGTTCAACCCATTTATCCTGAGTCCAGGTCATCCTGGATCCTCCCTAGTCTATAAGGGCTCTTTCAGACCGACAGCCAGGTAGTTGAGTTGTAGCTTTTCCCTCCCCCCCCCTTCCATATTTCTAACATTACAGCCTGATGTTGCGTAACAGATGTTGTGGCCGCAATGCTTTGCCGCAACAATTATGACTTGGGTTACAGAGTTTGATAGGCAGCACCTCCTGTAAAACTCACACATTGAGATCAATGAGGTTACACCGCAACCATGAGCCAATTGCTTGGCTTGCAGTTGCTGCATGGTCCCGATGTAAAATTGCTGTAAAAAAAAACAAAAAAAAAACAGGTATGAGGAAGAAGTAGTGAACACTTGCCATCTGCTTTTCCATATTTTAAAAAATAATCCATCGCTTGTCTGAAAGAGCCCTAACTGGACAGGGACAGCAGAGGCAGCGCAGGGCGCGGTGAGCTCATCTCTCTGTCCCTCTTTCGGATAAATCTTCTCCTTGTTTTTAAAAACGCATATATTGATCTAATAATGTTGCATTAGTTTGTGTCATTTATATTTGCTCAGAGTTCACCCCAAAAGACCATTTGAGCCTTGTCTGCTTCAAGCTGCATTTGTAGTATTTCTGAGTGCAAATAAGAGACAGCCAGGCAAATGGCATTTTCAGAAGAAAGAAGCAGCCGCAAAATTCACACATGAAAGGTTTCCTTTAAAAAAAAAAATAACACAGCTTTGCAGTTGGAAGTACAAATTAGGTCAGTTTCATAGTTTCTAAGGTTGAATAAAGACACCAGTCCATCCAGTTCAACCTGAGTGAGTGTGTACAATTGTCCCTATCCCTGTACATTGCACACTCACATCAGTCCCTACCCTCAAGGAGCACACAATCCAAGGTCCCCATTCATATACTAGGGAAAATTTTGGACAGAAGCCAATTAACCTACCTGCATGTCTTTATAGTGTGGGAGGAAACCGGAATACCCGGAGGAAACCCACACAGGCACAGGGAGAACATGCAAACTCCAGGCAGGTAGTGTCGTGGTTGGAATTCGAACCAGCGACCATTTTTACTGCTAGGCGAGAGTGCTAACCACTACACCACTGTGCCAGGTTGACTTGAGAAAATAGGTTTGAAACATTTCGATGAATTTAATAAAGGAACCACTTACTGTATATGGCCTGTGCACTTTACCTGCGTCCAGGGCCCCAGGTCCCAAGTGTAGAAGCACGGGGTGATAAAGCAGGGAACAGCAGACAAGGGTCTGTCATGGGGTGGACAAAATTCCGGCTCCACCACTATATCTGTCCCTGCCACTGTCTGCATACACACCACCTTCTGCCGGGATATGCCATAGCCACAAGCAGCAGAGCATGGACCGATCTCCACCACTTGCCACCTAGAGGACGAAAAGAAGAAGGCAGCTTATTAGAAAGATTTGTTTCAACTTGAACTCTAGTACCAACAATGCTAAGATGTGAAACTAAATGCTACATGCAGGGCCGGTGCTACCACTAGGCAAACTAGGCAGCCGCCTAGGGCGCAGTGCTGCCTAGGGGCGCCTGGCCGCTGATTTCCCTCCACGTCTGCATGGTCTTCAGGCTGCAGCATGTAACTAACTCAGTCTCAGGCAGCTGCTCCGTCTGGCCAGTAGTGTAATTAGAGACGCAGCGCAGCACTGGAGCCAGCGCTAGAGGAAGCCGAGTCTATGCTACCTGTATAGCGCTGCCTCCTGTCACATGGGCAGTATAAAGTGGGTGGAGTCAGGGGTGGGGCCAATGGGGGCCGCAAAATGAGGTTTCGCCTAGGGCGTCAAAAATCCTTGCACCAGCCCTGGCTACATGACACTACTTTTCTCATTTAAACTCTTTTCAGGATACCAAGAAGAATGCATGAACATGCATCAGTGGTGTACTATTTACAGTTAAAGCAGTATTAAACCCATAACCAAATATGTAATATATTGTTAATATATTTAACGGTACAGAAGGAAAAATTGGGATTTTTACGGTGCCTACACAGACTCAGTAATAGCTTAATTCATATAATACAGAAACAGTGTAGTATTTTCTTAAAAAAGTAACAATTTTATTCAAATACAGAGAGTAAAAAAAAAAAAATAATAAAGATGGGGTCCAGTAAAGCCATAACAGATTGATCTATGCACACTATCCCGACATGTTTCGCTGGTGGCTTCCTCAGGGGATGTGCAAGCTAATAAAATATCAAACAAAGAAATATGATAAATACACTACCAAGCATTATCAAAAAACATCAAAAAGAGAAAAAAAAAATTCTCTTTGATGTTTTTTGATAATGCTTGGTAGTGTATTTATCATATTTCTTTGGAAGTCCAACATGGCACCTCATTGCAAAGAATTGTTGCTCTACATGAAGATGGCCTAGGCTATAAGAAAAATTGCCAAGATCCTGAAACTGAGCTGCAGCACGGTGGCCATCTTCTAAAGATGATGCATAAGAAAGCCAGCAAACAGTTTGCTGAAGACAAGCAGACTAAAGAGATGGATTACTGGAACCATGTCCTGTGGTCTGATGAGACCAAGATAAAGGTATTTGGTGTCAGATGGTGACAAGCGTGTGTGGGGGCAACCAGGTGAGGAGGACAAAGACAAGTGTGTCTTGTCTACAGTCAGGCATGGTGGTGGGGGTGTCATGGTCTGGGGCTGCATGAATGCTGCCGGCACTGGGGGGCTACAGATCATTGAGGGGACCATGAATGCCAACATGTACTGTGACATACAGTTATACAGTTTGTTTTTTTGTTTGTTTTTTTGTTTTTTATATTTTCAAGTTGTACTTCTGCTATAGTTGTTTGTTCATAAAATTTGGTTTTATTTATAAAGACGTTATCTATCACAATGGCTAAATCTGTGTCTATAGTGCATGTTCAAACTTTCATATCATCAATAATAACATGTTATTCGATTTTTTACTCCAGGAGAATTTATTGAGTTTACTAATTCTGAAGAAATGTTTAAATAATGCATTACAATTTAGTTATACCCATTAGATTTTAGACAACTAAAATGTACTGGAGATTTTGGTCGACTAAAATACGACAAAAACAAAAACAACTGAGGTGACTAAAATACGATTAAAACTAAAATGGCATTTTAGTCAAAAAGACTATAACTAAAACGAAATCGAAATTTGATGTCAAACTTAACACTGATTAAAAGTCCACATGCAGCACTAATGTTATGGCATTGCAATGCATTAACCACTTCCCGACCAGCGCACGACGATGTACGTCGACAGCATGGCACGGGCAGGCATATTGGCGTACATGTACGTCCAATATTCGTTGCCGCCGTGCCATCGGGAGCGCGCCTCTGGCGGCGCGCTCCCGCGCTGGTCGGGACCCCCGTGAGTCCGGTCGCGGGACCCGCGGACTCGATCGCCGCGGGCATCCCCGCGATCGTCTCACGGAGCGGCCGAATGGAGGAAATGCTGTATAAACAACATTTTCCCATTCTGCCTAGCAACTAGTGACGCTGATCTCTGCTCCATGTGATTGGAGCAGAGATCAGTGTACACTAAATGAAAGCCCAACCCCCCCACAGTTAGTAACACACCCCTAGGAACACTTAACCCCTACACTGCCACCCACTGGTTAACCCTTTCACTGCCAGTGTCATTTACACAGGAATCACTGCATTTATATAGCAGTGATTACTGTATAAATGACAATGGTCCCAAAAATGTGTCAAAAATGTCCGATGGGTCCCCCACAATGTCGCAGTTACAATAAAAATCGCAGATCGCCGCCATTACTAGTAAAAAAAAAATAATAAAAAATTATTAATAAAAATGCTATAAAACTATCCCTATTTTGTAAACGCTATAACTTTTGCGCAAACCAATCAATAATCGCTTATTGCGATTTTTTTTACCAAAAATATGTACAAGAATACGTATCGGCCTAAACTGAGGGAAAAAAATGTTTTTTTATATATTTTTGGGGGATATTTTTTATAACAAAAAGTAAAAAATAATGCGTTTTTTTCAAAATTGTCGCTCTATTTTTGTTTATAGCGCAAAAAATAAAAACCGCAGGGGTGATCAAATACCACCAAAAGCAAGCTCTATTTGTGGGAAAAAAAGGACGTCAATTTTCTTTGGGAGCCACGTCGCACGTCCGCGCAATTGTCAGTTAAAGCGACGCAGTGCCGAATCGCAAAAAGTGGTCTGGTCTTTGACCAGCAAATTGGTCCGGTCTGAAAGTGGTTAAGGTAAAAAAATCTTTTGCCTTTAGAACCACTTTAAATAAAGTTTGATGAACCCGCTTTGAACCAAACCCAGGAATGTTTGGCCCCTCCTCTCTACTAACCATATATAATGCAATGTTAATGAGGATAAATATTGGATGAGTTTACCTTGGTGGGCAAGGCTGTTGGTTGCAAGGCTCCTGTTCTTGAGGATGAGGCAGGTGCTGGCATTCCGCATCTGCCACAATTTGTTCCTCGGTACTGCCTTGCTGAGTATCCCGAGTACAATAGAGAACACGTTGTAAAATTCCTCCTCCACAGGTCACACTACACGATCCAGTCTTGTAGCGCCACCTAAAAAGCCATTCAATGTGTTTACTGTTTGCTCACAGTGCTCTATATAGGTAACTGATATTTCTATTTAGGAGACGAAGTTCTTTGATGGTAAATACGTGTTAATAATATGTCATCGATCTTACCGGACTGGGCAGGGCTCAGTGGCGCATGGTTTCATGAAGCCTGGATGAGGTAAGTGGCTGCACCTGGAGGGGGCTAGTTTGTGTGAGATATCATTTTCTTTTCGGACACATGTGACAGAAAGCGGGATTATTCCTCCGCCGCAGGTTAACGGACACGGCGACAACTCCTGAACCTCCCAGCTGTGCAGACAAGGACACAATATATTTAACAGTGTAATAACACCTAATCAAATCTGTGCAGCGTTATCTGAAAATAATTTGAATCAATGATAACATTACTCGGGTTGATTTACTAATGAGCAGCACAGTGGTGTAGTGGTTAGCACTCTCGCCGAATCACAACCACGACACTACCTGCATGGAGTTTGCATGTTCTCCCTGTGCCTGTGTGGGTTTCCTCCGGGTACTCCGGTTTCCTCCCACACTCCAAAGACATGCAGGTAGGTTAATTGGCTTCTGTCCAAAATTGGCCCTAATATATGAATGGGGACCTTGGATTGTGGGCTCCTTGAGGGTAGGGACTGATGTGAGTGTGTAATGTACAGGGATAGGGACAATTGTAGAACTGGATGGACTGGTGTCTTTATTCAACCTTACTAACTATGTAACTATGAGTGAAACTAAAGGCAAATATACTCTGCACTTTGCAAGTGCAGTTCTACTCTGCAAGGGAATTTGCTTCAGCGCTTAGTAAATGAGGAGAGGCTCTGACGACTTCCATCATCCAATCATGTGCATGCAAAAATGCTGTTTTTATTTGTCATTTTCCTTTCATGCACATTCCTTGCTCATCCCTGAAGAAAATGAACATTATGAGTATCTAGAAGCATGGGGTGTCCACAGAACTTTTTTTTTTTTTTGGGGGGGGGTCATCATTTTAAATTCACCGCCCCTTTTTGACAATATTATGAAAGGGAGGGGCTTAGTCATCATATAGAGCGCAAGCATGCATAGGTATGAGAAACCTGATGCAAAAGCTTAAAGTGGGGTACCCCCTAAAAAAAAAAAATTAAAAGTCAGCAGCTACAAATACTGCAGCTGCTGGCTTTTAATAATCGGACACTTACCTGTCCCGGGTTCCAGCGATGCGGGGGAACGAAGCCCCCCCCTCGCTCCCCGCTCCGCTCGCAGCGCCGTCATGCATACTGTGGGCACCCGGCTGTGGCTTCACAGCCGGGCACCCACTGCGCATGCGCGAGCGGCGCAGGGCGCCGTGATACGCCGTACAGTCACCTGGGACACGTGACAGGTCCCAGGTAAATGTGCGGCGCGAGGGGAAGTGATGTCACCAGCCCGGGCAATGAAGAAGGCAGACTACGAGGGACCCCCTAGCAACCGGTATTTAGAGGTGAGTAAAAATTTTTTTTTTTGCCAATTATTTTTTTTTGATTTTTTTAAAGATTTTTAAGTGGTTTTATTTTTTGGGGGGCAACTCCACTTTAAAGCGGTAGTAAACCCGCTAATGTTTTTTTTTTTTTTTTTACCACCTGCAAAGCAAAAGGCAAAATGAGCTAGTATGCACCGCATACTAGCCCATTATGAAATACTTACCTTAGAACGAGGCCCCCACATCTTGCCCGATCCACGCCGAGGGAGCTGACATGCTCCCTCTACGTTTCTTCCGGGTATCACGGCTCCAGCGCTGTGAGTGGCCGGAGCCACGATATCGTCACTCCCGCGCATGCACTCGGGAGATTTCATCCCGGCCGGGTCCGGCCACTGCCGGGCTTTCAGCTGAGAATCCCCTTGTGCGCATGCGCCGCTGCAGTCAGCGGCGCATACCGAGGGGAACGGTTTAGATATTTTTTTTACCTACAGGTAAGCCTTATTATAGGCTTTCCTGTAGGTAAAAGTAAAAAAAATGAGTATACAACCACTTTAATAGAAGGATCAAGCTGCCATCGTCTGATTAGCAATTTCTACCATGCTCCACCCCTAAGTCCGCCCCTAAACAGGCCCTTGGAAATTATCTCATAAAATTACACTGTTATATGTTTTATGCAGAATTAAGTTCCAAAAATGAATGTTAACAACACCTTTAAAAATATTGACCTAAAGCATATCAGTGCCCATCAATGCAGCCTCTTAGTGCCCATCAGTGCAGCCTCATCAATGCCCATCAGTGCAGCTGTTCAGTGCCCATCAGTACAGTCCCATCAGTGCAGGTTATCAGTGCAGCCCCATCAGTGTAGTTTATCAGTTCCGCCTCATCAGTGGCCATCAGTGCAGCATATCAGTGGCCATCAGTGCAGCATATCAGTGGCCATCAGTGCAGCATATCAGTGGCCATCAGTACAGCCTATCATTGCCCATCAATGCAGCCTATCATTGCCCATCAATGCAGCCTATTAGTGCAGCCTACCATTGCCCATCAGTGCACTGTATTATTGCCCATCAGTGCAGCATAATTACCCACCAGTGCAGTGTATCATTGCCCACCAGTGCAGCATAATTACCCACCAGTGCAGTGTATCATTGCCCATCAGTGCAGTGTGCCCATCAATTGCAGCCACTGTGCCCATCAAATGCAGCCACTGTGCCCATCAAATGCAGCCACTGTGCCCATCAAATGCAGCCACTGTGCCCATCAAATGCAGCCACTGTGCCCATCAAATGCTGCCACTGTGCCCCATCAAATGCTGCCACTGTGCCCCATCAAATGCTGCCACTGTGCCCCATCAAATTCTGCTACTGTGCCCAATCAAATTCTGCTACTGTGCCCAATCAAATGCAGCCAATGTATCCATCAAATGCAGCCACTGTGCCCATCAAATGCTGCCACTGTACCCCATCAAATGCTGCCACTGTACCCCATCAAATGCTGCCACTGTGCCCATCTAATGCTGCCACCGTACCAATCAAATGCTGCTACTGTGCCCAATCAAGTGCTGCCACTGTGCCCACCAAATGCACCATCAAATGCAGCCACTATGCCCATCAAATGCTGCCAATGTACCCCATCAAATGCTGCCACTGAATATATGAAACATTATATATAACCCTTTAACAGAGTTGCTTTATGAGATTAGATATATGCAAAAATGTGTTGTGCCCACTCACCCGCTGTCTACCCGGGACTTACCCCATCCTGGTGGCGGGTGATGACAGCAAGCTGTGGGACCTTGCAGCGGGTCAGGCAGTGGCGAGCTGTGTCCTCCATGCATCTCCTCCCCTCCTCCTGATAGGCATCTAATAGCAGCACCTGTCCTTTCAGCCAATCAGGTGACAGGTAACAGATCCACGCTTTGTGATTGGCGGAGAGGCGATTCAGTGTTAGAAAAGCAAATATTAATTCGCTTTTATAACACACCTGGGTGGACGCCAAATGTAATTCTTTGCACTCCGAATCCACCTTTTTAGTAGCCTTTCAGAGCCTATGGCTCTAATCAGGTTCTTCAAAAATACACCCCGCCACTGTAATTCAGGCGCCCGGCGTTCGAAAAGGGGCCGGAAGCCTGGATAGGAGGTGGCGGTGGCGGCCATGGATAGATTCATGCTATGCATGAATCTATCCATTATTCATAGATGGGGTGGCTGGAGAGAGGGGGCGCCCGTTATTACAAATGTCAGAGGCAGGGTAAACTTAGACCTGTAGTGCCTAAACAGGTGCGAATAGGCAGTGCTAAATATTTGCACTCATTTGCAGGAACACAATAAATTAAAAACACATAGTGAGACATTTAGTAAAATTAAGCTCATTACAGAGGTGGACAGCTCTGCGGTCGGCATGGTCGCTGCTGTGCGTCTGGTTTCAGTGTTTGGTTGCAATTATTTTCAGGCACTTCTTCTTTGGAGTAAAACTGGACACAAACGTAATGTAGTTCCAAAGTTCCTAAAGAAAGAGTATGATTAGCAAAATCAAGAGCTTCTCGAGTTACTACAGTGCATAGCAGTGCAGGCAAAATATTGTCTGGGCAACCCAAATCTTCATTCCCTTTAACCTTGCACTCTTCTATTCTGAATGGACAGGAAGACATAAAATGTTATAGAACATAAGAGCAAGAATAAGGTTAAAGCGGAGGTCCACCCTAAAATGGACCTTCCGCTCATCGGATTCCCCCCCCCCTCCGGCGCCACAATTGGCACCTTTCAGGGGGGAGGGGGGTGCAGATACCTGGATAATCCAGGTAACTGCACCCACTTCCGGGATAGCTCTCTGCGGAAAGGGGCGTACGTTACGCCCCTTTCCGCAAGCGCCCGCCCCCTTCAGCAAGTGCCCCGCTGCCTGCTGGGAAACGCACAGCTCCCAGAGGCAGCGGGGACTGTCCTCATTGCGCAGCGCGGCTCGCGCATGCGCAGTAGGGAACCGGGAAATTAAGCCGAAAGGCTCCATTTCCTGATTCCCATACCCAAGATGGCGGCGGCAGGACCCGACAGACGACCTAGTGATCGGCTTCGGGTGCCGACATCGCGGGCGCGCTGGGCGGGTAAGTGTCACTATTTTAAAAGTCAGCAGCTGCAGTATTTGTAGCTGCTGGCTTTAAAAAAAAAAAAAAAAAAACGCGGAGTCCCGGTGGACTCCCGCTTTAACCAAAAGTACAGTTATTGTATTACATTGAAACATTGTATATAACCCTTCAACAGAGTTGCTTTCTGAGATTAGATATATTCAAAAATTTGATATATTAAAAAACAGATTGCTAAGCAAGGACCGGTTTCTGACTAGGGTTTCCACCTTTTCTTCAAGTCAAACCCGAACAGTTTTGCGGCGCACAGCCATTTTTTTTTTGATAGTATAAACTATACATATATTTTGCTACTAAATAACATTTCTAATCATATGAACTTAATAACAAGAGTTCCCCCTTTACATCAGAGTTCACAGAGTTCCTCCTTTACATCTGGACTCGCAGAGTTCTCTTTCACTGTAAGGGGGGACTCTGATGTAAGGGAGAACTCTGGGGACTCTGACATAAGGGATGCTCTGGGAACCCTGATTTATGGGGGAACACTGAGAACTCTGATGTACGGAGAGGACTCTGCTGTAAGGGGAAACACTGTGGCCTCTGCTGTAAAGGGTAACTCTGATGTAAGGGATACTCTGAGAACCCTGATTTGCCTTAGTGTACTCACTCAGAGGCAGGAGGGGGAAGGGGGGAGACTTCAGTCAAAAATAGGGATGGATGGTGAGCTCACTCACTCCTTGGCAGTCAGCACCTCTCATTCAGATGGATCTGAGGCTTCAAATTTCCAGCCCCCACTTTCCTTTTCTGAGGCACAGTGCTAGGGATTGGAGTGTGGGCAGACACAGAGGGGTAGGGAGGAGGGGAAGAGGTGCAGATCAGGCCCTCTCTCCTCTCCCGTCTGTATGTGTTTGGGGGGAGGGGGGGGGGTATGGTTTGTTAGTGCTGGCTTTGAGCAGTGTGAAAGAGGGTGTAACAGACACTCTCAGCTGCAACAACTGCAGCCAGCAACCCTGCTGGGAAGCCATAGTCCAGTCTAAATAATGTGTTCGGGTTTTCAGACAGTCCGAAACCTGGACACATGATTTCAAACCCAAACTGTCCGGGTGAATCCTGGACAGGTGGCAACCCTACTCCAAAGACATGCTAGTAGGTTAGTTGGCTCCTGTCTAAATTGCTCCATGTATGAATGTGAGTTAGGGACCTTAGATTGTAAGCTCCTGGAGGGCAGGGACTGATGTAAATGTACAATATATACAGTATTTTTGTTAAGCACTGCGTCAATTGACGGCACTATACAAGTACCTGTAATAAATAAATAAAGAAAACACTGTGCTGTGTGACAGGGCTGTGTAATCCCAGAACTGGAAGAACAGAAATACAAATCCCTTTGCAGGTAAAGCAGCTCCCTTATTTCATCTGTGAATTCAGCTGTTTGCCTGGAGTTGAGCTTGAAATCTACTCATTGCTGTCAGATTGAATGCATGTGAAGTTTGCATGGATGACAACAGAGCAACTTCATTTGTTAGTGGATAATGCAGACTCACCAGTGCCACAGGTCACAGAACATGCACCCTGTATTGGGCTCCACACAAAAACCTGCGTATCATTCCAGAAGGGGAAGACGCCGAGAGGCAAATCTCCTTTTACTGAAGAAATGATCTGATGACAAAGAAAATAAATCAGAATGAATATTAATATAAACATGTACTGTAGGTCCAGATTTTATCTGGAAAGGGAGATAACAGAAAAGTTATAAAGTTTAGTGACTTGGCAAAAATGGGGTGTTAAAGAGGAAGTAAAGGCACTTTTTTTTTTTAATGCAACCTGCAAGGCAAAGGCATAATGAGCTAGTATGCCTGAGGGGCACGCTCTGTGATCGGCGAGTCTATGAGACTCGCCTGATCACGGATCGGAGCAAGGGGTCGATCCCGACCCCTTACCACGTGATCAGCTGTCAGCCAATGACAGCTGATCATGTGACAAAACAGAGCCGGTAATCGGCTATTTTTCCTCCTCGCGCTGACAGCGCAAGGAGAAAAAAAAAGCCGATCACCGGCGGCCGTGATCGGGACATCAGTCCCGATCACAGCCAGCGTATCAGTGCCCACCTGCCCCCTGACAGTGCCACCTATAGAATAAAAAAGTGCCCCCCATCAGTGCCCACAGTGCCACCCATTAGTGCCCACAGTGCCATCTATCAGTGCCCACAGTGCCACCTATCAGTGCCCACAATCTGCCGCAAAAACAGTGCTGCACCTCAGTGCCACATATCCGTGCCCATCAGTGTCATCTACCAGTGCCCATCAGTGCCCAGCAGTGCCACCTATCAGTGCCCATCAGTCCCATCTATCAGTGGTACCCATCAGTGCCCATCCATGCCACTCATCAGTGCCACCCATCTGTGCCATCTTATCTGCACCCATCTTTGCCCATCAGTGCCACCTTATCTGTGCCCCTCAGTACTGCCTTATCTGTGCCCATCGGTGCCACCTTATCTGTGCCTATTAGTGCCAACTTAACTGTGCCTATCAGTGCCCAACAGTGCAGCCTATCAGTGCCCACCAGTGCCGCCTCATCAGCGCATTTCAATGAAGGAGAAAAATGACCTGTTTGCAAAATTTTATAACAAACTATTAAACATGATTTTTAATTTTTTTTTTATTTTGCATCTTTTTTTGTTTGTTTAGCAAAAAATAAAACTCCCAGCTGTAATTAAATACCACCAAAATAAAGCTCTATTTGTGGGAAAAAAATGATAAAAAAAATTTCATTTGGGTACAGTGTTGTATGACCGCGCAATTGTCATTCAAAGTGCATCAGCGCTGAAAGCTGAAAATTGGTCTGGGCAGGAGGGGGGTTTAAGTGCCCAGTAAGCAAGTGGTTAGTGTCCAAGGTGCTATAGTCCTTAAAATTATCAACTTTATTTTGTTCCAATCTCGAAGGGAAACCATTTTAAACTCCCCTGTGAATCTCTCTTTCTTTCTAGTTTGTATATGTAGACAACGCATACTCACCCGTTCCCAGCCAACAGGGCACACACTGATCACACATGGAACATGTTCTGATGGCTTCTCCTGCCTTGAGCATTTAGAGGCATCCACCACAGCGTCCAAGCCAGACTGAGATTGTACACAGGAGACTTGGCGCCTTGCTGTCCCCGAGCCACAGATTGCTAAGCAAGGACCGCTTTCTGACACCTCCCACCTGCACAGAAGGAAAACATTTATGTCAGTCTTCAGAAACAAGATGGCCAAATCAGGGGCGGATCCAGGGGGGGGGGGGGGGCAACAGGGAAATTGCCCCCTCTGAGAATACGGCCAACAGATGACAGCGCGGTCGGTTCCGCGGGTGCCAGCGCGGCCGGTTTCCATGGGTGACTGTGCTGAGTGCTGGTGAGTGGACGGGTGAGGGGGGGGGGCAGCTGGGCGGCTTAGGAGGGCTGCTGGCCAATCAGGAAGCCAGCGGGCAGGGGAGCAGGGAGATGACATCATCTCTCACTGCCCTGCATCCCTCCAGTTCCGCCCTCACTGTGCGGGAAGCTGTGTGCATCATCTCTCTGCCGCTTATCTTCACTCTGGGACACAACAAAAGACCACCTTAGCAGAAAAGTGACACAGTAGGTGACAATCCACAATGTGTGGCAGGCTACGTGACAAGTGACAATCCGCAATATGTGGCAGGCTATGTGGCAAGTGGCAATCCGCAATGTGTGGCAGGCTACGTGACAAGTGGCAATCCGCAATGTGTAGCAGGTGACATGGCAAGTGACAATCTGCAATGTGTGGCAGGCGACATGGCAAGTAACAATCCGCAATGTGTGGCAGGCTATGTGGCAAGTGACAATCAGCAATGTGTGGCAGGTGACATAGCAAGTGACAATCAGCAATGTGTGGCAGGTGGCGTGGCAAGTGACAATCAGCAATGTGTGGCAGGTGATGTGGCAAGTAACAATCCGCATTGTGTGGCAGGCTACGTGGCAAGTGACAATCAGCAATGTGTGGCAGGTGACGTGGCAATCCGCAATGTGTGGCAGGTGACGTGGCAAGTGACAATCCGCAATGTGTGGAAGGCTACATGGAAAGTGGCAATCCGCAATGTGTGGCAGGTGACGTGGCAATCTGTAATGTGTGGCAGGTGATGTGGCAAGTGACAATCCGCAATGTGTGGCAGGTGACATGGCAAGTGGCAATCCGCAATGTGTGGCAGGTGACATGGCAAGTGGCAATCCGCAATGTGTGGCAGGCTACGTGACAAGTGGCAATCCGCAATGTGTGGCAGGCTATGTGGCAAGTGACAATCAGCAATGTGTGGCAGGTGACATAGCAAGTGACAATCAGCAATGTGTGGCAGGTGGCGTGGCAAGTGACAATCAGCAATGTGTGGCAGGTGATGTGGCAAGTAACAATCCGCATTGTGTGGCAGGCTACGTGGCAAGTGACACTCAGCAATGTGTGGCAGGTGACGTGGCAATCCGCAATGTGTGGCAGGTGACGTGGCAAGTGACAATCCGCAATGTGTGGAAGGCTACATGGAAAGTGGCAATCCGCAATGTGTGGCAGGTGACGTGGCAATCCGTAATGTGTGGCAGGTGATGTGGCAAGTGACAATCCGCAATGTGTGGCAGGTGACATGGCAAGTGACAATCCGCAATGTGTGGCAGGTGACGTGGCAAGTGGCAATCCGCAATGTGTGGCAGGTGACATGGCAAGTGACAATCCGCAATGTGTGGCAAGTGACATGGCAAGTGACAATCTGCAATGTGTGGCAGGTGACATGGCAAGTGACAATCCGCAATGTGTGGCAGGTGACGTGGCAAGTGACAATCCGCAATGTGTGGCAGGCTACATGGCAAGTGGCAATCCGCAATGTGTGGCAGGTGACGTGGCAATCCATAATATGTGGCAGGTGATGTGGCAAGTGACAATCCGCAATGTGTGGCAGGTGACATGGCAAGTGACAATCTGCAATGTGTGGCAGGCTACATGGCAAGTGACAATCTGCAATGTGTGGCAGGTGATGTGGCAAGTGACAATCCGCAATGTGTGGCAGGCTACATGGCAAGTGGCAATCCGCAATGTGTGGCAGGTGACGTGGAAATCCGTAATATGTGGCAGGTGACGTGGCAAGTGACAATCCGCAATGTGTGGCAGGTGACATGGCAAGTGGCAATCCGCAATGTGTGGCAGGCTACATGACAAGTGACAATATGCAATGTGTGGCAGGTGATGTGGCAAGTGACAATCCGCAATGTGTGGCAGGTGACGTGCCAAGTAACAATTCGCATTTGGTGACAAGTGACGTGGCAAGTGACAATCCACATTTGGTGGCAGGCGACATGGCAAAGGACACCCTCGGGGCTCCCACTGATTCTGCATTATGGTGAGTTGAACCATTTAATGTTATATTACAATGTAATAATAGAAATTATGCACTTCAATCATCCTGACACCATAACGGCCATGGTGCCATAATGATTGAAGCGCCAATACCAGCCATTTCCCTGATAAATTGCCCCCAAAAAAACATAATTTATAGCAGTGCCCCTCCCGAGACTAGACCCTGGATCCGCCCCTGGGCCAAATACTACACATTTTCTCGTTGCTTCCAGTGGTTTCTGTATATCCAGTGAGCAAAGAAAGAGAAAATGGCAAACAGTTCAATCGTTTTATGGCCTCTTTCACATAGGTGGCTAAATATACTGCTGTTACTATATTTCCCTCCTTCCCATCTATGAAGGATAAGAGGGAAGTTACATATTAGAATGTTTTTGAATATCTACCAGTGCTTTCCACATCATGTTGATACCTTGCTGGGCACGGCCCTGTGTTACAGGAAACAAAGGCTTCTGGCCTGGAGGTGTGGGCACATTGCCATTCCGGCACAATGGTCTCAGTGTCGCGCAGCTTTTGGACACACTGGATTGTCCTGCTCATTAGGCCCCCTCCACAGGAGGCAGTACATGCCGAGGACTCCATTACATCCCACCTGGGGGGAAAAAAAGACATACCGAAGGAGATAGATGTAATAGAGGCAGTGATGTAGAACTGAGAAAACTGTAAAAAGAAAATCTTTGAACTTCCAGCTCACACAAGTCATAGGCAAACTTTCATTTGCTAAATATGTATTCCAGGTCTGTGCCTTGGAAATACTGAAAACAGATACAGAAAATTACAATTTCAAAAGTAGGCCCACAAGGTCAACTACCATATTTTCTCTGGTGACAGGGGCACTTTAAAACTGACAGTTGTGAGCAGCACACCACACCGCACACATCATACTATACAGAAAACGACACTGGAAGAAGGCAAGACTTGTGTGGAACAAGCAGTGGGACTTGTAACAGAATAGGTAATTGCTGAATGATCAGATGGTAAACTGTAACTTGCAGTTTACTAAACAGGTGCAAACTTTAGAAGTACAGCAATAATTCTTAACAGGATCAGGATGGCAAACAACATGAATACACTGCAGAATAAGGAAAGCTGCACAAACATGGATTCCTCACAGCAATGTCTCTTTTGACTTGAGCAGGGTAATATTTGGCTGCATTGCATAGTCTATACCAGCCTTTCTCAACCTTTTCAACAAAGAAGAACCCTTAAAATAGTTCTCCGGTCTCAGGGAACCCCTGCTAAAAATGAGAAATCTACAACTCATGATACATTAGTGTGATGGTCAGTGGGAAGAATGGTCCTTACACTTGTGGTCATTGGGAAGAATTACCTCCTTACAGATAGCTAAAAAGATCAATGGTGTCGGTGGGAACTTATCTGAGAGGCAGAAATTGCCCAATGCTGAAGGAACCCCTACAACCTCTGGAGGAACCCTAGGGTTCCACGGAACCCTGGTTGAGAATCACTGGTCTATACATTTCTATAACAATAGACAATCAAGCTAAGCATTATCATTTTATAAAAAAAAAAAAAAAAACTACTTGTAAATATTCTTTCTCATAAATAGAATCACTTTCAGTGAAGTCCACTTAGCTCTGGTAACACCGATGAACAGCTGGAGGGATCCAAGGCCCAAGAACAAAGCGCCACACCACTGGAACTGCACTACACTGTTAACAATTGGGGAGGGGCGCCTCACAATAGTTTGGTTTTTTAAAGAAGCTGCATACTATTAGGCTCCAGTCCAGCTGCTCAAACTCTGGTTCTGACAGTAGAAGTTTTTTTACCTGCCTGCAAATCACTGACCAGCTACCTCCGCCACATCAGGTGTGGTCTTTTTTGAGCCGTTGATGGAGGAAATATTCAGGAGCCCAGATAAGATAAACAGGAGCAATTGATGAAGGATTTGTTTCATCTCTGTGTAGGCCAGTCACTTCACTGGGTATATGTAAGAGTTTACAACCACTTTAATCATTTTGTTTCTAATATGATTATAATGCAATGTCCTCTATAATACTCCATCCAAATATTGACCAAATAAAACCAACAGACCTCGGAGGGCAGGGGTCATCACCACAAGGTTCCTGTGCTGGGCCAAGAATCTCAGAAGAATTACAAAACTTGGATTCAGCTGGCATTTGAAGAATGTGGTCGAAGCATTCATAGACAACATTTCGAAATCCTAGAGGATGACATCACAAGCACAGAATATTAATGATGATGATATCTATGCTATATCTATGATATCTATGCTAAGGTACAATGCATGACTGTAACCTATGTTGGATCTTTAAGAACAAATTCAAAATTCAAAATTTAGCTTTATATAGCTGCCTCTTAAAATGCCTTTGCTTATTTTCCACATTCAGGAGATGGAACCTCCCTTAACTTCAGCAGCTTCTAAACTCTTGTAAAAGCCAATGTGTACCTGGACACATAGGCTTTTATGGAGTCGCAGTTAGGAGCTTTGGAAAAAAAATGCCGAAAGCTCCTTAACTCAAGTTTAGAAGCTGTAGTGTACATGAGCTCTTAAAGGTTAGGCAGTTGACAAGACAGCAATTGTCAAAACTTAGCTGACCACTAACTTCTGGCTCTCAAGCTGAAGTGTCAGGCTTAGACAAAGTATGCAAAGCTAAATAGGGAGGATGCTAAATAGAGCTAAATTCATGTTTACATGTATATTTACATAAGTATGCACCCAAAAGTTAATACAAATTTTCGATTGAGTGCTTCCGTCAGTATACCGCTTCCTAAGTCCTGCATCACAAGTCCAATGGATCTGGCTATGGGAACCCCCAAGAACTAGACAACACCAGTCTTGGAGTACACCAGGAATATGACGTTTATTTGAGATCTCACACAAAATATATACAGTGCAGTGACTAAAACCTAACCTAATAAGCATGGGCTAATTATCTAATCAACACTGGACTCCTTCATTCAATTGCAGGTTAATTAGCACAAACAACAAAACAACAATTGGTGAAATATTCTTTAGAATCTGTGTCAAGCCAGACTAGACTCATTTACATTATACAAGACAACAGACAGGTGGCTGGAGTTGATGACATTAGCATCTAAGGCCGCGTACACACGGGCGGATTGTCTGCCCAACTAAGTTCGTCAGACAATCCGACAGACAGTCCGTCCAACATTTGAATGAACGGACTTGACCACACACGATGAACAGACAGTCCGCTGAAAGCTTGCGCGATGACGTGTACAGCACGTACGACGGGACTAGAAAAACGACGTCCTATACACTGCAATGCAACCTTCGGCCGTGTAAATGCTTTCTGAGCATGCGCCATACTTAGTCCGTCCAACTTGCCTACACACGAGCAGCTTGTCCGCTGAAACCAAGTTTGGACGGACAAAACCAAGTTTGGACGGACAAAATTACGGAAATTCCGAAAGACTTAGTCCGTCAGACTGTCCGCTGAAAAAGTCTGCTGAAGCCCACACACGAGCGGATTGTCCGCTGAAACACGGTTCAGCGGACTAAGTTGGGCAGACAATCCGCCCGTGTGTACGCGGCCTAAGAGTTTGTGTCCCAATAGTGTGATTCATTCTATTGCATTTACATATCCAGAGTCTGTGTGTCTTGGGGGGGGGCACGGACGCGAATCCAAGTAAAACCACCTCAGGGGTCCCCAGGCATACAGCTCACAAAGAGCGCCGTTCCCCCAAATGCGATGGCCCATAATCACAAGGCAAGAGGCTCGCATTCAGTCCCCTGCAAGAGCCTCGGTCCTGGCTAGGTCTGTCACATTTATATATATAATTTTTATATTATATATACGATATACCACAATATAGTCTCATTAAGAACAGCCTTTGCTGGTAAATTTCATTCTGTTCTTCCAGTTTTCCATGTTCTTATTATATGGTGGTATCACAAGCTAAACCCCACACATTCTACTTCCTATCAGGAAATATAAAATATACAATTTGTTTTATAATACGACGAGAAAGGTTTTATTGGTCTCACCTCCTCCACAGCTGGCTGAACAGGGTGCGAGGACCTGTATCCAGGCGTACGAATGATCCTTTTTGGGAACATAATAGCTGTAGGTGATGTCCGGATTGGTGACCTCTCCATATTCTGGCCCATATCTTCTGTAGACCTTTCAAGACAGTAGCCTTAATAATTCCAAAATTGAACAACAACAAAAAAAAAAGTTAAAAATCAGCATGCTTCACATCATTTTGTACCTGGACCTCAATGACGGAGGAGATGGGTCCACTGACAAGGACTTCTTCCAGACCGGGTAGCTTGTTAGCAGTTAAAATCAATCTGTACTCCATCTGCTTGTCCTCCACGACAGAGGGGTGAGTGATGTTTAAGGAGATACTCTGCTTTCCAGCTACAATGTAGTCCGAGTTTTCTTTAATAGCTGGATCACAACAGAAAAATTCAGATATCTGTGAAAGTTTCTAACTGGGCCATCACAGCTTTTTTTTTTTTTGTAGCATGATACGAATGTAAAAATACATTAATGCAAACATTTCACAAATTAGGGTCTACCGCCCTCCCTACCCCCATGATATGACTATAGTTACAAGGGATTGTGGGATAGCTTGTTATTTCTTACCTAAATGAGTAAAGAGTGGCTTTTTATTGGTCACTCTAAGTGTCATGGCTCCAACCGGGACGGTCAGGAATGTGAAATACTCTGCAGCATAAGAAAAAAAAAAAGATAGATAGATGTATAGATATATAGATAGACAGAAGATTTAGCATTTAAATTTTATTTTTAGCAAGTTTGGATTTAGATTTCACTATCCAAAGGATTGTAACTTACCCCCAGCTATTCCTTCTGTAAAAGAGCCACTAACTTTGTTGCATGTACTGTTGTCCCCGCCACAGACTCCACAGTGATCCGCCACCATCTCAGAATCCATCACTCCATCGCATCCAAAGACCTGAGCGAGACACCTGCATTAGACACAGGCAGATTTAAAGGCCAACCTTTTTTCATTTTGGATAGGCTTGGAAAAAGTAAATACTTCTGTCAAAAATGTATTGCTGCCCATGACCCTGTTGAGGAGATTTCACCTCACTTCCTGTTTTTCGGACATGTCTGAAAAACAGGAAGTTGTCATGGCAGCAGTTGCCACTGGGGCAGAAAGACTAGAACAGTAATTTTACCCTGACAGAGGTTCCAACCTTTCCTTAATTTACTGAAAAAATGTGTTTTGTTTCTAGGTTCCTGCTGGAGATATTTACCATCACTTCCTGTATTGACAGGACATGAGGGAAAATCTTCCCAATAGGGTTAGGGCCCACAACAAAATAAATATCAGACCCTCATCCGAGCACACTACCCAGCCGGTCAGGAAAGAGGGTGGGGATGAGCGAGCGCCCCCCCCCCCTCCTCAGCCATACCAGGCCGCGTGCCCTCAACATGGGGGGTGCTTTGGGGAAGGGGGGGCCCCCACCCCAAAGCACCTTGTCCCCATGTTGATGAGGACAAGGGCCTCTTCCCGACAACCCTGGCCGTTGGTTGTTGGGGTCTGTGGGCGGGGGGCTTATCGGAATCCGTGTGCCCCCGTTAATAAGGGGGCCCCCGGATACCGGCCCCCCACCCTATGTGAATGAGTATGGGGTACAATGTACCCCTACCCATTCACCTGTGCAAAAAATTTAAAAAAAACACAACACACAAGGGTTAAAATAGTTTATTGCACAGTTCCGGTTGTCTTCTTCCGTCTTCTGCTAGCTCTTTTACTAGCGGAGGAGCCCGGCTTTCTTCTTCGACGCCGCCCCCTCTTGTTCCGATTTCAGGGGTCTTGTCCCCCTCTTCAGTGGTCTTGTCTCCCTCTTCAGTTCTTCTTACTGGGCCACCGGGCCTTCTTCCAGCTCTTTTACAAGCGGTGGCCCGGTCTTCTGTCGCTGCCACCTTCTGTTCTTCTTTTCTTGAGCTGTTGCCTCGTGGCTGTCTCTGGTCACAATGACAGGCACACGGTGTGTGGCGACTTATATAGGGACATCGCCGGATGATGTTCCCGCCCATTATGATGTCACAGTCCCAGCATCCTCTGTGCAAAACTACTTTCTTAGTCCGTTGGACTTTTGGGTAAAAAAAGTCCGCCGGAGCCCACACATGGGCCCGCCGGACTTTGCTACCAGATTGTTTGATCGTGTGTATGCGGCTTTAGAGTTGGGTTTTACGGAGACTCTTTCTGCATCTTCTTCCCTTATACACTTTCAAGAGAAACTCCCACCTTTACCTATGTAATTGTCTGGATTTTCCTACATTTACAAATCTTTCCTATACCGTAAAGGTGAGATCAGCATATTTTATAGGACCAAAGCCATCCCCCTCTATATATATTAGCTGTACTGTACAAATAGAATAGCTATGGAAGAGCCCTGGGGCCATCAAAATTTTTTTTTTCAGAATTCTGAGTTTGAAAGTCAGAATTCTGACTTTGAAACTCAGAATTCTGTAAAAAAAAAAAAAAAAAATTTAAATTTACAATTCTGACTTTGAAAGTCAGAATTCTGAGATTAAAACTCAGAATTCTGAGTTTGAAAATCAGAATTCTAAGATTCAAAGTCAGAATTCTGACTTTCAAACTCAAAAAATAATTCAGAATTCTTTTTGATGGCCCCAGGGCTCTTCCATAAGCTATATATCAAATATTACATTGTATCATCAAATCATCATCAAATAAAGTTTTCAAATCACAAACCTCTAAATATATTACACTTTGCAAAGCAGAAATATCACTTCTGAAAATGATGTTAGATTTTTTTTTTATAGCAGTGACATCACCCTTCAAATATATTTTACAGAAGTGACATCATTGCAAATAAAATGTATAAATTCTGGATTCACATTGCTGCTGTCCAGTGATACGTTTTACTTTACATTAGTGAAGCTACTGTTTTCTAATTACAATTTATTTCTGATGATATCATTGTCCTTTATTGGATAAAATTCAGTGGTTACTATAGTAAAAAAAAAAAAAAAAAAGAAACTACATTTTTAATAACTTTTTACTGGCCTCACCTTGCATCGACCGGCAACGCAGATGTTAAACATGCCGTTTGCCTCTGTGCTTTGCTGACATCGGGTGCCATCTATGAAGCACTCCCCTCTTCGCACCATGAAACTCATCCCCTCTGCCTGACACATATGCTGACAAAGCTCATCACCTGGTTTTCAAACAAAAGAATAACAACACACTGGCACCAACTGGGATTTAATGTCCATAGTAGCCACTTTAATTACCAAAACTATCAATATAAATAACAATTTAAATTACCATATAAATACCAAATATTCATACCAAATAACAAGTAAAAGACTGAATGTATACTGGAGTCTCAATGCCCCTTGTGGGCAACCAAGTAATACCCAGGGCCTTCTTTAATATTGATTGGACCCTGGGCAAAATTTTTCTTGGGGCCCCCCCATGCAGTTTTGCTCTCCACCTGCTCTGAGACATGCAATAAATATCAGCTAGACTCAAAATCAGTTTACTGAATCAGATCAGGCAGCTATTGCGATTGGTTGCCAGAGGGTTACAGTGTATGATTACCGCTCACTGACTGGTTGCTAGAGGTTACAGCACACATTAGGGCTCACTGATTAGTTGCTAGTGGTTACAGCACATGATTTGTGCTTTATTGATTGGTTGCTAAAGATTACTGTGGATATGACCTCAGGGGGGCATGATATACATATCAATGCCACCAGCCGCTGCTATTTACATATGAATGCTGCTGCTATTTACATATGAATGCCGGTAATTGACATGAAAACACGGGGTCTGCAGGTGAGCCATCTGTACATAAGAATAGGGCAGAACTGGGCAGCATTAGTAGCAGCACTTCACACTGAGGTATTGGGACACAGCACAGGACTAAAACCTCAAGGGATGAGGAAATTTAAACCAGGATAGTTGGCAAGTATGAGGCAGCTGCTTTGGGCCCCACAACAATGACAGGGCCCAGGGCAGCTGCCCCTTTTGCCCTGCCTTAAAAACGGCCCTGGTAATACCTATGACCCAAAAAGTAGACCTCCAGCCACACGCCACCGACTCTGAGACAGGGTCAGGTACACCATTTACTGCCATAAAGGTACGAACTTAGGGGAACCCGTACCCAAGACGGGCCTTGAACTCCGCCAGCCACCGTGACAGATCCCTAATCTACCAGAAACTGACCCATGACAGAATCGAAAACTCCAAAATTACAGGGGAGGGAGGGCAGGAAGATTCCTTGATGTCTGCTGTCTTCCTACTAAAACTTTCTTGGGACCGTCCTACCTACAACCCCCTATGGACCCCTCTTGTCTCGTCTACTTCACCAATTAGGTCCATTTTGCCTCCATCAAACTTCCAAAATTCTCCACCCCTGTCCTCCACTCCCCTTTTAACCCAGTCATCCTGTCCCTCTGTCCCTCTATCTATTCCTTCTGGAATTTTCCTCCGGGCCCGACTTTTTCTTGTTTTGAATGGAGTGTGGAAAGGTTAGAACATACCTGTATATGTGACCACTGCAGAGATTGACCCTTCCAATCTGTCTTGGTGATCACTGAAACCAAGACAGAAAGTGATGGGAAATCCAAAATTTTACAGTTGTCACCACCAAAACAATAATGGAGAGGTAATCCTCCAATGGGTACACCTGTTCCAGTGATAATTAAAAAGGGATTTTCCCTATTTTAGAAAAATCCTCCTTGTTGTGGCATGAAATGAGGGAGTTCCATCTTGACACGCTTACACCTTGGCACTATCCCATGAATGCATCAGCATTCCATGGTCATGTTGAAATGCATTAGCAGTGTTTTTGCAATGCAGGATCTCATATAAAGTTACTACATTTTAACCCAAAGGGGTTGATTTACTAAAGCCAAATAGGTTGTTCACTCTGCAAGGGAATTTTCCCCAGAGATTAGTGAATGAGGTGAAGCTCTGCTGACTTCCATCTTTAATTCATGTGCAAGCAAAACTGCTGCTTTTTAAATTTTTTCTGCAAGTGATTGGATATTCTTTACAAAGTGAAACTTCACCTCATTCACTAACTATTACCTTGCAAAGTAAAAAGCCTATATCTCTCAGAAGGTGAAAAAAGCAAACCTACCACTTACAATGCAAAAAACACCTTGTGGCGCTACAGAAACTACACACTGTTAAATAGCAGTGTACTATGATAACCAAAGCTACACAGCGTGTAGGGGGGCGTGGCTATACGGCGACCAGCACACACAGTAAAAGACTAGAAAGAAGGCGGAGGAAGGAGAACACACAAGTTGAAGGACTGGATATCACTATCTGGCGCTGCTTTCAAATTGGGTTGTCTGCTGTCAGGTACCACACAGATACCTTGTGTAGAGACGGTGCTATTTGATATAAACTTAGCTTGCTTCCAGTGTGCTCACCAATGCCTATGAGTGAAGGATCTTTGAATTGACCAGTGGAATGTCTATTTGAAGTGCCTGTTTTTAATTGGATCCATGTGAGTGTGATTTTAATCGAACGTTTTATTGAGATTAAAAATAGTTTTGCAATGTTGCACTATGGGAAGTTTCTTTTGTCTCCCTGAGGTAACTCTGAGATATTAAGTGATTATCCTCTGCTGCGAAGTTTTCACAAGAAGTGGCTGGAGAAATAGTCATCATCTGTATACACTATAAGCGTTTTTTGCCCGACACGAGAGTGCTGGGCAATACTGCTGGTGAGTGTTCTAAACAAGGGGGGCACTAACACCAAGGGTGCGGTGGAGGCTCTGCGGTTTATGGACACTTGGTTACAGAATGTTCACTTGAAAATGAATTCTTCTTTTTTGAACTATTGCCGTCATTACAGTTATTGCTCCTCAATAATTGTATTTGATTGAAGATCAATCTAATTTATTTTGGAACTGCACATTTCCATTAGAGCACTATTTGTCATTGTGTTCATTCTCTATATTTATGTTTTGTCACATATTCACTGTATCACTTTTGTGCGATTATTTTTTGATTGCATTTTTTCGCTATTTAATCACTATTTACTTTATTGTTGATTATATTTATTTATGCACATGTGTTTATAATTTTCACGTTGTGTAGCTTTGGTTATCATAGTACACTGCTATTTAACAGTGTGTAGTTTCTGTAGCGCCACAAGGTGTTTTTTGCATTGTAAGTGGTAGGTTTGCTTTTTTCACCTTCTTAGAGATATATTAAATTTTTTAAGTGGCAGCTGGGGGGAGGGAGAGTTTGAGCGCTGGGATGATATACTAATCGGGAGGTCATTGATAGTGTATCTTGAGTTTTTTCTAAAGTAAAAAGCCTATTTGCCTTTAGCAAATCAACCTCAATGTGTCATGGTCATCTTGTCATTTCTTGCAAATATTTTTTGGTTAGATAGACACACTTACCATAGGCAAAGGCAGCAGCCGATGTCCAGCTGTATTTTGAAATGACCCCAGGGGACAAGACGAGGGGTTTGTGGTCTGTAGTCGCACATTGTTCTGTCATAAAATCTAGTTGCGTCTTTCCACAATCCTTGAAGACAAACACACCAAAAATGTTCTTTTTTTTTACATAGAAGTACGTTTTTTTTACATACTCTCACCAGGACTGGACTGGGACAGAAATTTGGCCCTGGACTTCATCCAGACCGACCCGCTTACATTTTGAGTGTCCCATCAGCACCACCTTACATCAGAGTGTCCCATCAGCAGCCCCCTTACATCAGAGTGTCCCATCACCAGCCCCCTTACATCAGAGTGTCCCATCAGCACCCCCTTACATCAGAGTGTCACATCAGCAGCCCCCTTACATCAGAGTGTCCCATGACCACCCCCTTACATCAGAGTGTCCCATCACCAGCCCCCTTACATCAGAGTGTCCCATCAGCACCCCCTTTCATCAGAGTGTCCCATCACCAGCCCCCTTACATCAGAGTGTCCCATGACCACCCCCTTACATCAGAGTGTCCCATCAGCACCCCCTTACATCAGAGTGTCACATCAGCAGCCCCCTTACATCAGAGTGTCCCATCACCAGCCCCCTTACATCAGAGTGTCCCATCAGCACCCCCTTACATCAGAGTGTCCCATGACCACCCCCTTACATCAGAGTGTCCCATCACCAACCCCCTTACATATCAGAGTGTCACATCACCAACCCCCTTGCAACAGAGTGTCCCATCAGCACCCCCTTACATCAGAGTGTCCCATGAGCACCCCCTTACATCAGAGTGTCCCATCAGCACCCCCCTTACATCAGAATGTCCCATCAGCACCCCCCTTACATCAGAGTGTCCCATGAGCACCCCCCTTACATCAGAGTGTCCCATCACCAACCCCCTTACATCAGAGTGTCCCATCACCAGCCCCCTTACATCAGAGTGTCCCATCACCAGCCCCCTTACATCAGAGTGTCCCATCACCAGCCCCCTTACATCAGAGTGTCCCATCACCAACCGCCTTACATCAGAGTGTCCCATCATCACCCCCTTACATCAGGGTTTCCCATCACCAGCCCCCTTACATCAGAGTGTCCCATCACCAACCCCCTTACATCAGAGTTTCCCATCAGCACCCCTTACATCAGAGTGTCCCATCAGCACCAACTTACATCAGAGTGTCCCATCACCAGCCCCCTTACATCAGAGTGTCCCATCACCAGCCCCCTTACATCAGAGTGTCCCATCACCAGCCCCCTTACATCAGAGTGGCCCACTGAGCCATTGGCCCACCGGGAAACTCCCGATAGTCCCGATGGCCAGTACATGCCTGACTCTCACCACTGCAGTACAGCATCATCATTAACTGGTGTGTCGGTGATCAGGGACACTGACTGGTGACAGAAAGAAAAAAGTTATCATTTAAAAAAATATATATATATATTTTTTTTTTTATTTAATTTTTTTCCTTTTTTTTTTAATGATTATTTTTAACACACTTTGACCAGAGCAATATAATGTTACCATAGTAACATGGTATTGCTCCGGGGAAAGCGATCAGGTTTTTGTTTTACACTAGACATGTGCGCCGTCAATAGATTTGTTTAGTTTCGTTCCGTATTAGCTGTTAATTCGTATTTCGTAATTCATGTCCGAAATTCAATTTAGATTTGTACAAAATACGAATTTTCGTTAGGTTCGTGAACTTTTCGCAACAATTAGGAACGTTTGTTATGATGAATTTATCATTATGTGGGGCTCCCTCCATCCCTGTGCTGTGATGACTTCCTGGGTTTTTAACTTCATCATAACGAATAATTGTAATTAACAAAAAAAATTCTTATTTTGTCCGATTCTGAATCTCCCATCGACTACCAGTACCAGTCTCTCCCACTCCCATATTAAAAAAGGTAATTTTCCCAACCCTCACTCTGCAGCAGAAGAAAACCTCTGATTGGTCAACAAAACACCAGTCACGTTTCCGTTGTAACGGAATTTCTATCCGTAATTCGTAAAACTAAATTTCGGATTTCTTACAAAATTCGGAAGCATAGCAATTCGTATTTTGGATCCTCCCGAATGTACAAATTTACGGAAATTCGTACGAATTTTCAAATCGTACGAAGCGAATTGCACATGTCTATTTTACACATTATGTTTGCTTATAGCAGTTCATTACATAAGCAAGCATTTTACTGAATGAAACCGATTCATTCATTCAATCTGTTGTAATTAACTGTGATTGGTCAAAGCTAATCACATGGTACAATGGGCTGTGATTGACCCTGTCTGTACCATGTAATCAAATTGACCAATCAGAGCTTCCAACACAGTTGTACATATTGGATGGCATGAAAGAAAGACATCCACTGTGTACAGCTGTCATGTGACCTGCTGTGATTCATCACGGCGGTCACATGACACCGACAGCAAGCCAGTACACTGATCAGTCATTGGCTGTGCCCTGTGGACACAGCCGGTGACAGATTGCTATTCTGTGTGACCCTGTGCGGAGGCTATTATATGTATAGGCTATTTCCTAAACTATTGTAAATAGGCTGTATCCTGTGCTGTTTGAATGCAAACAATTGATTTAAAATGAACCTACTACATTTGGCCACTAGATGAAGCTAAGCATCATAGGAATTTTCTATATTACTTAGTTCCATCTAGTGGCAAAATGCTGCATTTTCCCATATAAATCAATGATTTACATTTGAACAACACAGGCTATAGCTACTATTTACAGTCATTATTTTGCCCTATTCACACAGAATGAATGTACATGCATTTTTACTGGGTGAATTCTTTATCAATCAATTCCTTTGTATAGAGACATTCCAACATGTTAAAAAGACTTTGGGGTTTATTTACTAAAGGAAAATCCACTTTTCACTGAAAGTGCACTTGGAAGTGCAGTCGCTGTAGATCCGAGAGGGACATGCAAGGAAAATAAAAAACAGCATTTTAGCTTGTGCAGTATTGGATGATAAAATCAGCAGAGCTTCCCCCTCATTTCAGATCTACCCATTAGATTTAGAGCGACTGCACTTCCAAGTGCACTTGCAGAGCAAAGTGGGTTTACCTTTCGTAAATAACCCCCTTTGTGTGATACTTTTCAGCCAAACAGCCATTGGGAGGAAAGCCATTTAAAATGGTTGTAAACCCTTACAAACCACTTTGACCTACAGGTAAGCCTAGATTAAGGCTTACCTGTAGGTCCAAGAAATATCTCCTAAACCTGCACGGTTTAGGAGATATTTGCCAAAACACAGGCACCGCTGTCTACGGCGCATGCGTCGTAGACAGCGGCGCGCAGGCGCTCTGAGCACGCCGCTGTCAACGGCGAAATGCCGCGAGTGGCGGCGCCCGTGCGCATGCACGGGAGTGACGTCATCGCAGCTTAGTCAAATGACAGTGGCGGAGCAGCGAGACCCACCGAGAAGATGGAGGCTCCGTACACAAGGGGACAGCGGTGACTTCGCTGGCTTCTGTGTCAGGTAAGTGACACATAATGGACTACTATGCGATGCGATGCGATGCGATGCGATGTGATGCGATGCATAGTAGTCCATTATGCTTTACCTTTGCAAGGAATCAAAGAGGAAGTAAACTCATCAGGGTTTACTTCCTCTTTAAGCTTGAACCAGCTGCCCCAACAAATGCAGTAACAATGAATGTTTCAATAATAGCTAGCATAAAAAAAATCAGAAGCAGAGACCTACCTCCAAATTACACATTTTAGCCTGGAGACTGGATCCTTTGCAGTCCCGACCACCAAATGCTGGCCTGTGGAGGAAAGGAGGACAAATATACTGGGCTTATTTCATACTGCAGTGATGTTTAGTAGCAGACAGGTATCAACTTTCAGCGGTTCCTTTGGATAACTATTCCACATTTTCACAGCTCTTACAGTAAGGAACCCTTGTTGCATACAGAGATTAAAAGCCTTCCAATAAGCCTCCTATCTGCAAAGAATTGGGAAGATTCTTTAACTACTTCCCGACCGGCGCATGCCGATGTACGTCGGCAGAATGGCACGGGCAGGCATATTGGTACGTCCAGTTTTAAATGCCGCCCTGCCATCGCGAGCGTGCCGGTCGGGACCCCCGTGAGTCCGGTCGCGGGTTCCGCGGACTCTCACGGGGCGGCTGAACATGAAGACGCTGTTGTAAACAGCATCTCCTCGTTCTGCCATGTGATTGGAGCAGAGATCAGTGTTCATTAACACAAAGCCCAGCCCCCCCACAGTTAGGCCCCTTTCACACTGACGTCCCGTTCAGGCCCGCCTGTCAGTTTTTCAGGCGGACCTGAACGGGTGCTCCATAGAGCTCTATGGAGCGTCGGATGTCAGCGGTGACATGTCCGCTGACATCTGACTCGCTCCGATCCGAAAAAGTGTAACGGAGGAAAAAGCTATTTTTCCATCCGTCTGCGGATCGGATCGGGTGACGACGGGCACTGCGGTCCGTCGTCATCCGATCTCCCATAGGGGAGAGCGGCGCTGTGACAGGTCCGTCCCTGCGCAGTGTGCAGAGACAGACCTGTCATCTCCCTGCTCAGCGGGGATCGACGGAGTCAGCGGGGATCGACGGAGTGATCCCCGCTGAGCAAACGGATATCCACGGGGCGGATGAAAGGACCCCTAGTAACACACCCCTAGGAACACTTAACCCCTACACTGCCACCCACTGGTTAACCCCTTCACTGCCAGTGTCATTTACACAGGAATCAGTGCATTTGTATAGCAGTGATTGCTGTATAAATGACAATGGTCCCATAAATGTGTCAAAAATTCCCGATGTGTCCGCCATAATGTCGCAGTCACAATAAAAATCGCTGATCGCCGCCATTACTAGTAAAAAAAAAAAATTATTAATAAAAATGCCATAAAACTATGCCCTATTTTGTGAACGCTATAACTTTTGCGCAAACCAATCAATAATCGCTTATTGCAATTTTTTTTTACCAAAAATATGTAGAAGAATACGTATCGGCCTAAACTGAGGGAAAAAAATGTTTTTTTTATATATTTTTGGGGGATATTTATTATAACAAAAAGTAAAAAAAATTATGCGTTTCTTTCAAAACACAGTGGTGTAGTGGTTGGTACTCTCACCTAGCAGCAATAGAGTCGCTGGTTCAAATCCTGACCACGACACCATCTGCCTGGAGTTTGCATGTTCTCCCTGTGCCTGCGTGGGTTTCCTCCGGGTACTCCGGTTTCCTCCCACACTCCAAAGACATGCTGGTAGGTTAATTAGACCTCGTCTAAAAATTGGCCTTAGTATGTGTATGCCAATGTTGTATGTGTTTGTAAGCGTGTCGGGACCTTACAGGGTAAAAGGACCATGCAAAGCCGCAGATGGACTCTGGTGGCAAGAAAGCTCCCCGAGACGATTCAGTTTGCATAGGTAGCGCTATACAAGTCACTCACTCACAATTGTCGCTCTATTTTTGTTTATAGCGCAAAAAAAAAAAAAACGCAGGGGTGATCAAATACCACCAAAAGAAAGCTCTATTTGTGGGGGAAAAAAAGGATGTCAATTTTGTTTGGGAGCCACGTCGCACGACTGCGCAATTGTCAGTTAAATCGACGCAGTGCTGAATCGCAAAAAGGTGGTCTGGTCTTAAGCCAGCAAAATGGTCCGGGGCTGAAGTGGTTAACTTGAAGAATGTGAAATGTACAGTGGAGAAGGTGCACTGTAGAGCTTTATAAACTGAAAAAAAAACCTGTCAGTTATGAGAATTTCTAGCTTCCTGTTTATAAACTGAAAAAAAAACTGTCAGTTATGAGAATTTCTAGCTTCCTGTTTATAAACTGAAAAAAAAACTGTCAGTTATGAGAATTTCTAGCTTCCTGTTTATAAACTGAAAAAAAAAACTGTCAGTTATGAGAATTTCTCCTTCTGAAAATGCTAGCTTCCTGGCTTTACTGGCAATACTAGGTGTCAGGATACAATGCTTGAGCATATGTTTTACCTGGGATTGTTGCATTGCCTTTTCCGCACAATCACTCCACCTCCGCAGCTCCGAGAACAGGGTGAGAAGGCACTCCAGCTGGACCAGACGCCATGCACTGCTGCAACTGGATTGAGCTCTTCAAGGGATCTGCAGTGACCTTGGTGACACCACTGTGGAAAAGATAAAGTCCACTTAAATACTTTTTGTTACTAGAACTAAGAAAAATGCCATTCGTTCAGACTATTTCATAACTTATTGCAAATCTGCAAAACTTCTCATGTGAAAGGTTATAATTTAGCTACAACAGATTGACAGGAGGACCTACCAGTCCCCATATACAGAGAGATATGTCTTAAAGGCCTGTCTTTATAATAATAGATCCAGGCTGCTGCAATATTTTTTTAAAGTAATGAAAATAAAAGAAGAAGACTGGGCAGGCGAGTGTAGTATAGGAGAATATAAACAGAAAAGGTATTTCTCCTGCGCTCGTGCAGGTGGTATTAGTGTAAAGTAGTAGTAATTCCGAATGGTAAGTAGTGTAGAACGATCATGCGTGTCCCGCTACCTAGACTGACCAGGGGTGGTCCGAAGGGAGCTAAGAGGAAAAAAAAAAAGGGGGGGGGGGTGGAAGGCGTGTGATATAATGCATGAATCAAAGTGATATGATTTATTCATAGACAAAGTAGATAAATACAAAGAAATTACTACAAATTCATTAAAATGGGTTACAAGATATTCGTTAAAAATGAATAATTCATTATGCCCATGAAAGGGCAAATGCTCAAGATAGGCTAACGGGTTTCAAGGTTTTCCCCTCTTCATCAGAGCCTTGGAGAGAAGAAGAAGAAAAAGAAATTCTGTAAGCTGTGGTAGATAAACATGAAGAGGAATGGCTGATTCAGAGATCATGGATGTATCACATAGTACGTGATGTATTCTCCTTTACTCTAGAGGTATCCGCATCACAACGCCCTAGATGAGATGAATATCAAATGTATGTGTGTATAGTTAAGGTTCTAGTAGAAGGCATGTGTGTTCAAAGTGTTGAAATTATACATTATACATTGTAATTACAGACAAAAGACGTATGTAAAATGTTAAAACATTAGATCAGTGATTCTCAACCAGGGTTCCTCCAGAGGTTGTAGGGATTCTATTTATGAGAAAGAATATTTACAAGTAGTTGTTTTTTGGTTTTTTTTTTTATAAAATGATAATGCTTAGCTTGATTGTCTATTGTTATAGAAATGTATAGACCAGTGATTCTCAACCAGGGTTCCTCCAGAGGTTGTAGGGGTTCCTTCAGCATTGGGCAATTTCTGCCTCTCGGATAAGTTCCCACTGACACCATTGATCTTTTTAGCTATCTGTAAGGAGGTAATTCTTCCCAATGACCACAAGTGTAAGGACCGTTCTTCCCACCGACCATCACACTAATGTATCATGAGTTGCAGATTTCTAATTTTTAGCAGGGGGTTCCCCCGAGACTGGAGAACTATTTCAAGGGTTCCTCTGTGTTGAAAAGGTTGAGAAAGGCTGCATTAGATCATGGAGTCATTAAAGTGGGGTTCCACTGATCAGAACCCCCCCCCCCCCCCGATGTCACAATTGGCACCTTTCAGGGGGGAGGGGGGGTGGAGATACCTGTCAAAGACAGGTATTTACACCCACTTCCTGTCCTGCCACACTGTCTGCTGGGACACACACGGGTCCCAGAGACAGCGCGGACAATTCCTATTGCGCTGCGCGACTCGCGCATGCGCAGTAGGGAACCGGAAAGTGAAGCCGATTCGCTTCCCTTCTTGATTCCCTCACCTAGAATGGTGGCGGCAGCAGCCGAGAGCCGAGCGATCGATTGGCCTTGGCTGCCGGCATCGCTGGAACCCGGGACAGGTGAGTGTCCATTTATTAAAAGTCAGCAGCTGTAGTATTTATAGCTGTTGGCTTTTAATATTTTGTTTGTAGGTGGAATCCCTCTTTAAGGTATTGAAGCATTAAAACATTAGGACAGTGGTTCTCAACCAGGGTTCCTCCAGAGGTTGTAGGGGTTCCTTCAGCATTGAACAATTTCTGCCTCTCAGATAAGTTCCCACTGACACCATTGATCTTTTTAGCTCTCTGTAAGGAGGTAATTCTTCCCAATGACCACAAGTGTAAGGACCATTCTTCCCACCGACCATCAACCTAATGTACCATGAGTTGTAGATTTCAAATTTTTAGCAGGGGGTTCCCCGAGACCGGAGAACTATTTCAAGGGTTCCTCTGTGTTGAAAAGGTTGAGAAAGGCTGCATTAGGGCATTAAAAGCCATACGGAAGTCGCGCCCGCATATGTAACCGGTGTTCAAACCAAACATGTGAGGTATCGCCACGATCGTGAGAGCGAGAGCAATAATTCTAACACTAGAACTCCTCCTCTAACCTGTTAACTGTAAAAATGTTTTAAAGCGTCGCCTATAGAGATTTTTAGGTACCGCAGTTTGTCGTCATTCCACGAGTGCATTCAATTATAAAATGTGACATGTTTGGTATCTATTTACTCGGCATAACATCTTTCACATTATACAAAAAAAATTGGGCTATCTTTACTGTTTCTTTTTTTTTTTAATTCATGAAAGTGTCCCTTTTCCCAAAAAGTTGCGTTTAAAACACCGCTGCGCAAATACCGTGTGACATAAAATATTGCAACAATCGCCATTTTATTCTCTAGATTCTCTGCTAAAAAAAAATATGTATAATGTTTGGGGGTTCCAAGTAATTTTCTAGCAAAAAAATACGGATTTTAACTTGTAAACACCAAATGTCAAAAAATAGGCTCAGTCATGAAAGGGTTACTATACACAGGTGCGTCTACACAAGTACTTTTCCAATCTTGTCACCACTGAATATACACTAGTGACTTCCATTCTGTGGAATATATGCATTTTTCTTTGTGTAGGTGAATATGTACTTTTATGAGTGTACATATTTATTTGTGTGTGTGTGTATATATATATATATATGTCATGGTTATGCAATAGAGTTGGTCTGCTTACCTGTCTCCATGTGTTCATCTCTAGAGACCAGCCGACCCTCACCTGACTGCTTTTGTAATCCATCCTCTGGCATGACTCCACCCTAGCTCCTATCAGAGAACTCTATATTAACCCTTTCATGGCTAAGCCTATTTTTGGAATTTGGTGTTTACAAGTTAAAATCCATATTTTTTTACTAGAAAATTACTTGGAACCCCCAAACATTATATATATTTTTTTAGCAGAGACTCTAGAGAATAAAACGATTGTTGCAATATTTTATGTCACACGGTATTTGTGCAGCGGTGTTTTAAACGCAACTTTTTGGGAAAAGGGACACTTTCATGAATAAAAAAACAAAAAAAACAGTAAAATTAGCCCAATTTTTTTGCGTAATGTGAAAGATAATGTTACGCCGAGTAAATAGATCCCAAACATGTCACACTTTATAATTGCGCGCACTTGTGGATTGACGACAAAGTACGGTACCTAAAAATCGCAATAGGCGACGTTTTAAATTTTTTTTACGGTTACCAGGTTAGCGTTACAGAGGAGGTCTAGTGCTAGAATTATTGCTCTCGCTCTGACGATCGCGGCGATACCTCACATGTGTGATTTGAACACCGTTTACATACGCGGGCGCGACTTCCGTATGCGTTTTCTTTGCTTCGCGAGCTCGCGGGGACGGCGGGCGCTTTAAAAATTTTTTCTTATTTTTTTATTTATTTTATTTTTTTCAAAATGACTAAATTGTTTTTTAAAAAATAAAAATAAAAATTGATCACTTTTATTGCTGTCACAAGGACTGTAAACATCCCTTGTGACAGTAATAGGTGGTGACAGGTACTCTTTATGGAGGGATCGGGGGTCTAAAAGACCCCTCCTTTACACTTCAATGTATTCAGATCGCCGAAAACTGCGATTCTGAATACCGGATATTTTTTTTAAACCGGCGCCATTGGCAGCCGAGTAAACGGGAAGTGACGTCATGACGTCGCTTCCGTGTTTACGATGAGGAGACTGGAATGAAGCCGATTACGGCATCGTTCCAGTCCCTGCCCAGCAGCTGAAGGCAGCAGATTTTGAATCGGTGCTCCCGATCGAGCGGGAGCACCGGTAACAGCGGCGGGAGGCGGCGGGAGGGGGGGCGTCCCCTCCCGCTCCTCCGGCATAACAGCCGAGCGGCTTTTAGCCGCATCGGTTGTTATGCCTGGATAGCCAATCACCAGCTGAACAAAACGGTACTGGGATGATGCCTGCAGGTGCGGGCATCAACCCGGTATACCCCCCGGAAGCCGAGTACGCACATCTGCGTACGCTCGGCGGGAAGGGGTTAACCTGTGCACTGCAGGCCAGCCCCGCTGATCAACCTTTGTGTGTTAGCTTCCTGTTACCTGCCGTGTGCTCTTCTACTGTTTTCCGTTACCGACTTTGGCGTGTCTTTGACTAACCCTGTTTGCCTGTGATCCTGACCTTTTGGCGTGTCCCTGACTATTCCTGTCTGCTTGTGGCCCCGACCTTGGCTTTGTCCCTCACCATCCCTATCCTCCTGAGGCTACTGTGGGTGTGAGCTGGGGGACCCTGGGGGTCGCGACCTGGAGCCAGTTGCAGCCAAGTCCATCCTCACCACTAGAGGCGCTTGTGAACACCTGCTGGCTCTTAGACTCCGCGCCCCAGGGAATCTTACACTCTAACCCCGGTGGGATCCGTCTCCCGTCCGCAGCAGTCATCCGTAGGGTCCGCAACCTTGCGGTGCACTCCTGATCCCTACGGTGTGCATCTGTCACCTCACCTCAAGGTGACCTGACAATATATATATATATATATATTTAGTGTTTAATCTCTAAACTATAACTGTGTTTTAGTGAATCCATTGTAGCAAGTAGAGATAATGACTTACAGTTTTAATGGTTCTCTGCTCTAATACATTTTAAGTGTGTTTTAGTAACAATTTTAAAAGAATAATAATAATTTTCAGCTTCTAATGGTTTTTTAATAATCATTTTTTTAATGGTTTCCAATGCCCTATTGTTTTAATGTTTTAATGCTTCAATACCTTAATGACTCCATGTTCTAATGTTTTAACATTTTTCATACATCTTTTGTCTGCAATTACAATGTATAATGTATAATTTCAACACTTTGTACACATGTGCCTTCTACTAGAACCTTAATTATACACACATACGTTTGGTATTCATCTCACCTAGGGCGATGTGATGTGGATACCTCTAGAGTAAAGGAGGTGCTGATAAAGATGGAAAACCTCAAAATGCGTTAGCCTACCTTAAGCATCTGCCCTTGCATGGGCATAATGAATTATTAATTTTTAATAAATATCTTGTAACCCATTTTAATGAATTCGTAGTCATTTCTTTGTGTGGTATAGGACCCGGGGAGTGTACTAGAATATGCCGGGCTGGTAAATAAACTGTATTATGTTTTGTCCAGACAGTAACCTCATGTTACAAGATATGTATACAAGTATCTAATATTCTATATATATCATATAAATATATAGAATAAGATGAATGTATATGTAGTCGGTGCCATTGAATTGGATTGTCAGCAATATGCTCCCTAATTCCCTGAAGACTGAGATTTTGATTGTTACCGCCTGGCCCAGCTGACAGCCTAAGCCAAGGCCCAAAGCCGGCCTGTGTTAAGGCCTGGAGAATCAGAAGGATACGTGTCTTCTGGAATATCTTCAGAGGAGTCTACATTTGTGAACTTATGTCCATAAGCACTTAGGGGAAGCTGCTGCCAGATGAACAAGGCAAAGAGACTTCATTACTCACCTGTTGAGAAACCTGCAACTACCGTGTTTCCCCCGAAAATAAGCCCGGGTCTTATATTAAACACACTAGGGCTTATTTTCGGGGTAGGGCTTGCCATGCAGGAATCCCCAGTATGAAAATAAGCCCGGGTCTTATATTAAACACACTAGGTCTTATTTTCGGGGTAGGGCTTGCCATGCAGGAATCCCCAGTATGAAAATAAGCCCGGGTCTTATATTAAACACACTAGGTCTTATTTTCAGGGTAGGACTTGCCATGCAGGAATCCCCAATATGAAAATAAGCCCAGGTCTTATATTAAACACACTAGGGCTTATTTTCGGGGTAGGGCTTGCCATGCAGGAATCCCCAGTATGAACATACCAGTAAAAGGATCATATAATGCAAAAAGGTGCTGCTGCAATAGAACTGTGCAAACACCCTTACCGTATATCGCCGCTCGGCACTTCCATCGCCTGACCCGAGCTGTCTTCTCTGCTCTGATCACTGCAGGGAGAGGGGCCAAGATTGCCCCGCCAGCACCTGGAGTTTTCATCGCCTGCCCCAAGCTGTCTTCCCCGCTCTTAACATTGCAAGGGGGGGTGGCTGAGATCCCCCGCCGACAGCCAGGAGATCAGAGACACACACACAGCACACTGCACACCGCCATAACAGAGAATTATACCGTGTTTCCCCCGAATACCACACAAGCACTTCAAACTAGGGCTTATTTTCAGAGTAGGGCTTATATTGCAGCCCTCCTAAAAAATAGGGCTAGGTCTTATTTTCGGGGGAAACAGTGTACTCTCCTAGAGTAGTAGTAGCAGCATCTTGGCCACCAATAGTGTTACTTAAAAGGAACCTCTCTCCATAACCTATTGAGAAAATAAAGTACAGAAAACACTAAAGTGACCGTGAAGCCTAATTGTTGCGATTGGAATGTTAGTGTTTCCAGGCAGAGCTACAGAGTGGGTCACTATTAGTAAAGTTGGGTGAAGTCAGCAAGACCCATTATACTTCACCTTGTTCTGGCCGCACTCAGTGCCGTCTAGAAGTGGGATGAGGAGTCGGCTGCAACTAGTCATATCTTCGCGACTGACGTGACAGGAGAGGACGCTGCACATATCCTGTATGGAACACCATAATTATTCAACAAAAGGAATAATGTAACTACCACAAATGATACAATGCGAATTTAGACGGGGGGCTCTGTGGATTAAAGTCCATTCCCAAATATCCCTGAAAATGTCCCAAAATAAAAAAAAAAAAACTTTCTTCTGTACAAGTGAATTTTATGCCGCGTACACACGATCAAATTGTCTGGCGTACTTATTCCGATGAAACCCATTTCACCGGACAATCCGATGGTGTGTGGGCTTCAGCGGACTTTTCCAGCGTGAAGTCCGGCAGACTTAGAAAGTAGTTTTGCACTCCAATCTTTCCGCCGGACTTGGGTTTCAGCGGACAATACGTTCGTCAGTGTGCTAGTCCGGCGGACTAAGAATGACGCATGCTCAGAAGCAAGTACGAGAAGGAAGCTATTGGCTACTGGCTATTGAACTTCCTTTTTCTAGTCCCGTCGTACGTGCTGTACGTCATCGCGCTAGCAAACCCCGGACTTTCTGTGTGTCCGTGTGTGGCCAAGTCCGTTCGGTAGAAAGTCCGCCGGACTATCCGCCGGATCGTTTGCCGGACTAAGTACTCCGGACAATTCGCTCGTGTGTACGCGGCATTAGACTGGGCTTTACAAAGGTTGACTAACAACCTCAAAAATGGCAATTAAAAGGAATTTTGCAATGACTTTTAAGTTATCTGGTACAAACAAATTGGTCATGGAAAAACGAATCAAGAGCTCAAAACTAGAGTAAAGCTTTATGTACACCATTCCTTCAGTTACCTGGGCCGGTTTTGCCACGTTTTGCATTTTCCCACGGTCAAAACGTTCTTATCCTGAACAATTCTTCCATGTTTAGGAGAGGGAGGTTGAACCCCACCTAACTGCAGCAGCTCCCAAAATTCTGCTAGTGTACATTGACACATTGGCTTTTTTTGGAGTTGAGTTTAGGAGCTTTGGCAAAAAAAACGCCAAGTTTAGAAGCGGCTAGTGTACATGAAACCTAAATAAGACTTTCTTTGTAGACTCTTGAGTGATACACCTCTTGACAGTTTCTTTTATCTCTTAGCCACTATAAGGGACTATCACCATCACTGCTGGATATTTTATTTATTTTAAATTATGAAAAATATAATAGGTAGGGCTGAAACACACAAAGGTGGATGGAAACACCCAAATCTTCCAGGTGGACATAAGCAGAGTCATGGGATATGGCATTGGGTTTTTGCTGCTGGAGCACCAAAGAAATATCAGGAGCCCTTAAATGATTCTGCTAACCAGGCTCAATTATATCTAAAGTATAACATTTAGACAAAGTAGCCCATTAAATCCTGGAACATATTATTGCCTATTCTTGTGTAAAAATGAACAAGAGGAAACAAAGTAAAACTCCCCATTTTCCTTAACACCTAGATCTGGCATTAAGAAACAAACCCCGTTCTTAGTATTCAGTCATACATTTATTTACCATTGCTGATCCCTTTTAGATCAGTCTGATTGCTGGTAGCTTAGTTGGTTGTAAATAGTCTGTAGAGTGTTGGATAAGTATGGAAATGAAACAAACTCCTACCAAATCATTCCTGGAGAAGGTACAGGCCAGCGCTGAGTTCCCAAACGCGATTTGGCACTGCTCATTGGCTCCATAATAAAGACCAGGCTTCAGGTTCGGTATATTGTCCTCTAGTGCTGGTAAGTCGTTGACGCAGCTTGCAGCGCTACTGCTGTAGAGGGAGTAGAGAGAAATCTTTCATGTCACTGTACAGTATTTACTCACATGTACATGCTTATAAAGGAGCAAACTAATTAGTTGTCGATTAATCGATTAGTTGTTTCAGCCCTACAAGTGACCAAGATAAGGGTGTACTTCCTTTTAGGATATACATATCATAAAAATATGATACAACAAGGAGTACAAACATGAACCCTGTATTGAAATCCCTGTCAAGTAAACTTAGCAATAATAACTGTAATGTGCCTGCCTTGAAATACAGGTATTTTCCCTTTAAAATAAGTAATATGGGGGCGGCACAGTGGTGTAGTGGTTAGCACTCTCACCTAGCAGTAAGAAGGGTCGCTGGTTCAAATCCCAATCACGACACTACCTGCCTGGAGTTTGCATGTTCTCCCTGTGCCTGCGTGGGTTTCCTCCGGGTACTCCAGTTTCCTCCCACACTCCAAAGACATGCAGGTAGGTTAATTGGCTTCTGTCCAAAATTCACCATAGTATAAGAATTGGGACCTAGGGTTGTCAACTCCTTGAGGGTAGGGACCAATGTGAGTGTGCAATGTACAGGGTAAGGGACAATTGCAGACACTCACTCAGGTTGAACTGGATGGACTGGTGTCTTTATTCAACCTTACTAACTATGAAACTATGAAACTATAAACCAAAGTTACATTGGAACTCCAGCCAGAATAGGGAAGGGTTAGAAACTGCTAAGTCTCTATTGTTGATGCCCAATGGAGAAATTTCACTTCCCTTCCTGTCCCAGTGACAACCATAAGCTTCATGTTCTTCTCTTTCAATTACCTGAGAAAATAAAGGAGTTGCTCGCGACTGCACTCCGACCAGGTCAGTTGGATGTTGTTTTGATTTCCTTCGCCTGCCATGACGTAACCACTTCCTCTGCAACTGTTTTCTGTCCCATCGTGATTTATTCCAAAACTGCGGGAAAAAGGGAAAAAAATCAGCTATTCCCCCAAAAAGTGAAGCCTTTGGCGAATCAATGAAAAAAGATATGCGACAATGTTGATGAAATGATAAAATTTCTGAACTCAGGCCACTGACATCCCTTGCCTTATCCCACATGGAGATAATCATGTGATAACATCATAGAATGAAGATGGTCACAAGATTATTATTATTATTATTATTCTAGTATGGCTTCACTATGACCAGTTGTGATTGTAGAGGAGGTTTCATCTGTCCTATCACACAGTCAAACCCAAGACTGGTATTAGACAGGCCTGTAGGCAGGTGTAGTATATGCTCTGTGCTGTAGGTGGCACTGGTGCTGTGCCAATGTGCAGGGGGCAGTGGAGACTAAGGCTTCATGCACACGAGACGCTGTTAAACGCGTGTTCAGATGCAGTTGGACACTTTTTTCAACTGCCCCTGAACTCATTCAATGTTATCCTATGTGCCCATGTACACAGTCTTGTTTTTTGCCGTTTTTATGCAGTTGCGTTTAACCTCGTTTTTCCAGAAGCAAAAAAATGGGTTCAGACGCAAAAGTTTCCACGTTTCAGACGCAAAACGCAGCAAAACGCGGTAAAAAGCCGCTACCGCATTTTGCCGCGTTTTCGTTTATAAGGGTTTTTAAAGGTGACCTATTTTTTTTTACATTAAAAATCTCAAAAATGATTGCAAATGATGAAAAACCATTAAAAAAATATTTTAAACAACTGCAATTGCAAGTGGACAATCCACAACTTGTGGCAAGTGACATGGCAGATGGCAAGTGATGTGGCAAGTAGACAATCCACAACTTGTGGCAAGTGACGTGGCAGGTGGACAATCCACAACTTGTGGCAGGTGACGTGTCAGGTGATGTGGCAGGTGTCGTGGCTAGTGACCTGGCAGGTGACGTGGCAAGTGACCTGGCAGGTGACGTGGCAAGTGGACAATCCACAACTTGTGGCAGGTGATGTGGCACGTGACATGGCAAGTGGACAATCCACAACTTGTGGCAGGTGAAGTGGCAGGTGACGTGGCAAGTGACGTGGCAAGTGGACAATCCACAACTTGTGGCAAGTGACCTGGCAGGTGACGTGGCAAGTGACGTGGCAAGTGACGTGGCAAGTGACGTGGCAAGTGGACAATCCACAACTTGTGGCAAGTGACCTGGCAGGTGACGTGGCAAGTGGACAATCCACAACTTGTGGCAGGTGACGTGGCAAGTGGACAATCCACAACTTGTGGCAGGTGCCGTGGCAAGTGACACGCTAAATACAAGTACACTGCCGCTCTCACAGCTGCTGCTACTCACTCTGGTCTCACAAAATTGCTGAAATACCGTATATACTCGAGTATAAGCCGAGATTTTCAGCCTCTTTTTTGAGGCTGAAAGTGCCCCCCTCGGCTTATACTCGAGTCATCGCTGTCTGCCCGCTCGATCAGCGTGTCGAGCAGACAGACAGCGGCCATTCTATAATTCAAAAGCCGCGCCTCCGGCTCCGCCTTCGCCTGTGATAGGCGGAACACTGAATTTCCCAGCAGCCTGTGTTCCGCCTATCATGGGCATCGTCTCATCCTCGTACTACGGACGAGGATGATACGATGTCCGTGATAGGCGGAACACAGGCTGCTGGGAAATTCAGTGTTCCGCCTATCACAGGCGAAGGAGGAGGCGCGGCTTTTGAATTTTACAATGGCCGCCGAGGCGCCGACGAAGAGGGCACGGGACGGAGGCAAGGCAAGGCACGGCACGGGACGGGACGGGACGGAGGCAAGGCAAGGCACGACACGGGACAGAGGCAAGGCACGGCACGGGACGGAGGCAAGGAGGCAAGGCACGGGACGGAGGCAAGGAGGCAAGGCACGGGACGGAGGCTCGGGACAAAGGCTCGGGACACAGGTAGGCTGGACACACACACACACACACACACACACACACACACGGATGGATGGATGGAGACACACACACAGGGATGGATGGATACACACACACACAGGGATGGATGGATACACACACACACAGGGATGGATGGATACACACACACACAGGGATGGATGGATACACACACACACAGGGATGGATGGATGGAGACACACACACAGGGATGGATGGATGGAGACACACACACACAGGGATGGATGGATGGATGGACACACACACACACAGGGATGGATGGACGGACACACAGGGATGGATGGACACACAGGGATGGACGGACACACACACAGGGATGGACAGGCATGTCTCACCCTCGGCTTATACACGAGTCAATAAGTTTGCCAGTTTTTTTGGGGGTAAATTGGGGGCCTCGGCTTATATTCGGGTCGGCCTATACTCGAGTATATACGGTAGTTAATAATACTGTTTTTTGGGGAGGGTCTATGATGTTAGCTTAACTAAACGCTTCTAGACGCGAACACGGTAAAACGCTGCTAAATTGCGGCAAAACGTGCGTTTCTAAACACCGGTTTCAGCTTTTGAAAGCATGTGTTCAGCAGAGTTTGCATCTGCGTCTCAGGTGCATGAAGCCTTAGTGGAACATTGTTCTTCTGCGGCTTCTGGAGGAGTCATCAGGGGAGCTGTGATACAATCGGACACAGCAGCCCTGAGTGATCTCAGTCACCATCTTTAGTATGGGCAGTGCTAATAAACAGTCGTGCACTGTTGAGGTTGGTGTGCATTTTGTGAGTGGCGAGAGTCACGCTGGTGAGGGACAAAGGGATAGCTCTATGAAACTAAGGGGAGGTGCTATGTTGGTCTGGAGTAGTGTTAACCCACATCCCAGAAAGTATATGTATAGGGACTTGGTTCCTCTTCGGTGATTTTAGAGGGAAAACTACTACTCTGTAGAAAATTTGAGTATACAATATTTATTATAAAAGGTATCCTGTACCTTTTATATGTACTTATCTTTTTTCCCTTATGCAATGTAAGTTTTGTTTACCTACACAAAAATACAAAAAAAACTATTTCCAATAAATATTGTATACTCAAGTATTCTACAGAGTAGTCGTTTTCCCTCGAAAATCTCCTAAGAGGAACCATGTCCCTATACATAAAGAGTTAGCTCTAGGGAAAGGTTCCCGGCTCAAGGAGGGATAGATTAGGGGCCACTGCCTGCTTCCTTGCTGGTGTTGCTCTGTTTGTGGCTACCATATTGTTTGGAAATGTTACCTCAAATGTGTGCTGCAGTTGCAATAGCCATTAAACAAGTGTTAGTGATTGCAGATTACTGATGTTCCGTTGACTGTTCACCTACAGCCCTACAATACAAGAACCACTGAACTCTGTTTTGGACTCTGTGTGGTGTTCCTTGTCTTTGGGTACCTGTTAGAGCTGCACTCATGCTTTCGGTACCTAATTCCTGGCCCCGTCCCCATAATCCAGTTCATTGCCAATGGACTTATGCCTCCTACACACGGTCAGATTGTTGGCCAACAAAACCGAGGAATTTTGTCAGATGGGTGTTGGCTTAAACTTGTCTTTTACAATGGCATCTCCTCGTTCAGCCGCCCCGTGAGACGATCGTGGGTATGCCCGTGGCGATCGAGTCCGCGGGACCCGCAACCGGACTCACAGGGGTCCCGACCGGCATGCGGTCCCTGAGGAGACTCAGGGAGCGCTAAATGTCCACGGGTTAGGGGCTCAAATGACTTGCCTTGGGTGCTGATAACCTACACTAAGAAAATAATTTTACTGTTAGGGGTTCCCACAACTTGGGAAATTTGATCAGGGGGGGCCACGGCATAAGATAGGTTGAGAAGCACTGCATTCGATGAACATGACAGCCAGGCAACTAGCATTTTAAGAAGATGTCAGCCATGTCAGGCTTCCTATTTTCTCTCTACAGGTTTCCTGTAAGAGACATTGATCTTGATCATATAACAATGAATTTTTACCTGTGCCCGATCTCATGAGCCATAGTGATCCCCAGGTCAAAGCCGGTGTCTTCAGTGATAACGCAGCTCCAAGAGGATGAACAGGCCCCACCCAGCTGGGTCACGCCGCGAACTTGCTTATTTCCATCCGGTAACTCTAGGTCAAACCTTCAGTAAAGAAATACAACAGAATGGTTGGCTAACGGCTCATTCACATGGGTAGAAAAAAAAAAGATGCGTTTTGATCAGGGCTGGACTGGGACAGAAATTTGGCCCTGGACTTTATCCAGACTGGCCCACTTACATTTTGAGTGTCCCATCAGCACCCCCTTACATCAGAGTGTCCCATCAGCACCCCCTTACATCAGAGTGTCCCATCATCAGCCCCCTTACATCAGAGTGTCCCATCACCAGCCCCCTTACATCAGAGTGTCCCATCAGCACCCCCTTACATCAGAGTGTCCCATCAGCACCCCCTTACATCAGAGTGTCCCATCAGCACCCCCTTACATCAGAGTGTCCCATCAGCACCCCCTTACATCAGAGTGTCCCATCAGCACCCCCTTACATCAGAGTGTCCCATCAGCATCCCCTTACATCAGAGTGTCCCATCAGCGCCACCTTACATCAGAGTGTCCCATCAGCACCCCCTTACATCAGAGTGTCCCATCAGCACCCCCTTACATCACAGTGTCCCAACAGCACCCCCTTACATCACAGTGTCCCATCAGCACCCCCTTACATCAGAGTGTCCCATCACCAGCCCCCTTACATAAGAGTGTCCCATCACCAGCCCCCTTACATAAGAGTGTCCCATCACCAGCCCCCTTACATCAGAGTGGCCCACTGAGCCATCGGCCCACCGGGAAACTCCCGGTAGTCCCGATGGCCAGTACATGCCTGGTTTTGATGCGCACTGTGCACCGTTTTGTCCCTATCTAAAAGCAGCACTATAATAATCAATGCATCCATACTCACAACTGCATGTACATGCAAAATTATGTGCTGCATTTAGCTGCAGAAAACAAAAGTAGGACACCTCTGCATTCAGAGCCACACAGATCTACAGATCTGCAGAATGTATGCACGCGCACTCCTAAACAAGACTAAACATTAAACGCACACATGTGTAAACGTGAAGCCATGCATTTTATTGAAAGAAGAATTGTACACATCTACATCGTTACATAGTTAGTAAGGTTGAATAAAGACACCCAGGGCCATCTTTAAGGCAGGGTAAAAGGGGCAACTGCCCTGGGCCCTGTCATTGTTGTGGGGCCCAAAGCAGCTGCCTCATACTTGCCAACTATCCCAGTTTACATTCCCTTGAAGTTTTAGTCCTATGCTGCTACTAATGCTGCCCAGCTCTGCCCTATTGTTGTGTACAGATGACTCACCTGCAGACCCTGTGTTTGCATGTAAATAACCGGCATCCATATGTAAATAGTGGTGGCATTACTAAGTAAATAGATGCAGGCTGGCAGCATTGATATGTAAATAAAGGTGGCATTCATATGTGTATCATGCTCCCCTGCTGTGAGGAGATGACGTGCTGTAACCTCCAGCAACCAATCAGTGAGCAGTATTACTTTACAATAATCTCTAGTAACCAATTAACAAGCAGAAATCATTTGCTGTAACCTCTAGCAACTAATCAGTGAGCTGTAATGTATGCTGTAACCTCTAGCAACCAGTCATTAAGCAGTAATGATATGCTGTAACCGCTGGTAACCAATCGCAATCACTGCCTGATCTGATACAGTAAACTGATTTTGAGTCTATCTATCCTCCTGTGTACTGAATAGAAACCTGTCCAGAATTAATTATAAAAGGGGTTGTATTTGACCTCTTTTTCTATACATACAGTATCTCACAAAAATGAGTACACCCCTTTCATGTGACAACGCTGAAGAAATTACGCTTTGCTACAATGTAAAGTAGTGAGTGTACAGCTTGTATAACAGTGTAAAATTGCTGCCCCCTCAAAATAACTCAACACACAGCCATTCATGTCTAAACCGCTGGCAACAAAAGTTAGTACACCCCTACGTGAAAATTTCCAAATTCGGCCCAATTAGCAATTTTCCTCACCCCAATGTCATGTGATTCATTAGTGTTACAAGGTCTCAGGTGTGAATGGGGAGCAGGTGTGTTAAATTTGGTGTTATCGCTCTCACTCTCTCATACTGGTCACTGGAAGCTCAACATGGCACCTCCTGGCAAAGAACTCTCTGAGGATCTGAAAAAAGGAATTATTGCTCTACATAGAGATGGCCTAGGCTATAAGAAGATTGCCAAGATCCTGAAACTGAGCTGTATGGCCAATACCATACAGCCATTTAACAGGAGAGGTTCCGCTCAGAACAGGCCTCACCATGGTCGGCCAAAGAAGTTGAGTGCACGTGGTCAGCGTCATATCCAGAGGTTGTCTTTAGGAAATAGACGTAAGAGTGCTGCCAGCATTGCTGCAGAGGTTGAAGGGGTGGGGGGTCAGCCTGTCAGTGCTCAGACCATACTCCGCACACTGCATCAAATTGTTCATCACGGCTGTCATCCCAGAAAGAATCCTCTTATAAAGATGGTGAAAAAGAAAGCCCACAAAGTTTGCTGAAGACAAGCAGACTAAGGACATGGAGTACTGGAACCATGTCCTGTGGTCTGATGAGACCAAGATAAACTTATTTGGTTCAGATGGTGTAAAGCATGTGTGGTGGAAACCAGGTGAGGAGGACAAAGACAGGTGTGTGTCTTGCCTACAGTCAGGCATGGTGGTGGGAGAGTCATGGTCTGGGGCTGCATGAGTGCTGCCGGCACTGGGGGGCTACAGATCATTGAGGGGACCATGAATGCCAACATGTATTGTGACATACTGAAGCAGAGCATGATCCCCTCCCTTCGGGGAGAGTGGAAGAGGACTCCAGTGGAAGCTTTGGTGAACTCCATGCCCAAGAGGGTTAAGGCAGTGCTGGAAAATAATGGCGGCCACAAAAAAAATATTGACACTTTGGTCCCAAATTGGACTTTTTCACTTAGGGGTGTACTCACTTTTGTTGCCAGCGGCTAAGACATTAATGGCTGTGTGATGAGTTATTCTGAGGGGACGGCAAATTGACTCTGTTATTTATACAAGCTGTACACTCACTACTTTACATTGTAGCAAAGTGTAATTTCTTCAGTGTTGTCGCATGAAAAGATAGAAGAAAATATTTACAAAAATGTGAAGGGTGTACTCACTTTTGTGAGATACTGTATGTATTTTCTGCCTGTCATGCTGATTCTTAGGTTTTAAAGTCTAATTTTGGCTGTCTGAGCTTACAAAGGAGGAGGAAACACAGTAAAACCTTGGATTGCAAGCATAACTGGTTCAAGGTTTAATCCAAGGTTCTACTGTAGTAGTATTTAGTTGTACTAAAGCCGCGTACACACAGGCGGACTGTCTGGTCAACTTAGTCCGTCATACAATCCGACGGACAGTCCGTCCTACTTTCGAATGAACGGACTTGACCACACACGGATAGCAAACAGTCCGTTGAAAGCTTGCGCGATGACGTGTACAGCACGTACGACGGGACTAGAAATAGGAAGTCCAATACTCAGCAATGCAACCTTCCGCCGTGTAAATCCTTTCTGGGCATGCGCCATTCTTAGTCCGTCGAACTAGCCTACTCACGAGCGGATTGTCCGCTGAAACCAAAGTCTGACGGATAATATTACGGAAATTCCGAAATACTTAGTCCGCCAGACTGCACGCTGAAAAAGTCCGCTGAAGCCCACACACGAGCGGACTGTCCGCTGAAATGTGTTTCGGCGGACTAAGTTGGCCAGACAGTCCGCCCGTATGTACGCGGCTTTAGTGATCTCAAAACCTACGCAATATATACACACCCATAATTTTATTTATATATAAAAAATAAAATATATATATATATATATATATATATATATATATATATATATATATATATATATAGTATATATATATATATATAGTATATATATATATATATATATATATATATATATATATATATATATATATATATATATATATATATAAAAATATATACAGTATAAATATATATATATATAATATATATCTTGTTATTACATTATCCTCATCTCATACCTGGTGACGTAGAGCACGAGATCGGCATGCTGGGGGTCGGAGTCACTCTGAGGATTGATTGTCCGGCTCCATTCACACACACTCATCAGAGAGGACGTAAGGTTGTTGCTGATCTGGATCCCGGCCTGCTGGCATAATGGTAAAGACAAATATAATGATGTGCCATGATGATGCACTTGCTCTGCTTTAATTCCACCATCTGTACTTAATCTGTTTACACACAGGATTGAAAATCCTGCTAAAATATCTAAATTTAAATAAGTGCCAATTTTTTTTATTACTGGCTTTAGGAGGTCATTTAATCATATTTCATAATTTATCATATTTCTCTCTTTCCTCCCCTTTACTGCCTTTCTCTCCCTTTCTTTAGCATATTTCCCTCTAGGGCTAGTTTACACTTGCTTCAAAACAAGGCTTCGGACAGGCTTGTTAAAGCTCCCTGAATGCCAGTCAAAGCTCCTGTCACTAAATAAAATGGTTAGCTTGCAGTTCTGTTTACACCTGCATTTGCTTTGCTTTGGCTTTGTTTTAAAAATGATACCCCATGTAGCTTTAGGGCTAGTTAACACTTGCTTCAAAACATGGGCTTCGGACAGGCTTTGTTAAAGCTCTCTGAATGCCAGTCAAAGCTCCTGTCACTAAATAAAATTGTTAGCTTACAGTCCTGTTTACACCTGCTTTTGCTTGGTGCTTCGACGAGGCTTCGGTGGGTCTTGGATGAGGCTTAGTGGGGCTTCGATGGAGCTTCAGTGAGGCTTCGGTGGGTCTTTGATGAGGCTTCGATGGAGCTTCAGTGAGGCTTCGGTGGGTCTTTGATGAGGCTTCGTGGGGCTTCGATGGAGCTTCAGTGGGGCTTCAAGTGAGGCTTCGGTGGCTCTTTGATGAGGCTTTGTGGGGCTTCGATGGAGCTTCAGTGAGGCTTTGGTGGGTCTTTGATGAGGCTTTGTGGGGCTTCGATGGAGCTTTAGTGAGGCTTCGGTGGGTCTTTGAGGAGGCTTCGTGGGGCTTCGATGGAGCTTCGGTGGGGCTTCAAGTGAGGCTTCAGTGGGTTTTTGATGAGGCTTCGTGGGGCTTCGATAGAGCTTCGGTGGGGCTTCGGTGGGGCTTCAAGTGAGGCTTTGCCATAGACTTATATGGAGGCTTTGAAGACGCTTTAAAGCACCACTGTAGCTACATGGGGTATCGTTTTTGAAGCAAAGGCAAAGCAAAGCAAAGCAAAAGCAGGTGTAAACAGGACTGTAAGCTTACCATTTAATTTACTGACAGGAGCTTTGACCAGCATTCAGAGAGCTTTAACAAAGCCTGTCTGAAGCCTTGTTGAGCAAGTGTAAAATGAACCCTTAGCGGTGCTTCAAAGCATCTAAAAAGCCTCCATAGAACGCTATGACAAAGCTTGCTTGAAGCACCTGTGGCTTTTGAGAGGCTTTAGTTCAGCTTTAGCTTCACTTTGTTTTGAAGAAATTGCAGGTACAAGATATCCGCACACACACAGGGCATCAGTCAGGCTTCAACAAAGCTTCAATAGAACATTACAGAAGCATCACCGACGCTTCACCGAAGCATCACCAAAGCTTCATTGAAGCACCACTGAAGCATCAAAAACACATAAAAGGATGTAGAAGCGGTAGGCGCTGTAATGTGTGTTGAAGCCAAAGCAAGTGTAAATGAGCCCTTGCTCATCTCCTCCCTCTTTCTCTATTCTTCCTTCTTGTTTGCTTGTTTGTTTTATTCATCCTTGATTACATATTTCTTTTTTCTGATTTGCAGATTAACAGCAATCTTGCACTTTGACAAATGTAGTGTCTGTCTCTTTACTCCTTCCATGGGCCAGAAAATGCTTAGGGTGCTGGGTTTAGGTAAATCTGGCATCCCTAGGATCCCTGTGAATATAACACATCCCCCGAATATGTGATTGAATTTGAGTTGCCAATGCTAAATCATGTAGAAATTTTGGAAGGATAACAAAGATACTGGATATTGGAAGTTTGAACAAGTCCAGTTAGGGTTGCCACCTTTTCTTCAAGTCAAACCTGAACACTTTAGCAGCACAGACATTAGTTTTTATAGATATATTTTGCTATTAAACAACATTTCTAACAATGAAGTTAACAACAAAGGTCCCCCTTTACATCAGAGTCCACAGAGTTCTCCTTTTACATCTGAACTCGCAGAGTTCCCTTTCACTGTAAGGGAGGACTCTGGGGAGTAATGGATGCTCTGACAACCATGATTTAAGGGGTAACACTGAGAACTCTGATGTACGGAGAGGACTCTGATGTAAGGGGAAACACTGTGACCTCTGGTGTAAAGGGGAACTCTGATGTAAGGGGTGACCTGAGAACCCTGACACTCTCAGCTTAGACAACTGCATGCAGCAACCCTGCTGGGAAGCCATAGCCCAGTCCAGGGCCGTCTTTAAGGCAGGGCAAAAGGGGCAGCTGCCCTGGGCCCTGTCATTGTTGTGGGGCCCAAAGCAGCTGCCTCATACTTGCCAACTATCCTGGTTTAAATTTCCTTGTCACTTGAACTTTTAGCCCTGTTGTTGTGTACAGACTCACCTGCAGACCCTGTGTTTACATGTAAATAACTGGCATTCATATGTAAATAGCAGCGGCATTACTAAGCAAATAGCTGTGGCCATCTGCATTGATATTTAAATAAAGGTGGCATTCATATGTATATCATGCTCCCCTGCAGTGAGAAGATGATGTGCTGTAACCTCTAGCAATCAGTGAGTAGTATTACTGTACAGTAATCTCTAGAAACTAATTAACAAGCAGAAATCATTTGCTGTAACCTCTCGCAACTAATCAGTGAGCCGTAATGTGTGCTGTAACCTCTAGCAACCAGTCAGTAAGCAGTAATGATATGCTGTAACCTCTGGCAACCAATCACAATTGCTGCCTGACCTTATACAGTAAACTGATTTGAAGTCCAGCCTCTATTTATTGTATATCTCAGAGCAGGTGGAGAGTGAAATTGCATGGTAGGGGGCCCCCAATTTTTTTTTGTGCCCGGGGTCCAATCAATATTAAAGACGGCCCTGGCCCAGTCTAAATAATGTGTCCGGGTTTCAGGAAGTCTGAAACCCGGACATATGATTCCAAACCCGAACTGTCCGGGTGAATCCTGGACAGGTGGCAACACTAAGTCCAGTGAGTTTTCTCCATCAAGACAGGTAAACAGTAATCCAATCGCATTTCGGGGGCTTCAGAACTCTCACTTCATAAGGGCTTGTATGCAAGCACTAAATTTGAGTTTGTACTGAATAAATATTATAATATATAAATACTAGTACCTGGTGCTATTTTCCTATGCATTGGCTCCTCCTGGACTTGTTCAAACCTTTATGGCACTCTCATTCTTCCAATATTCCTTAGACTACTCCAGAGAGTCTTTGTGACACCCCAGGTAATGGAGAGTTGCATCTCAAAAGCTAGATTCCGACTTCTACTTCTCACCCACTACTACAGTAGTAGTGATTGCAGCGGTATTCAGGCTACTGCGCTGGGCAGCTATCCTTCTGCATAGTAACCACAGTGGGTTGTTTGCATGGCCCAGACAGTATGTACAGAATGCCTTTTCACTTTTTGCATGAGCACAAGGTAGGGTCGCCACCTTTTCTTCAAGTCAAACCCGAACAGTTTTGCGGCGCACAGCAATTTTTTTTATAGTATAAACTATACATATATTTTGCTACTAAATAACATTTCTAATCATATGAACTTAATAACAAGAGTTCCCCCTTTACATCAGAGTCCACAGAGTTCCTCCTTTACATCTGAACTCGCAGAGTTCTCTTTCACTGTAAGGGGGGACTCTGATGTAAGGGAGAACTCTGGGGACTCTGACATAAGGGATGCTCTGGGAACCCTGATTTATGGGAAAACACTGAGAACTCTGATGCACGGAGAGGACTCTGCTGTAAAGGGAAACACTGTGGCCTCTGCTGTAAAGGGTAACTCTGATGTAAGGGATAGTGATGGCCGAACGGTTCGCCCGGCGGTCGTTTCGCGGCGAATTTCCGACATTCGCGGTCCGCACGTTCGAACGCCTTTTTCCGTCGTTCGCCGCGGCGGACTTACGTGTTTAATGTATACAAGAACTTTAACCTTTGGTGACACGTTTATCATGTGATACAGGACAGCCAATTGAGACATGACAGCACATGGACACTTGTACATTCCCCCTAACCTATAAATACACCCGATCCGGTGGCCATTTTACATTCTTTCTTCTGTTAAGATAGGGACAGGTTCCTGTGTGGAGTAGGGAGAGATAAACCACTAGCTATTTGGTACACAAAAGTTCTTTTCAGGACTGGTATAGGTGTTAGGTGTTGATAGGTTTGCTGTGCTGCTGATTCTTGCAGCAGCCTGAGTGTCTTTTGTTAGTTTAGAGAAAGGGAAAGGACGGTGTATGCTACAGGGACAGCCAGATTAGTCTTTCATCATCATCATCATCATCATCATCATTAGCTGTTACTATCAAGGTCCACAAAAGAGCTGTTCCAGTAACCACTAATCGTTCTCTTTTTTTGCCAATTTGTATAGGGACAGGAAGGAAGCAGTGTTGTCAGGCAGTGAGGGTAATTTTAAAGACTTGCTGTTATTATTAGTTCCACAAAGGTTCTTTTCAGGACTGGTATCAGTGGTACAGTAATAGGCTTGTACATGTATAATATTCTTTCTTCCAAATATAGAAAGGATATTATACTTGACTGCTGCCCTTCTGCTGCAGTCTGCTAAACATTCACAACTCACTTGTTCCACAAAAGTTCTTATAAGGACTGGTAACTTGGTATAGGGTGCTACGGTACATAGGCTTGAGTGCGGTACAGTCTGCTGTTCTGTAAGGACCGCTATCGGTCCACAATAGATAGGGTTGACGTGCACCACTGCTGACCGCTGCCCTATACTGCAGCAGTCCTTCAGCGGTATAGGGACTGACGTACAGTCTGCTAATCACTAACACACAACCTGCTTGTTCCACAAAAGTTCTTATAAGGACTGGTAACTTGGTATAGGGTGCTACGGTACATAGGCTTGAGTGCGGTACAGTCTGCTGTTCTGTAAGGACCGCTATCGGTCCACAATAGATAGGGTTGACGTGCACCACTGCTGACCGCTGCCCTATACTGCAGCAGTCCTTCAGCGGTATAGGGACTGACGTACAGTCTGCTAAAAACTAATACACAACCTGCTTGGTCCACAAAAGTTCTTATAAGGACTGGTAACTTGGTATAGGGTGCTACGGTACATAGGCTTGAGTGCGGTACAGTCTGCTGTTCTGTAAGGACCGCTATCGGTCCACAATAGATAGGGTTGACGTGCACCACTGCTGACCGCTCACCTATACTGCAGCAGTCCTTCAGCGGTATAGGGACTGACGTACAGTCTGCTAAACACTAATACACAACCTGCTTGTTCCACAAAAGTTCTTATAAGGACTGGTAACTTGGTATAGGGTGCTACGGTACATAGGCTTGAGTGCGGTACAGTCTGCTGTTCTGTAAGGACCGCTATCGGTCCACAATAGATAGGGTTGACGTGCACCACTGCTGACCGCTCACCTATACTGCAGCAGTCCTTCAGCGGTATAGGGACTGACGTACAGTCTGCTAAAAACTAATACACAACCTGCTTGGTCCACAAAAGTTCTTATAAGGACTGGTAACTTGGTATAGGGTGCTACGGTACATAGGCTTGAGTGCGGTACAGTCTGCTGTTCTGTAAGGACCGCTATCGGTCCACAATAGATAGGGTTGACGTGCACCACTGCTGACCGCTCACCTATACTGCAGCAGTCCTTCAGCGGTATAGGGACTGACGTACAGTCTGCTAAACACTAATACACAACCTGCTTGTTCCACAAAAGTTCTTATAAGGACTGGTAACTTGGTATAGGGTGCTACGGTACATAGGCTTGAGTGCGGTACAGTCTGCTGTTCTGTAAGGACCGCTATCGGTCCACAATAGATAGGGTTGACGTGCACCACTGCTGACCGCTCACCTATACTGCAGCAGTCCTTCAGCGGTATAGGGACTGACGTACAGTCTGCTAATCACTAACACACAACCTGCTTGTTCCACAAAAGTTCTTATAAGGACTGGTAACTTGGTATAGGGTGCTACGGTACATAGGCTTGAGTGCGGTACAGTCTGCTGTTCTGTAAGGACCGCTATCGGTCCACAATAGATAGGGTTGACGTGCACCACTGCTGACCGCTCACCTATACTGCAGCAGTCCTTCAGCGGTATAGGGACTGACGTACAGTCTGCTAAACACTAATACACAACCTGCTTGTTCCACAAAAGTTCTTATAAGGACTGGTAACTTGGTATAGGGTGCTACGGTACATAGGCTTGAGTGCGGTACAGTCTGCTGTTCTGTAAGGACCGCTATCGGTCCACAATAGATAGGGTTGACGTGCACCACTGCTGACCGCTCACCTATACTGCAGCAGTCCTTCAGCGGTATAGGGACTGACGTACAGTCTGCTAATCACTAACACACAACCTGCTTGTTCCACAAAAGTTCTTATAAGGACTGGTAACTTGGTATAGGGTGCTACGGTACATAGGCTTGAGTGCGGTACAGTCTGCTGTTCTGTAAGGACCGCTATCGGTCCACAATAGATAGGGTTGACGTGCACCACTGCTGACCGCTCACCTATACTGCAGCAGTCCTTCAGCGGTATAGGGACTGACGTACAGTCTGCTAAACACTAATACACAACCTGCTTGTTCCACAAAAGTTCTTATAAGGACTGGTAACTTGGTATAGGGTGCTACGGTACATAGGCTTGAGTGCGGTACAGTCTGCTGTTCTGTAAGGACCGCTATCGGTCCACAATAGATAGGGTTGACGTGCACCACTGCTGACCGCTGCCCTATACTGCAGCAGTCCTTCAGCGGTATAGGGACTGACGTACAGTCTGCTAAACACTAATACACAACCTGCTTGGTCCACAAAAGTTCTTATAAGGACTGGTAACTTGGTATAGGGTGCTACGGTACATAGGCTTGAGTGCGGTACAGTCTGCTGTTCTGTAAGGACCGCTATCGGTCCACAATAGATAGGGTTGACGTGCACCACTGCTGACCGCTCACCTATACTGCAGCAGTCCTTCAGCGGTATAGGGACTGACGTACAGTCTGCTAATCACTAACACACAACCTGCTTGTTCCACAAAAGTTCTTATAAGGACTGGTAACTTGGTATAGGGTGCTACGGTACATAGGCTTGAGTGCGGTACAGTCTGCTGTTCTGTAAGGACCGCTATCGGTCCACAATAGATAGGGTTGACGTGCACCACTGCTGACCGCTGCCCTATACTGCAGCAGTCCTTCAGCGGTATAGGGACTGACGTACAGTCTGCTAAACACTAATACACAACCTGCTTGGTCCACAAAAGTTCTTATAAGGACTGGTAACTTGGTATAGGGTGCTACGGTACATAGGCTTGAGTGCGGTACAGTCTGCTGTTCTGTAAGGACCGCTATCGGTCCACAATAGATAGGGTTGACGTGCACCACTGCTGACCGCTGCCCTATACTGCAGCAGTCCTTCAGCGGTATAGGGACTGACGTACAGTCTGCTAAACACTAATACACAACCTGCTTGGTCCACAAAAGTTCTTATAAGGACTGGTAACTTGGTATAGGGTGCTACGGTACATAGGCTTGAGTGCGGTACAGTCTGCTGTTCTGTAAGGACCGCTATCGGTCCACAATAGATAGGGTTGACGTGCACCACTGCTGACCGCTGCCCTATACTGCAGCAGTCCTTCAGCGGTATAGGGACTGACGTACAGTCTGCTAAACACTAATACACAACCTGCTTGGTCCACAAAAGTTCTTATAAGGACTGGTAACTTGGTATAGGGTGCTACGGTACATAGGCTTGAGTGCGGTACAGTCTGCTGTTCTGTAAGGACCGCTATAGGTCCACAATAGATAGGGTTGACGTGCACCACTGCTGACCGCTCACCTATACTGCAGCAGTCCTTCAGCGGTATAGGGACTAAGAGTTTTGTCACAGGGTCATTTAAAAAATGACATGCAGAGGAAGAGGCAGGCCCTTCCGCAGGGGTGGTAGGGGTAGGGCAGGAGCAACAGGCTTGAGCCAAAGTGGGAAGTTGCAGAAGGTGCGTTCAATTACTTTAAAGGATGCACCAGACTTGGTTGAGTGGCTCGCTCAGCCTTACTCTTCTGCACCCTCCTCATCCTCTCGATCTGCACCCTCTTCTTCACTCTCTGCTATGTGCACCCCCAAAGACACTACCACCAACAACACGACCACCACCACCACCACCACATACCTTCCGCTTGAGTCACTGGAATTATTTTCCGATCCATATCAAGAGGACATTTCTGATGCGCAGCCACTCTTGGTATTGGATCAGGAAGAGGAGGTAGCAACAAGCGCTACTCAGCAGTCTGACGCCAGTACCCAGATCAGCCCAAGGAGGAGGTTGGTCCCCGGTGTTGCTGCCTACTCCGAGATCTCTACTTATAGCGGTGGGGAAGGTGACGTTGATGATGACGTGTCTAGTGATGTCACGTGGGTGCCCACAAGAGAGGAAGAGGAGGGGAGTTCAGAGGGAGATATGGACCAGCAGATAGGGAGGAGAAGCAGCAATGACTTACATTGCACAGCAGGGACAAAGCAGACTGCAAATGTATCAGGAGCGAGTCATCGACCATGTACGGTCACATCTGGCGCTCCCAGGACACCGGCACATGGCTCCGCAGTGTGGGCTTTTTTTAACGTGTCCGCTGCTGACAATAGCGTTGCCATCTGCAATCTTTGCAGTCAACGCGTTAGTCGCGGTAAGCCCAATACTCACCTAGGGACGACCGCCTTAAGAAGGCACATGAGCAGCCATCACCGAGCCCAGTGGGAGCAACGGAACACACAAAGCCACACTGCAGGCTCTCACCGTCCAGCCTCGTCTTCTACTTCTCCTTCTCCTCTCTCCTCACAATTGTCCTCCACTCCACCTTCCATCACGCCAAGCTCACATTTTTCTGCAAAAAGGCAGGCTTCCGTGGGCCTAATGTTTGAGCGTAAAAAAATGATGATGCCGGATAACCCTCTTGCCCAACGGTTGGCGGCTGGCTTGTCAGAACTCATAGCCCGCCAACTACTGCCATATAAACTGGTGGACTCGGAGGCCTTTCGCAAATTTGTGGCCATTGGAACACCACAATGGAAGGTCCCAGGAAGGAAGTATTTCTCAGAGAAGGGCATCCCAGAGCTATATGGCCATGTTCAGCGGCAAGTGAATGTATCTCTGGCACACAGTGTCGGTGCCAAGATACATCTGACCACAGACACGTGGTCTAGCAAACACGGGCAGGGAAGGTATATCAGTTTTACTGCCCACTGGGTGAACCTTCTGACGGCCGTCAAGCATGTAACCCGTGGCACCCGTGTAGATTTGGTTTTACCGCCACGGATTGCATGCAGGCCTGACTCTTCTTCTCCTCCTCCTACTCCATCCTCCTCCCTCTCCTCCTCAGCTGCCTCCTCCTTTTCCGCTGCTAGCGTCTCTTCCACTGCACCGCCCAAGCTCCCCAGAACCTATTCCACATGCCAGGTGAGACGTTGCCATGCCGTGCTGCGTCTGTTGTGCCTGGAAGCAAAGAGCCACACTGGCCCGGCACTCCTTTCAGCTTTGCGTTCACAGGCAGATGAGTGGCTAACACCGCTCAATTTGACAGTTGGTAAAGTGGTGTGTGACAACGGTGCCAATCTGCTTAGCGCATTGAAACAGGGCAAAATCACGCACGTGCCGTGCATGGCACACGTCTTAAACTTGGTCGTGCAGCGATTCCTTGTCAAATACCCTGGGGTCCAGGACATCTTGCGGCAGGCAAGGAAAATCTCGGCCCATTTCAGAAGATCTTACACGGCCATGGCTCGCCTTGCTGACATTCAGCGGCGACACCATCTGCCGGTCAGACGTCTTATTTGCGATTGCCCGACGCGATGGAACTCAACCTTCTATATGCTTGATAGGCTGCTCCAGCAGAAACGTGCAGTTAACGTCTACCTGTATGAACTCTGCGAAAGAAACGGTTCTGGGGAGCTGGGTTTTTTTTCACCGCGCCAGTGGCTGCTCATGCGCGACACATGCAGACTTCTGCGGCCATTTGAGGAGATCACCAAACTGGTCAGTCGCAGCCATGGCGCCATCAGTGACATGGTACCTTATGCCTTCTTTCTGGAGCGTGCATTGCGTCGTGTCATTGATCAGGCTGTGGAGGAGCAGGAGCGGGAAGATGAGGAAGTCGCAATGCTGGATGAATTCCCAGGGGGGGCTACTCTATCTGAGACAAGTCAACAACAGGAGTCTGATGAGGAGTCAGAGGAGGATGGTGCCGGGGCGGATGAGCAGGAGCAAGAAGAGCATGCTTTAAACCTTTCTGGGATCCCTGTTGTGCGAGGATGGGGAGAGGAGAATGAAGAGGACGACATTATCCTGGATGATGAGCAGGAGCCAGGCCACCACACCGCTTCCACTTTAGTGCAAATGGGGGCCTTCATGCTCCAGTGTTTTAATAGGGACCCCCGTATAAAAAGCATGAGGGTCAAGGACCAGTACTGGGTGGCAACGTACTTAGACCCCCGGTACAAACACAAAATGGCGGAAATGTTACCGCCGTCGCAGAGGGCTGTCAGAATGCAGCACTTCCAGGCCTTGCTTCGAGAAATGCTGCATTCTGCTTTTGCGTGCGCTGGCAGAGGAGCAATTCCCACTCCCAGAGAAGGATTTGCGGGTACCAATCCAACAGCGCCTGCAAGAAGAGGCCGGTTTGAAGATGTGTTGGTGACTTCGGATATGAGGTCATTCTTTCAGCCGACCCATCGACAGGTGTCATCCGGATCCAGCATCAGGGAACGCCTAGACCGTCAGGTGTCCGACTACATTGGGTTAACGGCCGATGTGGACGCTCTGAGGAGTGATGAACCCCTAGACTACTGGGTGGGCAGGCTTGACCTCTGGCCAGAGCTTGCCCAATTTGCAATCGAACTGTTGGCTTGCCCCTCATCCAGTGTCCTGTCCGAAAGGACGTTCAGCGCAGCAGGGGGGATTGTGACCGATAAGCGTACTCGCCTAGCTCACCACAGTGTTAACTACCTCACATTTCTAAAAATGAATGAGGCATGGATCTCGGAGGAATTCAACACATGTGACCAGTAGACCATGTATATGTCTATAAACTATTTTTTTAATCAAGCACACAGACCTTCTTAATTCATTTGGCTCACTTCCTTGACCCAAAAAAGCACACCGTACTATATGCCCCTACCCTCCTCTTTGAAGAGGTTGAGCGGTGTCATATTTCTACTGGGGCTGCTTATGATATCCCTGTGCTGTGCTGACTTCCTCCTGGGGGTTCTTATTATGAAGGGATCACACTATCCCTGTGCTGTGCTGACTTCCTCCTGGGGGTTCTTATTATGAGGGGATCACACCATCCCTGTGCTGTGCTGACTTCCTCCTGGGGCTGCTTACGGTGCTGCTGTCAGTGCTGTATGTCACGGTGCTGCTGACAGCGCTGTATGTCACGGTGCTGCTGTCAGCGCTGTATGTCACGGTGCTGCTGTCAGCGCTGTATGTCACGGTGCTGCTGTCAGCGCTGTATGTCACGGTGCTGCTGTCAGCGCTGTATGTCACGGTGCTGCTGTCAGCGCTGTATGTCACGGTGCTGCTGTCAGCGCTGTATGTCACGGTGCTGCTGTCAGCGCTGTATGTCACGGTGCTGCTGTCAGCGCTGTATGTCACGGTGCTGCTGTCAGCGCTGTATGTCACGGTGCTGCTGTCAGCGCTGTATGTCACGGTGCTGCTGTCAGCGCTGTATGTCACGGTGCTGCTGTCAGTGCTCTGTATTACGGTGCTGCTGTCAGATGCCTCTATCACGGTGCATGTGTCATTCCGGTATGTCACGCTGCTGGTGATCATCTCCTGCACCCTCTTCTTTGCCTACCCTGGTCCCTGACCTTCCCTCTCCTCCATTGCCTTCATTAGCTCCATAGTCCTGAATTGTTAGAACAATTTCCCAAATAAAATAAAAATGCTTGTAGTTATCGATCCCAAATTCACCTCATACATGTATTATGTCATTGTCCAGATGGTGGGACTACGTTTTACCCCCTAATAATTACCACGTGGCCGCAAATTCGACATGAAGGTTTGCAAAGTTCGCCTCCCATTGAAGTCAATGGGGCCCGCGGCGAACGGTCGGTTTCGCGAACGTTTGGGTCCGTTCGCATTTCGCGTTCGCGAAACGTCCCGTCGGAAGTTCGTCCATCACTAGTAAGGGATACTCTGAGAACCCTGATTTGCCTTAGTGTACTCACTCAGAGGCAGGAGGGGCAAGGGGGGAGACTTCAGTCAGAAATAGGGATGGATGGTGAGCTCACTCACCCCTTGGAAGTCAGCACCTCTCATTCAGATGGATCTGAGGCTTCAAATTTCCGGCCCCCACTTTCCTTTTCTGAGGCACAGAGCCAGGGATTGGAGTGTGGGCAGACACAGAGGGGTAGGGATGAGGGGAAGAGATGCAGATCAGGCCCTTTCTCCTCTCCCACCTGTATGTGTTTGGGGGGGGGGGAGGGTATAGTTTGTTAGTGCTGGCTTTGGGCAGTGTGAAAGAGGGTGTAACAGACACTCTCAGCTGCAACAACTGCAGCCAGCAACCCTGCTGGGAAGCCATAGTCCAGTCTAAATAATGTGTCCGGGTTTTCAGACAGTCCGAAAACCTGGACACATGATTTCAAACCCGAACTGTCCGGGTGAATCCTGGACAGGTGGCAACCCTAGCACAAGGTGTTCTTTGATTGAAAGAAGTGAAGAGGCGAAGTGGTGATGTCTATGAAGTAAATTGATGTCGCGCTATTCTAATTCGATTATAAAAAAAAAAAAAAAAAAAAAAGAGGACTGTCTAACCTACTACTCTGTCTAGTTCATATACAGAATAGAGCACAAATGGTTCAAAAACATACAATATTTGAGTATACAATACGCTCTAGATGGTTGTATATGGCCTGATGTTATTAAATAAAGATGAATGAAATTACCATAAATAAGTGGCAAAAAAATAAATGAATATAATAAAAGTGCACAATAACAATCTGCAAAAGCAACTACAGAGGTGCTAGCACCAAACAGTGTTGTGCATGCTTGAATTCAAGAGAATATAATAGTATTAAGATCTAATATATATATAATATAGTACCACTTATACGAAAAGAACGAGATAAAGAAATATTAAAGTAAATAAACGCCCACCAGAGGCAACTTGTGCGTATAATACTTCAAGTGATAAGCTATGTATGTCTATCTATATTTGAATGAAATACAATTTCCCGTGTAAGAAAGTACCAAGCAGGGCTAGTGCAAGGATTTTTGACACCCTAAGAGCCGGTTCACACAGCGGGCGATGCGAGGCGACACGACTTGCCTCGCCTCGATCTGACAAGTCGCCCCCGTTCTGTACAATGGAACCGTTCTGAGAGGAGCGACTCGAGTCGCTCCGACTCAGAAAAAAGGTTCCTGTACTACTTTCGGGCGACCTCGGGGCGACTTGCATTGACTTCTATACAGAAGTCATCTGCAAGTTGCCGCTGAGGTCGCGGCAGGTCGCGGCGAGGCAAGTCGGTGTCGCCTCGCATCGCCTGCATTGTGAACCGGCCCTACGCGAAATCTCATTTTGCCGCCCTATTGACTCCACCCTTGACTCCACCCTCTTTGCCCTGCCCATCTGACAGATGGCACTTCTATACAGGAAGCATCGGCTCTGCTTCCTCTAGCACTGGCTCCAGGGCTCTGCTGCACCTCTTATTACACTACCGGTCGGACTGAGTTAGTTACATGCTGCAGCCTGCAGAGCATGCAAACATGGAGGGAAACCAGCAGCTGGGTGCCCCTAGGCAGCAGTGTGACCTAGGCGGCTGCCTAGTTTGCCTAGTGGTAGCACCGGCCCTGGACAGTTGGTCACGAGCATCAGCACCCCCAGAGTGCAGCGGGTGCACACTTCCAGCGGAGCGCACGCGCGACTGCTATCCCACTTAAAGGAGCCGACGTATAGCTACGACGGCTCGTTACACTACCGGTCGGACTGAGTTAGTTACATGCTGCAGCCTGCAGAGCATGCAAACATGGAGGGAAACCAGCAGCTGGGTGCCCCTAGGCAGCAGTGTGCCCTAGGCGGCTGCCTAGTTTGCCTAGTGGTAGCACCGGCCCTGGACAGTTGGCCACGAGCATCAGCACCCCCAGAGTGCAGCGGGTGCACACTTCCAGCGGAGCGCACGCACGACTGCAATCCCACTTAAAGGAGCCGACGTATAGCTACGACGGCTCGTTACACTACCGGTTGGACTGAGTTAGTTAAATGCTGCAACCTGCAGAGCATGCAAACTCATAGGGAAACCAGCAGCTGGGCGCCCCCTAGGCAGAAGTGCGCCCTAGGCGGCTGCCTAGTTTGCCTAGTGGTAGCACTGGCCCTCGTACCAAGTGCTCATTAGCAAAGTGCAACTATTCCAATACACCAAATCAAAAACAGGAAATGTCTACTTAGATCATATATTACCTAGTATTATTGATAATAGCCATATAAAAATAAATATCAATAAATACCATAAACCAGAGTTCTAAATTGGTATAAAGTGCACAGTGACAAACTATAAACACACTACAAAGGTGCTAACTCCCAGCGGTGTTGGATAAATCAAGAAAAATAATAGTGTAAAATATTATCGAATTCAAAATAGACTCAAAATAAGTGGTGATGTCACTGGCGGTGACTGACAGACATGTTACATAGATTTTCCCCCCATGCCAGCTACAGTGTCCCTCTATGACGAAACCATCACCTGTGGCTCGGTGAGAACGATCATCTTGACCAGGTGAACGCGAATCGCAGCTCCGAGGGAGACGTCTCTCAGCAGCTCTGCCCCCTACAATAGAAAATGGCCAAGTTTAATGTTAGTTTATTGACTTACTGGGTTTCTTTAACCTCCCTGGCGGGATGATTATTTCTGATTTTAGGTGCTGAAGGCGGTACAATTATTTTGCATGGAAATTTGGCGTTTTATATTGTAGGTCTGCGATTCTTAGGAATAACTCTCTTAAATCTGTTCAAACCAGAGTCTAGCAGACATCCCCGGTATGGTAAAGTTTATAATATAATAAATAATAATAAAAATTATTCAATAATGTAATGAAATCCCAAAACACTGAAATTTGCTCATTTGCAGAATTGTCGCTGTCATTAGATTTAGTGTTTGATGACGGATCTCCCCCACAAATCGCTATCGCTCAATTCTGCAAGTGATTCTAATTTATTATCGCTGTTTTCTAGTTGGTCTAAAATCACTTTTGACATAAAGGGACAGTTTTTGGTTGCTATGGACAATCTCCAAATTCCAGGTAGAAAAAAAAACAGTATTTATAATATAAAAGTGCATGCAGGGCATTGCACAGACCACTAGGGACAAAGGGGGTGTGTAATGTTTTTATACAGTACTGTAATCTGTAAGATTACAGTGCTGTGTGTGTTTTGTTTATTTTTACTTTTTTGAATTTGGCGCCGATCTCCGTCCCCGTGCGTCGTGACGTCGCAGGGAACGGAGCTCGGCGGCACTCGGGCACTGTGTGAATCGAGCGGAGGACGGCTCACACACACAGCGGGGGGACATCGCTGGATCCAGGGGACAAGGTAAGTAACCCTCCCTGTATCCAGCGATGCGATCCCGAGTCTGGCTCGGGGGTTACCGCTCGTCGTACTGAAATTGCAACCCGAGCCAGACTCGGGATCACCGCTAGGGAGGTCAAGAATTCATTTAATTAAGAAATAATATTCCCATCAGTATATATATATATATATATATATATATATATATATATATATATATATATATATATATATGAGCAAGAAGAGAGAGGAAGGTCAGGCGGGGAAATCAAATATTCTGAGGCACCTCATCCCAATTGGTAATTTGGAAAAATGGAGGTAGAGAAGGAGGGATTATTGCGGTGCCCAACTAACAAAGGGGGATAGATATTATTATTATTTTTTTTATATATAAGTTTTATCGCCGTTTATAAGGCGAGAAAGAAAGAAATGAATTTACCATACATTAAAAGAGAAAAATTATTTTGTTTATTAAATGCAGTTTAAAAAAAAAAAAAAATGCTAATCAAAATGACACACAAACCACAATGATTAGTTTATAACTTAAAAATTAATGTCTAATCATTCTACTTGGTTGAAGTTATATTGGCTGGTTCGAAAGTGTCCCAACATGTTTCGCCTTTGCAAAGGCTTCTTCAGGGGAGCGAGTATTCAACACCAAGAGGTTTCGACAATATACACTAAAAACATAACAGAAGAAAATGACAAAACTGTAAACATTGTATGTACATAGAGCAACTCACCCCTTACCAAATTGGTGTTTGTTATCTATGTGGGGGGTTTCCGGCTGCATCATACTTTCAGTTCCATTTTTACAGTTTTGTCATTTTCTTCTGTTATGTTTATAGTGTATATTGTCGAAAACCACTTGGTGTTGAATACTGGCTCCCCTGAAGAAGCCTTTGCAAAGGCGAAACATGTTGGGACACTTTCGAACCAGCCAATATAACTTCAACCAAGTAGAATGATTAGACATGAATTTTTAAGTTATAAACTAATCATTGTGGTTTGTGTGTCATTTTGATTACCATTATTAAAAAAAAAACTGCATTTAATAAACAAAATAATTTTTCTCTTTTAATGTATGGTAAATTCATTTCTTTCTTTCTCGCCTTATAAATGGTGATACAACTTATATAAAAAATAAAAAATATCTATCCCCTTTGTTAGTTAGACACCGCAATAAGTGTCATTCAGCTTGAGCTATTGCGCTCTACAAACAACTGCCATTGTTTTAAGAAAGCATTAAAAGCCTAGCTCTCTACCAATTTTTTTTCTATTGCTTTTAGGGTCCTTCCACACGGGGCGGATCAGTGCTGATCCGCCCCGTGGATATCCGCTTGCTCAGTGGGGATCGCCGGAGCAGGAAGCTGACAGGTCTGTCTCTGCACACTGCGCAGGGACGGACCTGTCACAGCGCCGCTCTCCCCTATGGGAGATCGGATGACGACGGACCGCAGTGTCCGTCGTCACCCGATCCGATGACGGATGGAAAAATAGCTTTTTCCTCCGTCACACTTTTTCGGATTGGAGCGGGTTGGATGTCAGCAGACATGTCACCACTGACATCCGACGCTCCATAGAGCTCTATGGAGCATCCGTTCAGGTCCGCCTGAAAAACTGACAGGCGGACCTGAACGGATCATTCGTGTGAAAGGGGCCTTACTTTGGATCAGGGGCGGACTGACCATTGGGCTACTCGGGCACTGCCTGAGGGCCCCATGCCACTAGGGGGCCCCCATCAGGGTTGCCAGTCTCAGTAAAACCAGGAACAGTATGTAAAAAAATTGTGCTTTTTTTTACATCTGTCTTTGAAATGTCCCTTACCGACATCCTTTTGGTCTAAAAATCCCAAGATTATAGCTGCCCCACCTCTCCAGTACCTTCTCAGCCAATAGAAACATGTCTGTGTGTACTGTGTGATTGTATACTCTGTGTGTGTGTGTTTGTGTATACTGTGTGGCCCCCTAATCTCTGATTGAATGGGGGCCCCATGATCTCCTATTGCCCGGGGGCCCCATGAGTTGTCAGTCCGCCCCTGCTTTGGATAAAGCAGGGAAAAAAATATACTAAACCATTATGTGTTTCTTTCAATAAAGCTCCTTTGCTTTAAGTTATTGAAAACATTCAGAGGCTTTATAGGAAGTCTATCAAATTCCAGATGTCATTTCTGCAGAACTGGTTAAAGAGGAAGTAAACCCTGATGAGTTTACTTCCTCTTTCATTCCCTGCAAAGGCAAAGCATAATGGACTACTATGCATCGCATCACATCACATAGTAGTCCATTATGTGTCACTTACCTGACACAGGAGCCAGTGATGTCACCGCTGTCCCCTGTAGTCCGGAGCGTCCATCTTGTTGGTGGGTCTCGCAGTTCCGCCGCTGTCATTCGGCGAAGCCGCGATGACGTCACTCCCGCACATGCGCACGGGAGCCGACACGCGCGGCAGCTCCGTCGCTGAGAATGCCGCGCTCAGTGCGCCTGCGCGCCGCTGTCTACGGCGCATGCGCCGTAGACAGCGGTGCCCGTTTTCGGGCAAATATCTCCTAAACCATATAGGTTTAGGAGATATTGCTTGGACCTACAGGTAAGCCTTAATCTAGGCTTACCTGTAGGTCAAAGTGGTTTGTAAGGGTTTACAACCGCTTTAATAAAAAAAAAAAAAAAAAAAAAAACATGCCCAGAGCTCATTGGCTGTTTAGGTTGGTAAGGGGTGAGTTGCTCTATGTACATACAATGTTTAGGTTGGTAAGGGGTGATTTGCTCTATGTACATACAATGTTTAGGTTGGTAAGGGGTGAGTTGCTCTATGTACATACAATGTTTAGGTTGGTAAGGGGTGAGTTGCTCTATATACATACAATGTTTAGGTTGGTAAGGGGTGAGTTGCTCTATGTACATACAATGTTTAGGTTGGTAAGGGGTGAGTTGCTCTATATACATACAATGTTTAGGTTGGTAAGGGGTGAGTTGCTCTATGTACATACAATGTTTAGGTTGGTAAGGGGTGAGTTGCTCTATGTACATACAATGTTTAGGTTGGTAAGGGGTGTGTTGCTCTATGTACATACAATGTTTAGGTTGGTAAGGGGTGAGTTGCTCTATGTGCATACAATGTTTAGGTTGGTAAGGGGTGAGTTGCTCTATGTACATACAATGTTTAGGTTGGTAAGGGGTGAGTTGCTCTATGTACATACAATGTTTAGGTTGGTAAGGATATATCTCTCTGTGTCCTCCTGATGAAACTGATAGACATCATGGCCGACGACTACCAGAAGTTCCAGGTGTCTAACCCCGACAGCGGCTCTTTTTGTCAGTTGATGAGCTTCATGGTGGTTCTGGGAATCTAAAAGGCCGGCAAAGGTCAAGTCACTTTATATAACTCATGTACAAGAGATATCTGCAATTCCATGTGTGCTTTAAGCCTCTCTAAGCCCTTGTACACACGGTCGGAGATTCCGACAACCAAATCTGTCAGATTTTGTCCGACAGATTTTGTCCGAAACTGGTGTTGCATACACACGGTCGGACGAAGTTGTCGGAAAATCCGATCGTTCAGAACGTGATGACGTTATTACGTTACGATAGGACTACGTTCAGGCTAGTAGCCAATAGCTTTGGTGTAGGAATTTGATCTGAGCATGCGTGGCACTTTGTCCGATCGGAATTCTCTACACATGATCGGAGTATGTCCGATCGGAGCATTTTGTCGGAAAATATTTCCGGCAAGTTGGAAAATTTGGTCCGACGGATATTCCGATGGAAACAGTCCGATGCAGACCACACACAGTCGGATTATCCGACAAAACGCTCCGATCGGACACATTCCGACGGAATCTCCGACCGTGTGTACAAGGGCTAAATCATACTATGCAGTGTAGGCACACCAAGACACTTTTCACTCCAAAAAAAAAATTGTATAGCAGATGCTACTGCAGCGCATTCAGTCTCTGTACCTGGGTGTGCAATTTTCTCTCGGGACATTATATGAAGGCCCCCAAGTCCACGACTCTGCAAAGAATGCCTCTTCTTCAGCGGTTGGATAAAGAAATTGTAAACATCCGTCGTGATAAACCCGCGCTGGGAAAATACATAGATTAAATAAATATTATTAGCCAGAAACAAACACTGTCTTTTTTTTTTCATGTAAAAAAAAAATGCTACTAAGATTTATGAAAAACTGTCCCATTGACCCCAAACTAAATAAAATGCAAGGTCACTTTAGTCACTATTAACCACTTTCAGCCCCGGACCATTTTGCTGGTCAAAGACCAGACCACTTTTTGCAATTCGGCACTGCGTCGCTTTAACTGACAATTGCGCGGTCGTGCGACGTGGCTCCCAAACAAAATTGATGTCCTTTTTTTTCCCACAAATAGAGCTTTCTTTTGGTGGTATTTGATCACCTCTGCGGTTTTTATTTTTTGCACTATAAACAAAAATAGAGCGACAATTTTGAAAAAAACACATTATTTTTTACATTTTGTTATAATAAATATCCCCCAAAAATATATAAAAAAAACATTTTTTTCCCTCAGTTTAGGTTGATACGTATTCTTCTACATATTTTTGGTAAAAAAGTTATCCAGGTACCTGCACCCCCATCCCCACTGAAAGGTGCCGTTTGTGGCACCGGAGGTGGGGAGGGAATCGGATGAGCGGAACTTCCACTTCAGGATGGAGGTCCGCTTTAAGTTCGGGCAGTGCATGCAAAATGCCTATGGAGACATCTGCAAAGCAGCAGGCTGGTTGGTGCAGTGCACCCGCCTCAAACACCACGGGGAAGATCCAGGGGCTCGTACTTCAATGGACTTCAATGGAAAGACGGTCCATGTTTCCACATCTATTGTAATAAAGTTTGATCACACATTTTAGCCCTCCCTGTTTCGCTCGTTATTGATCACATGTATGCTGCCATGTTGGCGTCAGGAAAATGGAAATTTGTATTAAATACTTACCGTAATTTTCCTTTCCTGACACCAATCCATGGCAGCATACAAAACCCTCCCTTTTTTGATCTTGTTATTTTTACAGAGAATAGGGGAGGTTGCTCTAGATTTCCTTTTATAGATTTTAACAGGTCCTGTGGTTAAATATAGGGGCGGAGCTATATCACATATATGCTGCCATGGATTGGCATCAGGAAAGGAAAATACGGTAAATATTTGATACAATTTTAGGTTTTGATATCCCCACGTCACTTAAGCTGCCAGGTCTATGTACACAAATCTGTATTTTAGGTCCCTTTAGTTTAGTGGTCACTTATCCCCTATCTGAGCAAACATTCCAAGAAAAAAAGTTCAGCTACCACCCAAAAGTTTTTGAGAATCTCAGGTAGTTATTATCTCTTCTTCTATTGCAAAGAAAGGCAGAGTGGGGTTGATTTACTAAAATTGGAGGGAGCTAATTCTGGTGCAACTGTGCATGGTAGCCAGGGCCGTCTTTAATATAGATTGGACCCTGCCCCCCCCCCCCAATCCAATTTCCCTCTCCACCTTCTCTGAGACGTACAATAAATAGCAGCTTGACTTAAAATCAGTTTTCCATATCACATCAGGCAGCAATTGCGATTGGTTGCCAGCAGTTACAGCATATCATTACTGCTTACTGACTAGTTGCTAGAGGTTACAGCACACATAACGGCTCACTGATTCGTTGCTAGAGGTTACAGCACATCACCTCCTCCCAGCAGGGGAGGAGCATGATATACACAGGAATGATGCCTTTATTTACATATCAATGCCGCCAGCCGCAGCTATTTACTCAGTATAGTCACCGCAATTTACATACGAATGGCGGTTATTTACATGTAAACACAGGGTCTGCAGGTGAGTCACCTGCACACAACAATAAGGCAGAGCTGGGCAGCATTAGTACCAGCACTTCACATTGAGATATCAGGACACAGCACAGGAATAAAACTTCAAGGGAATTTAAACATGGATAGTTGGCAAGTATGAGGCAGCTGTTTTGGGCCCCACAACAATGACAGGGCCCAGGGCAGCTGCCCCTTTTGCCCTGCCTTAAAGACGGCCCTGATGGTAGCCAATCAGCTTCTAACTTCAGCTTGTTCAATTAAGCTTTGACAAAAAAAAAAACAAGCAAAAAAAACAACCTAGAAGCCGATTGGTTTCTTTGCAGAACTGCAATAGATTTTTCACTTGTAGTAAATCCAGTTGTAGTTGTGTTGGTTTAGTGTGACTGTTTGGAGACCAGATGTGTACATAGCCAACCAGCTAGTATTGACAGGCAACCCTGCACTCTTCTATCACTAAGACTCACCAGCTGTCCATCACAGAAAGTGACCAGAGATTTCACCCCAGAGGGGTGCAGAGTGGTGCCCATTGATCTGCAGGACTTTGGAAATTGCATGAGGTGGTGCTGAGAAGCATTTAAAACTCGCTGTACATTGACGGGCCAATACCCATCCTGGAATGTAAATATAAATGTGCCCAGGTGTGAGTGAAGGATGCAGAGGGTGGCAGAGCACAGAGGGGTCCTCGCTGTGTCCTCACAGGTACATGTCAGGTTTGTCAATGCCATGTCGGAGGCTGTGGAAGAAGCAAAATAGTGTTATGTTTCTGTAAAAATTTAAAACACACGTTTTTTCTGGAGATTATTTACCCCCCCCCCCAGTTGCTGGTATTTGTGAATAGCTCTTTGCCATTCACAAACCAAATTGGTATTTAAATGTATCTAAAACAGAAACTTTGTTCACTTTTTCCCTCAAAGTGCTTTTTATTTAAAATATTGGTATATTATTATTAGATCTGAGTATACAGTCTCCTTGGAAGGGTTGACTACGTTTGCACTTTGTTATTTTGCCAATACTCAGAAGGGGACATTGATGAATATGTCTGTAACACCCTATTTTGTATTGTAACAAACAGGAGGACTGAGGGTTGGGACTTTAAATCCATTCTATAATCTCACTTTTGTTCCCAGCACTCGTGATCATTTTTGACCATTATCTTTTGGAATTTCCTTCCTTGGAAACATTCTCTGAGTCCTGGTCAGTCATAACCACCTCAGGTCCCACCAGTTCTGACTCATGTTGGCACATTGCTACTGCATAGATACAGACATTGTAGGTACTTTTGAGTGTGGTTTTGGGGGGTTTATCCTAGGCAAGATTACCTTTAATTACCTTGTTTTAATCTCCTTCCGTGACAGGGTTATACCTTACAGATATTTTTTGTTACTATTATACTGCAGCATTCAGTTGTCCACGTGCATGCTCCTCAAGAGTGGATGAATCCACAAAATGCATAGAGCTACTATATGTCGTGTTTTTATGCCAACTATATGTTTTACCTACTTAATGATCACCTGTAATATGTGATTTGCATTATTAGTGGTCAATTGTCATTGCTGTATGTTTATCCACTGAATGAAACATATTGGTTTTCTTGGTGTACTCATGATAACCTCATGTAACCTATCACTGGTTTCCTATAAATGTAAACGTTTTACACCCGCCTGCTTCATTTAAAGTCCCAACCCTCAGTCCTCCTGTTTGTTTCAATTAGATAGGGATGGAGGCAATTAAAAAACTTTTAGGAGGGAAGTTCAAGGAAAAAACTTTTTAAATCAATGCAGCCTTATCAGTGTCCATCTGCAGCCTTGCCCATCCATCTGCAGCCTTGTCCAGTGTCATTTGCAGCCTTGTCAGTACGCGGTCTTGTGTATCTCAGTGGCTCTCGGGTCCTCTCGCAGTCCCGAGCGGAGCCGAGAGTAGCCGAGTGTACTCGACTTTGCTCACAGTCACACACAGTCCCTGTGTTATGTCCATCATAGAGCGGGACTGGGCATGACTGTAAACACTCGGCTATGTATCTCGACAGGGCCTGTGAGGCCCCCTATTGGGTGGGGCCCATAGGCTTGAGCCCAGTAAAGCCCAATGGTAAGTCCAGCCCTGCTGGCAGCTCCCTCTGACACTTCCTCCTGGTCTGGAAGTTGGTAAAAATTTCCAGAACTGGAGGGTGTCAGTAAGGAGGGGCTGCCGTGCAAATTTTATGAGGACCTTGGCCAATGGGCTGGCAGGGTGCAGACTCACCTCATAAATGGACATGAGTCATGCCAGCAAGGGCAGTCGGGTGGAAGATGGAGATGGAGTGCAGAGGAGGCTGTTGGTGGCCCTCACAGGGCACTCCCTAGTCTGGGAGGGGGGGACCTTGGTTCAGGGGCTTGGGTGCTGGAAGGATCCCCCACAACACATTGAGGAAACCCTTACCTGGAGGCACTAGAGCAAGTGAGATGGCAGCAGGTCAGCATGTCTGGGAGATATCCTGAGAGTCAGCTGGGTAGGCTCGTGAGTGTTCAGTCTGGGAGGACTGTGGGAGAAGTTAGCCTTGAGGGTTAGTGAAATGGTCAGCTGCAGTTTCCCTCTTTGTAATAGAGGCGAGGAGAGAGGAGGTATTTGTATACCAAATTAGGAGAGCCGCCTAGTGTGACAACACTGCTCCTCCATAGATACAGGAGTAAGTGTTGTGATCCTTGGGCAAGAAATGTGTTGCTGGCAGGATCACCAGGTGAAATTAAAGGACATGCCCCTGGATGACGCAATTTTGTTGCGAAACGCGTAGGGCTGAATGGTACGCTACTTATCACCTCGTGTTTGTGACGGGCTCCAGGAGAACGGGTCTGTCTGTGTTCGTCCGGCCGGCGCCACGGACTTAAGGCTTATTTTCTTTTACATACTTGTAAGTGCATTTTTACTTTTTTATCTTTATAAATAAAGGGTTTTACACTATCTCGAGCCCCTCTTTTTCCCTTTATGATCTTTGGTGCCCCTGCCTTTGAGTTCTTCCTTTGGACTTCAAAGTGAAGCATCTGGGAGTGAGTCCCCTTTTTGAGATCTGTTGGAGCAGTGGAATCAGGAGGATATTGAGGAACCCCCCCCCCCCCCCCCCCCTTGGCTGGAAGTGGCGTTTAATTCCATAAAGCCTCGTGTGACCCTCTGTAGTGGGGGGTCATATCTATCTGGTAAGCAGTAAACCTTACCATATGTTGGTGGTGGATTGAACACAACGTTTTCAAGTTTGGATTTAACAGTGAACCTCTAGGAGTATTGTGGTTTATCTATAGAAGATTCCTATGTACAGTTTTACGTCAACCATTTTGGCGGCTCTTATACACGGACTTATTTGTGCACACTGGGTGTTTAAGTTTTCTTTTTATGTCTTTAGAGGTTTATGTTAAAAAACCTTATTGTATACAGTATGTATATGTTAAATCATACTAGCTAGGTTCTGGTTTTGATATATTTACACATATGTGCTTTGCATCACGTATACATATAGGGTTGCTATACCCTGTATAATATTCATTCTAATATTATTACACATTGCCTTTTTAGTTGCTAGCATTTGTTTAGCGCGGCTTATGATTCTTTTGAAATTAAAGGACAAAAAGCCTGAAAAAGGAAACTTGCAAAGCCACCTCTAAAGACTAGTAAGCTACAAATAATAAATTCTTAGATCCCTTTCACACCACACCGCCCATTGCGTCGGTGGTAAAACACCATTATTTTTAGCTGCGTTTTACCGCCGGATTTGCTGCGCATTTCGTCCACTAGCGGGGCGCTTTTACCCCCCCCCGCTAGCGGCTGAGAAAGGGTTAAAACCGCCGGCAATAGCAGTGTTTTGCCGGTGGTATTACAGCGCTGCCCCATTGATATCAATGGGGAGCAGCAGTGAAGGAGCGGTAAACACACGCTCCAAAGAAGCTGCTGGCAGGACTTTTCCCTGACGTCCTGCCAGTGCACCGCTATAGTGTGAAAGCCCTCGGGCTTTCACACTACAGACAATGGTGCAGCAGTTTTAGGGTGGATTGCAGGCACTATTTCTAACGCTATAGTGCCTGCAAAACGCCCTTGGTGTGAAAGGGGTCTTAATGTTTCGGTTTAGATCAGGTAGGTCATTTTTAGATTAGTAGTTAATGAAACAATGAGCAGCTTCCGTGTTCACAAAAGGTTCTTGAAGACAGAATCCTCATGTAGAAAGCTACCAGCACCAGACGCCTGGAGCCGAGAACAAACATATCATATTATTAAAGAGGAAGTAAACCCTGATGGGTTTACTTCTTCTTTGATTCCCTGCAAAGGTGAAGCATAATGGACTACTATGCATCACATCGCATCACATAGTAGCCCATTATGTGTCACTTACCTGACACAGGAGCCAGCGAAGTAACCTCTGTCCCCTTGTGTACAGAGCCTCCGTCTTCTTGGTGGGTCTCGCTGCTCCAGCGCTGTCATTCGACGAAGCCGCGATGACGTCACTCCCGTGCATGCGCCACTTATGCCATATCGCCGTTAACTGCTGCGCGCTCAGTCGCCAGCGCGCCGCTGTCTACGGTGCATGCACCGTAGACAGCGGTGCCTGTCTTTCGGCAAATATCTCCTAAACCGTGTAGGTTTAGGAGATATTTCTTGGACCTACAGGTAAGCCTTAATCTAGGCTTACCTGTAGGCCAAAGTGGTTTGTAAGGGTTTACAGCCACTGTAATGTCTCCACAGTCAGCAGTGCCGTTGTATATACAGTACAGTACAAGCAATTAGAAATCATCACATTTCACAGTAGAATAGCTACGTGCAAATGGGTCCATTGTCATGTCGTTACTTCAGCTTACCTGAGACATTTTCTGTGCCAAAATACGAAAGCAGCGCCTCGGAATCAAGCGTCTTCAAGAACATCTAAAAACATGCAAGGCTGTTCAATATGGGAATAAAGAACAAGAAGAAACTGCGCTAAATAATCCACATTCCCTATAAGCGGCAACACTGCTGTAAGATACACACAGCCATAAAAACCACAATTGTAAATAGAGCTGCGCTAAACCCAAACCTAAATTGTAAAAAAGCAATAGGTGAATCAAAAATGATAATAAAATAAGTCACAATAATGAAAAACAAAAAATAGTATAATAATAGTGTGCTTAATAGGTGACCATGGATAGGTGTCACACCACTTGCGTAGGAAAAAAGTGGGAGAAGTGTATATCACTTTAAGACCCCTTTCACACCACACCGCACCTTGCGTCGGCGGTAAAACGCCGCTATTTTTAGAGAATCCTCCTCGTGATGATAATATCTCATACCGTGACAAAAAGTATGACCTCCACCACATAAAATGCACCCTTATCAGCTTGCAAGAGCTTTGACATTTGCAGCCAATACCCAGCCAGGGCCTTTCTCCTTTACCTCCCTGGCGGGATGATTATTTTGGATTTTAGGTGCTGAAAGCGGTACAATTATTTTGCATGAAAATTTGGCGTTTTATATTGTAGTCCTGTAATTCTTAGGAATAACTCTCTTAAATCTGTTCAAACCAGAGTCTAGCAGACATCCCGGGTATGATAAAGTTTGAAAAATGAAATCATAAATTATAATATAATAAATAACTATAAATAATTATACCAAATAATAATATAACAATAATAAAAATTATTCAATAATGTAATCAAATCAAAAACGCTGAAATTTGCTGAGTTGCAGAATTGTCGCTGTCATTACTTTTCAGTATTTGATGACGGATCTCCCCACAAATCGCTATCGCTCAATTCTGCGAGTGATTCTAATTTATTATCGCTGTTTTTCTAGCTGGTCTAAAACCATTTTTGATGTAAAGGGACAGTTTTGGTTGCTATGGACAATCTCCAGTTTCCAGGCATAAAGAACAGTTTTTATAATATAAAACTGCATGCAGGACACTGGGCAGACCACTAGGGACAAAGGGGATGTGAAATAATTACATACAGCAATGTAATCTGTAAGATCACATTATACTGTATGTAATGTGTGTGTTTCACTTTTTTGAATTTGGCGCCGATCTCCGTCCCCGTACTCGCAGGGAACGGAGATCGGCTCTGTGATGAATCGAGCGGAGGACGAGCCTCTCGTACAGCGGGGGGGACATCGCTGGATCCAAGGGAGAAGGTAAGTAATCTCCTCCTGGATTCAGCGATGCGATCCCGAGTCTGGCTCAGGGTTACCACTTTTGGTATAAAACTTCCACCCCGAGCCAGACTCGGGAATACCGCCAGGGGGGTTAAAAAGGACAAACAGATGACAGTTCACAACGAACATTGTCAGTGACATTCCAACACGGAGCACAGCAGACCAGGTGATCTTGTTCTTCCACGAGACTCAAGAACACCAGGATCCTCCCTCAGATGGTATACTCAAAACACATTTCCTTTACAATCTGCTGAAGGTGCCAATACATTGTTAATGGCACCCAAAACACAGATAGCAAACGCAGTGCGTTTTCAGGTACCAGATCACGTGGTACCACATTATTTGGTGTGGTACATTTTTCAAAACTAGTGCATGCACTTTTTCTGCAATTTGGATGTGATTTGTAGCCCATTGAAATGAATGGGCTGTCAAATCACACTACAGGGAAACGCAAAAAAATTCCACATCCTGTATGGTTCTGGAGCATACCGGCCCTTATAGTGGTTGTAAACCCTCCCCCACAACTTTATCCCATGTAAATCAGCATAAAAAGCCCCAATGAACACTGCTTGTAGATATCTCCTTACATGCTTAGTTTTGTTGTAATCCTTTTTGTTCTTTAGAATGAAGTCACTGAGCATGCCCAGATCTTCCCTAATTTACGGCACACTCTCTATGTCTTATCTATCTGTTATCAGGACTTCCTACGGCACAACACTGAACTCCCAGGAGGCTGCAGAATCATTCAGAGCTTCCTCCTACACACCATGTGATCATGTGGCATGACATGCAGTGTAAATCTGGCCATTACTGCAGTCTTAGCTGAAGCTGATAAGACTGACATAGGCAAACACTAGATAATCGGCACAAGTAAATACTATAAAATAAAAGTCAGCTATGAACAGGAAAGCAGGGTTGCCATAGAAACGTTGGATTGAGAAGGAGGCTTGGTTAACAGGACAGGAAGTGTTCAATGTAAGGGCGGAAATACACTCCACTGTGGAAAACAATACTTAAGATGGCGCTGCCTAACCCCTGGAAACAAGTGTTTTAAAGTTTCTTTAAACAGTAAGTAATATGTGATTTGGGCTGGATTACAGTGGCTATAGTCTGATAATGACTTATTATAATGGTCTAAATGAAGAGAAGCATCAGAGTGGGAGAGTTTACTTCCTTTTTAAACTCCAACGACAGGTTTAAATTTGGGTGTGTCCGTGAGAAACGTCTTAATTTGTGTATATACATTGAGTTTTTTTCACTCAACCAGTTGCTTGAACAAAAAAACCGTCATAGATCGCCATATCAATGCAAGCGATGTTGATGCAGGGACCTTTAACGCTGCTCAGTTGACCCCCCCCCCCCCCCGCCCCCCACCTCGGAATACACAGAGGCTGATCGTTTGCTGATTTCCTAGCAGGACCATTCCACAGAAGCTGATTATGGAACCGGCTTCTGTTGAACAGACAGGGCTACACATGGATGAAAATCTGTCCGGTTCCTACTGAACTGGCCGAATTTTGATAAGTGTATACCCTGCGTTAGCACAGTGGCGTAGTGGTAGGACTTCTGCATTACAGAATAGGAGAGTCCTCTGTTTGAATTACGGCGGGGACAATATCTGCATGGTGTTTGCATGTTCTTCTTGTGTTTGCATGGGGGTTAGTTTAAAGTAATCTCCCACACTCCATAAACAGACAGGTAATTATCTCATGTGGGCATGTGAGATAGGGACATTAGATTGTAAGCTCCTTGAAGGCAGGGACTGATGTGAATGCATAGCATAGAAAGCGATGTGTAAGTTTTTGGCACCATGTAAATGCCTCTAATAACTAAATTAGTTACATTTAAACATTTTTTTACACCAGTATTTTTATGTTTGATAGGCAGGAAGAATCAGCAGCAGGTTTGATTCAGGATCACCAGATAGGACAGAAGAGAGTTGGTGTACTGATGCACTACAGCGGGGGGTCAACAACCTGTAAATCATGATCTGCCAGTAGATCGTGGACAGCAGACTGATAGATTGCAGTCTGGGCCATCCCAGGCCATTAAACAGAGTACAATACAGAAGGACCACTTGTAAAGATGGCGCTGTAGTAGGATGCAAGAGCGGCATAAGCCGATGCCTCCTCTGTAGTGCTGGCTCCTGTCCCATGCGGAGTGATACCAACTCACTCCACCTCCTATCCCAGCTAGCGGTCTCCAGAGTGGTGCCAGCAGCAGGAATGAAGTGATCAGGTCTATGTGAAGTAATACACTGGGCATAATAGTATATGGCTGCTTTCACATTGATGTGCTGTGGTTTTTCCTACAGTGTGGTGCACTTTCAGAACATGCACCACACCTGCAGGATACACTAGAAGTCTATGGCAAAGAGCAGCTAATCCAGGAAAGTCGCAGATGCACTGCACCGCATCCGCAGTGCAGGTAAACTGCAGCACATCAGTGTGAAAGCAGCCTCATAGGGGGCACAGAAAAGCAAGGGTTCATTTATATATGGAGTTTGGGTGTGGTAAAATCCCATAGTTAACACGTGTTTTTATGACCCCTGCCTCAACCGCACCTTGCTGCAGTGGCCAGGGGTGTACTAGGGTTGCCACCTGCCCAGGATTCACCCGGACAGTTCAGGTTTGGAATCATGCGTACGGGTTTCAGACTGCCTGAAACCCGGACACATTATTTAGATTGACTATGGCTTTCCTGCAGCTTCCACCCCCACCCCACCCCCCAAACACTCCTACCCCTCTGTGTCTGCCCACACTCCAATCCCCGGTGCTGTGCCTCAGAAATGGAAAGTTGGGGCTGGAAATTTGAAGTTCAGCAGCCTCCGATACATCTGGATGAGAGGTGCTGACTGCCAAGGGGTGAGTGAGTGAATACACTAAGTCAAATCTGGGTTCTCAGAGCACCCCTTACATCAGAGTTCCCCTTTACACCAGAGGCCACACTGTTCCCCCTTACATCAGAGTCTTCTCCATACATCAGAGTTCTCAATGTTCCACCTTAAATCAGGGTTCCCAGAGAACCCCTTATGACAGAGTCCCCAGAGTTCTCCTTTACATCAGAGTCTGCAGAGTCCCCCCTTACAGTGAAAGGGAACTCTGTGAGTTCAGATGTAAAAGAGGAACTCTGCCGACTCTGACGTAAAGGGGAACTCTTGTGATTAACTTCATATGATTAGAAATGGTATTTAATAGCAAAATATATGTATAGTTTATACTATAAAAAAAATTGCTGCGTGGCGCTAAAGTGTTCGGGTTTGACTTAAAGAAAAGGTGGCGACCCTAGGGTGTACTCATGTCGCAGCAGGAGTTATACATCCTGTCGTGGTTGGTGGGTGTAGCACCTGCCAAGCATGACCCCTTCAAGTGAATGAGGACGCTCTGAAAGTGCCCTGCAACCCTTGCGAAGTACAGCAAACAAGGGGTTAAAGCAGGCAGCATTATGTTGCTTTCTCACCACCCCTGGACCCCGCAGTAGCATGCAGTTGTGGGGTGCTTGCAGAATGGCCCCATTTACTTGAATGGGTCCCAATTGTAGGGCGGCATCACCCACCAAAAGAAGGGGGTTTAATTCCTGCTTTGGCATGTATATACCTTTGGCTGCTGCCTTAGCAGCTAAAGGAGGTAGACATTGTGGGTGCTAAAGCCAAGACTCAACCGCAGGGTTTTACCACCCGCCAACTTTATGTGTGAAGAGCCATAAGGGTGCTGCTGCTGAGTAGGGATGAGCTCTGGCGTGTTCGCACACTCCACAGAGCCCGCCAGGAAGTCGGTGCAACGCTGTGCTAATCACAGGCAGTGAGACATTTCCTGATCTCTGCAGCTGCGCATCGCGGCAATGTCTCACTGCCTGTGATTAGCACAGCACTGCGCCGACTTCCTGGTGGGCTCTGCATGTTGAGTTCTGCTCCTCTGAAAAGCGATCCCAGTGAGTTTGACAGGTGGTGACGAGGCGATACGTTGCCTCCTCACCACGTGATTTAAACCTATGATCGCCATGCAATGTATGCAATTGCAACACGGCAGTAGGGCAATTAGATGTTTAAATCAGGTGTGAGGAGGCGACACTGTGCCTGGTGATCTTTGACTTCTCCCACGTTGTTCAGGTAGATCTCCACCTCTTTAAAGTTGCCTACCCCTGTACTACCGCAATGCCTGGATAACAAAAAAAACTGAACTATTACCATTGCTCCTTGCATCCTTGCTCCTATGCATCATAAAGTTTCATTATCAATTTAGAATGAAGTGCTAAAGGACAGCTGAGATAAGAAATGATTGTTTTTAAGAAACCAAGTAAAGTTGCATTTAAAAAAGGCATAACAAAAGTAATCATCTATCCTGATCAAATAGCTACAACTTTAATCTGTACAAATAAATAAAAATGAAAATATTACACAGATGAACTGCATCCAAATGAAACATCACTTAACTGTGAAAGTAATACATTCACTTTCCGGACACCTTTAAAATGTAATAAACTGCTTTACATTAAAACAATCCAGAATAAGCCGGCCATACACGGTTCGAATTTCGAAAGAATTTTCTTTCGAAAATCATATCTAAGAATTTTGGTATGAATTTTGCACCATTAGTGGGGCTGCAACAACAGCCGATTTTCGTGTGGAAGTCAAATTTAAGGAATCGGACATGTTGGAAATTTTTGGAAAAACGAACGATATTCTAATCAATAATGGGAGAATCGTGCGAGAAATGTAATAAGAAAAGAAAATTTACGGAGAGAAAAGAAGATTCCCGGTCACGAAAAAATTTTCTGTAGCAACATGAGGTGAAATTGAAGGCTTGGTCGGCCGAATTTCGAAAATCAATGGTGGCGCCATCGGATCCCAAAAAAAACAAATTTTCTGATTTTGAAAAGAAAATTTGTTCGAAATTCGACCGTGTATGGCCTGCATAAGTTAAAGGTTTCAAAAGCACCTAAAAGCACTAAAATGCTATTTAAGGTAAACTAAAATCATATTTAAACTAACTGGTATATCATCCATGTGCTGTAACAAAAATGTATTTTAAAATAGTAGGCATGTTTTTGGCATTTAAATTATGTATATTTTTTAAGTAACTGTTTTTAAGCTCAATTCTGAATTTTAGCTTCTGGTTCCCTTCTCAAATAGTAACCCTCTTAAGGTTAAAGTTTAAAAGACAAATTTGAAAGCAGGGGTCATATTCCAATACCCTGCTGTACAGCGTGGAATGTAAACCTACGCCAGAAAATACCCTTATTTAAATAATTAAAAAGTAAATAATTAAAAAGTAAATAATTAAAAAGTTGTACCTCGGTGGTGTCCCACGGTGGTACGCAGCCCCCCGGGGAGAGCAAGGTGAATGCTAGCAGTACCAGTACAGACGGAATCATTATTTCCAGGAGGGATGATGGTTGGTAGATTGTTGATGTGAAGTTTCCAAGCGATGGATAATACAGAGGCCCAGTAAAATAAAGTGCATGTTCGGTAGTTGATTAATGACAGAGTTACATAGAGTAAGCAACATGTGGACAGAGGGCTGGACACAGCTATCAATACCATAGAAGAGCAGCTTGCACAACAGCCCGGAACTCTGCAGAACAAAGGAACCAAAGAAACATGTAATAAGAGTAGAAAAAAAAATTATAATATATATATATATATATATATATATATATATATATATATATATATATATATATATATATATATATATATATATATATATATATATATATACTTCTGGCCTGGGAAAAACGTAATAAAAGTGAGTAGCTACAAATACTGCAGCTGCTGACTTTTATTATAAGGACACTTACCTGTCCCGGGAGCCCGCAATGTCAGCACCCCCAAGCCAATCCGTTCATTGGGCCTCGGGTGCAGGCTCCAGCATTGCAAGTAAGGGAAACCGGCCGTGAAGCCTTCACGCGAGTCACGTGACGCTTTCTGAATGATCCTGTCAGCTTCTGGGACACACACAAGTCCCAGAGAATGCAACGTGTGGGGAAGGAGGAGGGCAGGATAAAACCGCGGAAAGTGACGTACCAGGCCACGGTGATATGAGTTGGAACTCCCGAAGAAAACATGCCTCAACGGAACGAAAAAGAAAAAAATATATATATATATATACAAAAATGAGGGGGTGGAGGGGGATGGTTGTTCTTTTGTTTGAGACTGAGTTCAATTTTTGCCTGGAAGTGGCTCCTAATCTGCCACTTCCGGGTCCGTGGAGCTCCGCATCACTTCCTCCCTCACTTGTGCTCCATCATTTCCCAGGAGTCAGTGGGCAGTACTATTAAAAAAATTGCGTTATTTCCCGACAGGAGCGACAGCGCCATCTTGGTTGCAATCACAACAGTGCGGGCACTTCCGACGACACTGCCCTTTGTAATGGCAACATGAGAAGTTTCCTGCGCCGCTTGCTGTGCTTACTGCGCATGCGCGAGAATGTCGGTGCATGCTGGTAATACAGCAGCACCATATCCAGGAAGTGTATGCTTGTGGTCTTCCCCTGCCCACAACTATGATGGAAATATCTAAGCACGAATAATATAAGGTAAGTTTTATAATAAAATAGTCATAAAAGTGGCGCTATTAGGAAAATAATGATTGTTAATTCAACATTATAAGATAGAAAGATATAGATTTAAAAAAAAAAATCATATATGTGGTTGGAACTCTTCTTTAAGGTTAAAAACCTTATGTGCTGCAGCTCCCCCTCCCAGAACCCCCTTTTCCTTACTGAAGCCCAGCGATGTGGACCAGCGCAGCAGCTCCAGCCGCTGTCTCTCTCCTAATTGGACAGATTGATAGCAGCGGGAGCAATTGGCTCCCTCTGCTGTCAATCAAATCCGGGGGTGGGTCAGAGTTCCGCTGTCTGTGTCAATGGAGCGAGCATGCACGGGTGAAAGTGGCACCCAATGAAGAGGAGGGGCCTGTAGTGCCGTAGGGGTCACATGGGAACCCCAGAAGAAGAGGATCGGGGCTGCTCTGTGCAAAACCATTGCACAGAGCATGTAAGTATAGGCATGTTTGCCTATAAAAAAACAAAAAACAAAGCTTTATATTATAATCACTTTAAAATGGCGCTCCACCTCAAAGGGGAAGCTCTGCTTGTTTGCACCCTCCTCTCCTCTCCACTGCCACATTTGGCACTTTTTGGTGCCTGTCAAAACCAGATACCCGCTCCCACTTCCATGGCGATCTATAAACATGTCCGGCCCCCTGCTCCTTCCCCCCCATACAGCCTTGTATGACACACAATATAAGACCATTCACAAAGCGCAGCGTGACTCGTGCATGCGCTGTACGATACTGGCAGTGAAGCTTTTTGCCCAGACTGGAGCTCCTCTTTAAAGCGGGAGTCCACCGGGACTCCGCGTTTTTTTTTTTTTTTTAAAAGCCAGCAGCTACAAATACTGCAGCTGCTGACTTTTAAATAGTGACACTTACCTGTCCAGCGCGCCCGCGATGTCGGCACCCGAAGCCGATCGCTCGCTCGTCTGTCGGGTCCTGCCGCCGCCATCTTGGGTATGGGAATCAGGAAATGGAGCCTTTCGGCTTCATTTCCCGGTTCCCTACTGCGCATGCGCGAGCCGCGCGGCGCAATCCGGACGGTCCCCGCTGCCTCTGGGAGCTGTGTGTTTCCCAGCAGGCAGCGGGGCACTTGCTGAAGGGGGCGGGCGCTTGCGGAAAGGGGCGTACGGGGGATTCCGATGAGCGGAGGTCCATTTTAGGGTGGACCTCTGCTTTAAGTCCTGCAACAAAAATAAACATAATACAGACATAATACAGACAGTCCCTGAGTTACATACATCCAACGTACCTGCGACTTGTACTTAAAAATGGAGGGAGACAACAGGAAGTGAGAGGAAGTCTACCCCTAGGAAGGGAAATTCACTCCTGTAATGTCGCGTACACACAATCGGAATGCCGGCCAGAAAAAGACCGATGAGAGCTTTTCATCGGAAAATGCGACCGTGTGTGCGCTCCATTGGAACTTAGCTGTCCGAATTTCCGCCAGCCAAAAATTGATAGCATGTTCTCAATTTTCCCGACTGAAAAACTTTCTATCGGTAATTCCGATCGTGTGTACGCAATTCCAACACGCCAAAAATCACGCATGCTCAGATTCAACTACGAGACAGAAGCTATTGGCTACTGGCTATTGAACTTCCTTTTTCTAGTCACGTCGTACGTGTTGTACGTCACCGCGTTATAAATGATCGGAATTTGGTGTGACCGCGTGTAGGCAAGACAGTTTGAGCCGAATTCCGTCGGAATTCCGTTGGGAAAACCATCAGAGCTTTTTCCCACGAGAATTACGATCGTGTGTACGCGGCATAAGGGTTATCATGGAAAAAAGGTGTCTCCGGTGAAGATTTATCACCGATCCTCGATTCCGCAACAACTCAACATTTTTAAAACCTATTGTCACAGGGACAGAAAGCGAGGTGAAAATCTTCTAAACGGGCACAGACAGCAAAACAAACGTTACAGGGGTGTTAGACCTTCCCTTTGCTATCTATCCAAAACTTAAAAAAGTAAATTTTGGTTAGAGTTTCACCTAAAAAATTTACCTGTTCCAACTTACACACAGGTTCAATTTAAAAACAAACCTAGAGAATCTTGTTTGTAATGCGGGGACTGTCTGTACATGGAAAACAAAGACTTCTAATGGCGTTTTACTTGAAGTGGGGATTAGTCACTTTTCTTCATTTTAGTTATCTTCTATGTCACTTCTTTATACTTCCTTTTCTTCTTTTCAGTTTGTCACCTCATCCCTTTATCCTGAACACATATGAATTACACGGGTTCTGGGGCTAATTTAATGCAGAGAAGGCACTAAGTGCGTTTAAAGTGGATGTAAACCCTTACAACCCACTTTGACCTACAGGTAAGCCTAGATTAAAGCCGCGTACACACGGGCGGATTGTCTGGCCAACTAAGTCCGTCAGACAATCCGACGGACAGTCCGTCCTGCTTTTGAATGAACGGACTTGACCACACACGATGAACAGACAGTCCGCTGAAAGCTTGCGCGATGACGCGTACAGCACGTACGACGGGACTAGAAATAGGACGTCCAATACACAGCAATGCAACCTTCCGCCGTGTAAATCCTTTCTGAGCATGCGCCATACTTAGTCCGTCCAACTAGCCTACTCACGAGCGGACTGTCCGCTGAAACCAAAGTTGGACGGACAATATTACGGAAATTCCGAAATACTTAGTCCGCCAGACTGCACGCTGAAAAAGTCCGCTGAAGCCCACACACGAGCGGACTGTCCGCTGAAATGTGTTTCGGCGGACTAAGTTGGACAGACAGTCCGCCCGTGTGTACGCGGCTTAAGGCTTACCTGTAGGTCCAAGAAATATCTCCTAAACCTACACGGTTTAGGAGATATTTGCCAAAAGACAGGCACCGCTGTCTACGGCGCGCAGGCGCACTGAGCGCGCCGCAGTTAACGGCGATATGCGTGGGAGTGACGTAATCGCTGCTCCGACGAATGACAGCGCCAGAGCAGCAAGACCCACCAAGAAGATGGACGCTCCGGACCACAGGGGACAGCGGTGACTTCGCTGGCTCCTGTGTCAGGTAAGTGACACATAATGGACTACTATGCGATGCGATGCGATGCATAGTAGCCCATTATGCTTTACCTTTGCAGGGAATGAAAGAGGAAGTAAACTCATCAGGGTTTACTTCCTCTTTAATTACCACCTTAATCAGCCACAGAACCTGTGCAATTCATGTTTGTTTGGGTGTAAATGAAGAGGTGACAACTCTACTCTCTATTAATTATTAACTTTTATTTATGTGGTTTCTGGATATTTGTTTTCAGGACTTAAAAAATAAAAAAAGAAGAAAATTGATCATTTGAAAGCACGGAAAGACTTAAGCCCCGTCCACACGATCAGAAATTCTGCCAGCAAAAGTCCGATGAGAGCTCTTGGTCGGAAATTCCAACCATGTGGACTTTTGCTGCCGG